>NC_057864.1:493331715-493631715 GCF_019393635.1 Dromiciops gliroides | reverse complement strand
AAAACACATAGAGAACTAAGTCAAATTTATAAGAATACAAGTCATTCCCCAATTGAGAAATGGTTAAAGGATATGAACAGGCAGTTTTAGATGAAGGGATTAAAGCTCTCTATAGCCATATGAAAAAAATGTTCTAAATCAATATTGATTAAAGAAATACAAATTAAAACTATTCTGGGGGGCAGCTAGATAGCACAGTGGATAAATCACCGGCCCTGGATTCAGGAGTACCTGAGTTCAAGTCCAGCCTCAGACACTTGACACTTGCTAGCTTTGTGACCCTGGGCACGTCACTTAACCCCCATTGCCCCGCAAAAAAACAAAAACAAAAACAAAAAAACAAAACAACAACAACTACTCTGGGGGTACTACCTCATACCTATCAGATTGGCTAATATGACAAAAAAAGGAAAATGATAAATGTTGGAGAAGATATGGGAAAATTGGAACACTAATACATTGTTGGTGGAGTTGTGAACTGATTCAACCATTCTGGAAAGCAATTTGGAACCATTCCCAAAAAGCTATAAAATCGCATACCCTTTGACCCAGCAATACCACTAAGAAATCATACAGGAAAAAGAACCCAAATGTACAAAAATATTTATAGCTGCTATTTTTGTGGTAACCAAGAATTAGAAATTATGGGGATACCCATCAATTGGGGAATGGCTGAAGAAGTTGTGGCATATGAATGTAATGGAATACTATTGTGCTATAAGAAATGATGAGCAGAGTACCTCCACCGCTGCCTCCTCCTCCTCCTCCTCCTCCTCTTCCTCACCATCACCACCACCATCATCTTCCTCCTCCTCCTCCTCCTGCTCCTGCCGCTGCTGCTTCTCCCCCCGTTCCCTTGGATCGGACCATCCTGGTGCCTCTTTTGTGAAGCGGCGGCTGAGGAGACCCCTGGACTCGCCATGGCCGAGGAAAAGCCAAAGGAAGGAGTCAAGACTGAAAACAACGACCACATTAATTTGAAGGTGGCAGGACAAGACGGTTCGGTGGTGCAATTTAAGATTAAGAGGCACACACCACTTAGTAAACTAATGAAAGCCTATTGTGAACGACAGGGTTTGTCAATGAGGCAGATCAGATTCCGATTTGATGGGCAACCAATCAATGAAACAGACACACCTGCACAGTGGGAAATGGAGGATGAAGATCCAATGGATGTATTCCAGCAGCAGACAGGTGGTGTTTACTAAAAAGAGAACCTGCAACTCTGCTCCAGAGCTGTGCTCCCAAGGAAAACAATACATTCACAATTAGAAAACCAAGATTTGGTTCATCCACATCCTGACTACGGAAGTATAGTTTTCTCTCTTCTTTGATTCCCTTCCCCCATTCCTTTATTGTACATAAAGTAACTGGTGTACCTGCACAGGCATAATGCGTATTTTTTTTTAACTAAATGGCCGATGGTATGTTTTGATCAACATCAAATGGAGATGGGGAGGGGAAAAAACAAACTGGTTCTGTGAAAATATCCCTTTTCTCCATTAGTGGCATGCTCATTCAACTTTTATCTTTATATTCCAGTAAGTTATTTTGCTCTCACTGTTTAACAACAACAAAAAAAAACCCACAAAAAAATCCTTGCATACCTTGTTTGATTGGATAATTTCAATGTTTTTCTTTTATCATTGTAAAACCAAGGACGATTTTATAACTTTTTTGTACGTAGCTGTTACATGTAGGGCAATCTCTGTCTCTCAGTAGGGATAAATTACTATAAAGAAATTGATCCTAGATAGTTTTCCCTTCAAGTCAAACATCTTGTTGTTTAAATAAACTTCTTGTTTAAAATAAAAAAAAAAGAAATGATGAGCAGGCAGATTTCAGAAAAAACCAGAAAGACTTAAGTGGACTGATGCTGAGTGAAGTGAGCAGAACCAGGAGAACATTGTTCATAGTAACAGCAACATTGTGTGATGATCCACTGGGATAGACTTAGCTCTTCTCAGCAGTGCAATGATCCAAGACAATGCCAAAGGACTTATGGTGGAAAACACCATAGAAAAAGAAGTATGGAGTCTGGATGCAACTTGAAGCAGACTATTTTCACTTTCTTTGTTGTTATTTTTTCTTTCTTGTGGTTTCCCCCCTTTTTTCTGATTCTTCTCTCCCAACATGACTAATGTGGAAATGTGTTTAACATGATCGTAATGTATGACCTAGATCAGATTGCTTGCTGTCTTAGGGAGGGTGAGGGAACTCAAAATGTTACAAAAATGAATGTTGAAAACAATCTTTACATGTAACTGGAAAAAACCAAATACTCAGATTGTAAGTTAGGGTGAGGTGTAATTCACTGACCCCCTAAAGCCCCTTCCAGCCCCAAGTCATCACACGGATGAAGCCCCAACAATGAAGAACAATGAGGTGGCTGCTGGAGAGAAGGGGCTGCCTTGCCTGACCAGCAAAGGCCAGTCTGAAGGACAGAGCTCTGGGCATGCTCGCTTTGCTTTTTCTACACTGTTAACAAAGACTTGTTTGGTTTGTGGCCAATCATTTATTAAGCACCTACTATGCGCTAGGCACTGTGCTAGGTACCAGGGAAGGCAAAGCCAAAATAAAGCAATAATAATCAACGTGAGCATCGATAGCATGTCTTAAAGCCCTGTACAAAGAGGACCCTTTGGATAGGGGCTGTTATTATCCTTCTTTTTACAGATGAGGAAACTGAGTCAGACAGAGGTCAGGTGACTGCCCAGGGTCCCTGTCCTTGGGAAGATTCTGCTTTAGAGGGGGAGAAGACACGGGCCCGTTGGAGTGTAGACAAAGTGGAATGTGATGTACCTCACAGCTTGAAGCCTGCTCAGGAGCCCAAGGGTCGCAATGAAAGGTCAGGTCAGCGGTCTCCTTATCACCTTGACAGTTTCAGGGCAGTGGCTGTGACAGAGCAGAACGGAGTGAATCAAGCAGTCATCAGATTTCTGTTTATTTATTCATTCATTCATTCATTCATTTATTCATCTATTCATCTATTTATTTATTTACTTACTTACTTACTTACTTATTTATTTATTGGTGAGGCAATTGGGGTTAAGTGACTTGCCCAGGGTCACACAGCTAGTAAGTGTGTAAAGTGTCTGAGGCCAGATTTGAACTCAGGTCCTCCTGAATCCAGGGCCAGTGCTCTATCCACTGCGCCACCTAGTTGCTCCTAGACTTCTGTTTAAACAAGCCCAGGAGGTGCTGGCCTGGCCTGTGGACATTCCTGGTAGGGTTGGAAAATCTCCAGGGCCGACTGAGTCAGTTCCCGTGCTCCTATAGGGAGCACTGACAAAGCACTTGGAGGTTCTCAATGTGCTGTACATATGTGATCTCAAGGGAACCTCCAGGTGGCTTTGGGAGACAGGTACAGTGGATGAGCCAATGAGAGCCCAATCCTGGGAGCACAGTCATAGGAGTTTGGTGAACTCACTTCTGAAGGTTCATGGAGAGGCCCTGGATTCCAATTCAGAACATGAGCAAGCATTCTATGACCCTTTATCATCTGCTTATTTGCGTGGTCCAATTTGGGTGTGCGTAGAGGAGTCACTTAATCAGCCGAGCCTGGCTGCATTTGAGTGAGGATAGGATGCTGTAAGCCTCATGGTGGGGGAGCCCTGAGCCACCATGGGACTTCGAGGCTATGTGGCACCTACATCCTTTCTGTTGTGTCTATTTTTCCGATTGTTAGGCGAAGGAATACTGAGGATGGAATGACCTTGAGAGATTAAAAAGTCAGAGGCCCAAAGGCCCAGTGATTGGAGTCCAGACTGGAGTTTGCCAACAGCAGCCCTGGGAGGAATCTTCAGAATTGACTTAGAGTACTTCTTAAGCATTGGCACTGGACATAGAAAGACAAAATCTGAGATAGACCTCCCACTCATGAAGCTTACATTTTAGTAGGGGAGCAGTGACTAGGGAGGTGTGTCTTATTCTGGGGAAGCTGAAAAGTGGGGGGACAAAGGTAGGTGGTGGGATTGTCCGGGAAGATGGCTGGAGGTTGAATGGATTGTGAAACTGAAGCAAGCATCCTTTTGGCCTCCTGGGGAAGGAAACTGAGCCCTCCCCAGGCTAGGGATGAAGGAGGAGCCCCTTGGAGGAAGCTAGTTTCCCTTGGTTTGGTCTGCACCCTTCTGGGCCATTGCCAAGACTCTGGACTAAGGCAGCGTAGCTTGCAGTGGACACCATGAGAGGCCTTGAGGGTCAGCTTAGAGTCAGCCACTCCATGTCCTGTCCCAAAGGAGGTAATTAAGAAAAGTTGGTTGGCTGAACAAATGGTTGTTTTCTAGCCCTTTGTCCCTACAGAAAGATTCAGACAGCAACTGCCAAAGATTGCCTTTGCTGGTGCCCCGGCCTTGACCATCACTTCAGGGAGGCCCAGCTCTTCCCAACAGCAGTGAAGCCGAAGCAGGCTCTTTGGTCTGGTCAGTTGTTGGACCAAGCCTTTCGCTTGCCTGGAGCACTGAAGAATCATCAGCTTCAGCGACTGTCGGGGAGCGTGGATGGGGACGCCCTTCCTCCCTCGTACTTCCTACCGACTGCTGTTGGAAACAAGGGCAGCATTGGCATTTTTGTTCCTCCTCATTTTTAACCACCTCAGGTGTTCTCAACAGTAAAGACAGACACGCAAGAGACGGTTGTTTTGTTTGTTTTCCCGGACGACAGTGAGCTGAGCCCCATCCTGTTCATCTCTGCCGGGCCTGGGGGATGTTGCCATTGACGTCCTTTAGAAGGGAGGCTTCGGAGAGCTTTTCAGCCGCCAAAAGAATATCCCTTAATCTGAAAAAAATGGTACTTAAAGTGTTGGCTTATGCCCGGCCCATTTCAGGGCCCAGAGGCCCGAGGGGAGGTTTGGATTTCCCATCACTGCTTGGCTCACCGATTGTCTGTGCTGGTATACAGGGGGCTTTTAACTCGTGGGGGAGGCTTTTCAGGCCTCCTATAAACTCATTCTCCTCTGGGGGAAGACGAGGCTCTGCGTGTGTGTGTGTGTGTGTGTGTGTGTGTATCTATGCATGGGACACCTACCAACATTCATGCCTCAGAGTTATCACTGACACGCTGGGGGCCTTGTCTTCTTTTGATTCAGCAGTTTTGTGGGGAGATCTCTGGTCAGTCCCAGAGTCTCTGAGCCGGAAGGGGCCCCGGAGGCTGTCTAGTTGAACTCCAACTCCAGCCTATGCCCAGCTCTGCAGGGAGCCTGGTTCTATGTGGCCTTGCTCTAGTTCTCAGGAAATCTCTCCTTACACCCAACCAGAATCTGCCCCTCTGTAACAACCCATCTCTGTTCCTGGTTTTTCCGTCAGGCTGAGCAGGACAAACCCAACCTCTCTTCTACTGGAGCAGCATTTAGAATCATAGGACCTAGGTTAGGCCACCTAAACCCTTGGTGACCTTGGGCAAGTCACTTCACCTGGATGAGACTCACATTCCCCATAATGAGGTCTATAGTGCTTACCTCTCAGGGTTGTTGTGGGGAAAGGACTCTATGAACTTAAAGGACAAAAATGAATTTCCCTGATATAGTAGTAGTAGTCCTTCCAGCAGCGCAGATTGCGATCCGTCCACGTCAGCCCATCCTGCCCTGTTCTTTCCATGTCTTCCCATAAATTCTCTGCCAGGTTGTCCATTCAATGCATTGGGAGCCTTCTTTGAGTTCTCTAAAGAGTTTGCATTAACTACCCACACAGGGCAAACCGAGTGGATAAAAATGCCTATTGTTCAGATTGTGAGGTGTTTACTTGTGGGACCCCCAGAACGTTCTATTGCTATCCTTACAATGGATCTTCGCACTTTCTGGAAATGTGCTATTATTAGGAAAAGAGCATTTTCTCCCAAATGAGTCCTGTTTAGCTTGGTAGAGAGACCAGAAACCTTATCTTTGGGGGCAGAAGAGACCCACGCTGGGTCTGCCAACCTCGGCTGAGACGGTGGATTCAGAGGAGACAGTGTGGTGCAGTGGGCAGAGCACCCAGGTCATGCTGTATCTTGATTCTAGTGCGGGCTCTGGCACTAATGGGATCCTGACTCCAGGCAGGTCACTCTAGCTGAGGGTGGTTAGATCAGATCATTTGCAAGGTCTACAATTTGATGATTTTTAAAGGTGCTGCAATTTCCTGCCCCTCCAGGACGATCTTTCCTGGAGGCCCTGCAGGGAAACAAGGAAGATGAGCATGAACTGAAGTCAGGTCCTCGCTATCCCAGAGATTTGTTTCATCCTAGAACTCAGTATTCTTCCCTGTTTCTCTGGTCACTGAATTCTTGGAATGTTGGAGCCCCACAGACCGTGTCTTATTGCAGCTAAGTCTTTAATTCATTACCTATTCTCTGAAATCTCTTTTGCTTGGGAGTATACACGACCGGTCACAGTTTCCTTAAGGTTCCCCCAAGCTCTCCTGCATGTTCTGCTCCAGGACAAGTGACCTTTCAAGGTCAAGGGTAGATCTGGACCCTGAGCCCTCCCACATCACAGTAAGGGCTGACTCCTCACCCAGGAAGTCCCAGCCATCTGTTAGAAGGAGCTCTCATGCACATGGAGACCACCCTGGCCTCACTTTCCTTAAGCCCTGAGCATTGCTGCCCATTCAATTGGGGCAGATGGGTTCCAGAGAGAGAAGGAAGTACTCACCAGGACCTCAGAGCCAGAAGGAACTTCTGTGGTGTCTGGCTCAGCCCAAACCCGAATAAGAATCTGACTTTCCACCATCTTCCCGACCTGCGATGATCCTTTGGCTTGAAGACCTCCAGGGAAGGTGAGCCCATTCCAGCTGCTAAGAATGAGGCAACCGAAGGCCAGGAAGGACGCATCTCCCTGGTGCCCGGAGTGGCTCCGTGTGGACATGCTGTGTTTTCAGAGGCACCAGGGACAGTCGAGACTGATAGAGAGGGTTCCTCAGGATCCACTCCAGAGGTTAGTGCTGTGGGCATGCCATTTTACAGATAAGGAAACTGAGGCCCGGAGGTATTCATAAAGGCATTGCCCAGGGCCACGCCTCTGGGGGCTTCCTGACCACAAACACATTTCATGGCTCAGTCGTTTGTCTCTGGGTTCATCCAGCTGTCACCCATGGGGGGCCTTTTGATTCTCCTCTTGCCTCCTTGCCATTTCATAGCCTCCGCTTGGAGGTGAACCAATCGCTTGGGGTCCAGGAGACACATTTATCACGCGCCTACCGTCACCCCCTTTGCAATTTATTGCTCAGTGAGCCCAAGATTGTGGTGGGTTTTTGGCTTGTTTGTCATGTGCTCACAGGCCTGGTCCTGATGCTCAAGCACCGAGCGCTCTGATGAAGCTCATCAGTCCTCTTCCTCCTTTGGGCATGAAGGTGCCCCTTGTGCTAGAGGGACTTGGGGGAATGGACCCGGGCTTTGTTAGGATCAGGGGAATTTGGTTAAGATCCTTTCCTGGGGGGGGGGCAGCTAGGTGGCACAGTGGATAGAGCACCAGCCCTGGAGTCAGGAGGACCTGAGTTCAAACCCGACCTCAGACACTTGACATTTACTAGCTGTGTGACCCTGGGCAAGTCACTTAACCCCCATTGCCCCGCAAAAAAAAAAAAAAAAAAAAAGAGATCCTTTCCTGACCCAGGATGGATTCTTTGGCTACATCCCTTACATTTGGCTTTCAGAGTGCCCCTGAGTCTCTTAATTGGGTCAAGACTACCTTTTCTCTGACATCTTTACTATGCCCAAGGCCTTTCTTGGTGTCATCTCTGCCCATGGGTTCAATCTGATCTCCACACTCAAGCTCCAAGCCTTTGGTCTCTAGCTTTTGTTATGCTAATGTCTTCTTTGAGCCCATGTGACATTTTGAGATCATCAAAGACAGATTCCCCAAGATAAAGGCCCTGTTTCATGGCTGGGGTTTTTTGTTTGCTTTTATGGAGCTTAATGAAATCCATGTACAAAGTGTTGTTTGGGCTGACTCCCTTTTCAGCTTGGAAGCCATGCTTCATGTTATTTAGGAGAGATGAAAATAGATGTAAAGCTTGGCAGGGCGATCTGGGCTTCCATGGTCTCCTTGAAAAATGTGCCCCTTTCTATCCATTGGTTTTTAAAAAAATTTAAATTTTTAAATTTTTAATTTTTTATTGAATAGAATTTTATTTTCCAAAATATATGTAAAAACAAATTTTAACATCAGTTTTTAAAAATTTATGTTCCACCTTCTCTTCCTCCTCCATTCCCACCCCCCACCCACTAGAACTCAAGCATTTCAAAATACGTTATACATGAGCAGTCATGGCCATTGTTTTCAATATGATTACGTGGTGGGATAGTTGAAGTAGAGAAATGGTTTCCATGCAACAACACGTTTTCTAAAATTCTTACTACATCAAGTCTGTTTTGCACATTTGCTTTGTGTGAACCAGCCATGAGTGAGGACCTGAGTCAAAGGTTTGCCATAACCGTACAGCAACGTCAGGGTTACGTGCTTTGGGCACTTGTTCAATCATTTCTGAATTGATAAAAAGCCCTAAAACTTTAGATGCACGTTCTGCTCCACAGTCAGAATACAGTTTTCTTATCAATCAATAACCATTTATTAAGCTCTAACTATGTGGCAGGCATTGCGCTAAGTACTGGAGATACAAGAAGAGGCAAAGACAGTTCCTTCCCTCAAGGACTTCACTCTAATGGGGACATGGTAAACAAACAACTATGTGCAAGAGAGGGCTGCATGGGGACCAATAGAGAGGTGACAGCCACAGGCCTGTGTCTTGGTCAGACCCATCTGGAGGCTGTGTTCAATTCACAGGTTAGGAAGGACGGGGGAGCGCCTGCAGAGGAGGGCAGCTGGGATGGTCAAGATTCTGGCCATAGCAAATCCCCAGGTCCGATGAAAGGCTGGGGCTGGGGGAGTGAGGCGTGTTTACTCTGGAGAACGGAACCCTCGGGGACCTGGTGCTGGCGTTGGAGCGTGTGAAGGGGGCTAGACTTTGCTGCTTGACTTGGGAAGGCAGAACTTGGAGCAATGAGGACTTGTTACCTTGGCCCAAACCTGGCTGGCCCACGGGTCCCAAGTTCTGGGCCTGATGGGTCATTTGCTGACCCAGCTGAAGGTCTGACCGCCTCTTTAAGATTTCTCATCCTGCTTACCCAGCACGCTCCTTTTCTCTTTCCACACCTGAAGGGTGAATACAAGGGAAGCTCATGCTTACTTACCCTGTGCCACACAGAGAAACATTCCCTTGAGTGGCCTATGCTTGTGTCCACAATATGTCTACATGGGGGACATAAGCTCTCGGTGGACCCGGACCTGCCCAGGACTCCTCTTTGGACGCCCGGTGACCAGCCCAGTGCTTTATCCTCAGCCAGCGCATGATGCACGTTTACTGAAGCTGCAGGAAAGGCCACGGGGGTCAGTGTGCTCTTTCAGCGTCTAACGGGCTGCTTTGGCAGGAAGTGGACTCCCCATTTGGGGCAGGGGTAGCCCTTAAACAAAGGCTGGGGTGCTGCAGAAAGGTTTCTTTCCGGGTATTAGACTGGGTGATCCAACAGCCTCTGAGATTCCTTCCCACGCTGACATTCAGGGCCTCTGTGAAGTCGGTGTTGGGTATTATGGGGGGTGAGGGGTTAGGGGCAGCATTGTTTCCATATTACATGGGAGAGAGACCAAGCAAACCACTCCCTAGGGGCCAGAGGGCACATCCTCCTACGAGTAACCAACAGACAAGTCAGCATGCATCACCGAACCCCAGACTAGCCTGGTGCTCCCAGCAACCGAGATGGAATCAGCATTGGAATCAATGGACTGTGGAATTCCTCCTCTCTGTCCATCAGTTCTAGCTCATGGAAACCAAGCACCCAGCACGGCTGGCCTTTGAAGGGCTGCAGTCCAGAGAGCAGAGCCCTCATCTGCAGCCTGGAATCAGGGATCTCTCTGGCTGACCCCCCGGCTTCAGGTTCACCGTCCTAGCTGCCTGAAGGGCTCCATTTCCTCTGGGAGTTCAGTGGTTTTTAACATGATTCTTTTGAAAGCCTCATCCTGGGCTGAGGGCCTTCTCAAGTGTGACCTAGCCAAGCACTGGCCAGATGGCTGGGGGCAGGGGCGGCAGTCAGGAGGCTACCCCCATGCAGAATGGTCAGAGGATCTCCTTTAGAATTGGTGGTCTGGGGGCAGGAGGAGGCTCTGAGGCCCTCAGACCAGCCTATCCGTGAAAGAAGAACCTTCTACAATGGGCCAAGGTGCTCACCTCTAGGGATGGGGGAGGGGATCCTGCCCTCCTCCCCCCTCCCCCCACCCCATCCAAGGCAGCTCATCCAATCCTGAGGCAGCTCTCCCTGACTTCAGCTCTGCTCCTCTGAGACTTCCCACCTTCCTCCTGGTTCTGCCCCGTGGGGCCAAGCCAACCAAGGCTGATCCTCCTTTCCTAGGCCGGCCTTCAAAGCTGGAAGAAGCCGCCACGCCTCTTCCAATGCTCCTTTTCAGGCTTGGCAGCCCCACTTCTTTCTTTCTTTTTTTTTTAGTGAGGCAATTGGGGTTAAGTGACTTGCCCAGGGTCACACAGCCAGTAAGTGTTAAGTGTCTGAGGCCGGATTTGAACTCAGGTCCTCCTGACTCCAGGGCCGGTGCTCTATCCACTGCGCCACCTAGCTGTCCCAAGCCCCACTTCTTTCAACTGTATTCATCCGGGTTGTTTAGCAGCCGCCCACCTTGCCATCTTGGCTGTAGGATTTGAACTCAGGTCTTCTGACTCTGAGCCAGATCCCTTTTCATTGGACAACATTACCTCCTCTTGTCTGTTGGTGGATATCGCCCACTGCGCAGACCCGCGCTGTTCCTCGTGATGGGGGCCCAAGGGGTTCCTTCATCCCCTTGAATTCCTCCCCTTCCCCCCCCTTCCTCTTCTTCCTGTCTTTCCCCCACCTGTTTTCTTTCTTCCTTGTACCCCTGCCTCTTGTGCTCTTAGCTGACAAGCTAAGGGACCCCTGCCCAGTTGGCCTCTGCTGAGCGGCAGGGAGGCCATCTCTGTCTGCATCTTTTCCTAGGCTATAGCAGAAGACATCCGGACACAGCTGGGGGAAGCAGAGGGGACGGATGTGCCTGTCAAGTTTGATGGAGGGAAAGAACAGAGTGCTTCTCCTGTCCACAGTTCAGAGCCTGGGCATGCCTACGTCGGCCTGGGGAAGTGCCGCAGGAGCAGAAAGGCCTTCCTGCCCTGCCTTACTATCGCCTAGAAGACTGTGCCACACTGGGTCTCTGCAATCCCGGGGAACACTGCCCCAAAATGCTGGAGGTCACAGTGGCTCCAGGCTTGGATAGTGGTTGCTCCGACTGGCGGCAAGCCTCAACTTAATTCACTTCAGTGGAATCCAGTGAATGGCTTTTCTTGTGTGCCCGCTCAGTGCCCAACACTGTGCCAGGAGTGTAGGCCGGGCAGGTGGGGAGGTTTTCTCCCCTCACCCCAGAAGAGAATAATTGGTATTGGTAAGTGATCATTGATAGCCCTGGACAAGAAATCCCAGATCTCAGATACCCAGGATAGGAAGAGACCTTGGAGGCCAGCGAGGCCAGCCCACACCTGAATGGACGCCTCCCTCGGCCTCACAAGTGACCATGCATCCAGAGTCTATGGAAGACCTTGCCCAGTTCCAAGATCCCCAGGAGAAAACGAGTCACTTGGTCACTTTGAGTGGGCACAAACAGAGAGAAATAAAAGAACATCTTGGAGTGGGGCTGCGGGTGAGGTCATGAGCCCAGCCCCTTCTGGGGGGCCCTGGGAATCCATTTCCCAGAACTCCCAGCAGGATCGAGCGATCATGTTGCTCATGGAGACTTACATCATGTAACCCCAGCCCCGCTGGGTGTCTCTGGAGGACACCAGCCCCCAGCCACACGAGCCCAGCTTCAGGGGAAAAATCAATGATGCCCTGCGGTAAGGCCAGCTCTGGCTGCCTTGTGGGGAGGCCAGGATGGGGAGGGGGCGGGCAGCTGGAAACTCGGCAGGGCTGAGTTCTACTGAAGGTGATCTCAAGGACAGGAAGCTGCCCTGCACCCGCCTTCAGGCCAGAGATGGAACTTAGTGACAATACAAACATTGCCAAGTACCTAGGAAGGGGCCGGGCACTGTGCTGAACCAGTGCCTGCCCTCAGGGAGCTTACCAGACAGAAGCCACAGGCTCAAAGGACATTAAGTACAAAATATGCAAACATCATTTGGGGGGGGCGAGGCCCCCGGGGAAATGGGAAAGGTCTGCATGTGATCCCAGAGGCCACCGAGCCAGATAGAGGGTGTGAGGGAGAGGGAGGAGCTGGGCTGGGTCAGGCAAGGCGTGTCTGGGCCCCCAGTCCCCGGGATTCCGAGGGCAGCCACAGGCCTTGTTCTAGGATATCTGCGATATATTCCTGATAGTTAATGGAAAGGCTGGATGGCTATGGCTTGTTCGTCTGTCTGAAGCCTCCCCGCTTCCTACCCCCTCAGACCTCACACAGCATCGAGTTTTGGGCCTCTCATTCTCTCTCTCTCTCTCTCTCTCTCTCTCTCTCTCTCTCTCTCTCTCTCTCTCTCTCTCTCTCTCCCTCTCCCTCTCCCTCTCCCTCTCCCTCTCCCTCCCTCCATCTTCTCTCCCAGCGCACTGCAGACTCCCTCTTCTCTGAGGAGTCAGCTGTCCCTGGAATCGCCATGTTAAGGTCTGGCTCAGGCTGGTCTCTCCAGGTTCTGCTCCTGACTCTGCAGAATTCTTTCTCATGTGGAAAAAATAAATGAATATCTGCCAGAGTGCTCTGAGGACACAGTGGAAAAGACCCCTGGGTCTGGAGTCAGAGTCCTGAGCTGGGTTCTAATCCTGCCTCTGACACTTACTACAGATTTCGCTTTGGGGGAGGCTCTTCACCCCTCTGTGCCTCAGTTTCCTCATCTGTAAAATGAGGGAGTTGGTCCCGCCGGCCTCTGAGCTCTGGATCTCAGATCCTCATATGGGGGCTGAGCTGGAAGCTCGTCCAGTAGCAGGAAACTGGCCAGTCTGGCTCCTCTGTGTAATGATAGGGCTTGTGGGCAGCGCAGGACTGAGCAGGGAATATGCGTTTTGTGGAGGATGAGATTTACAAGCGCCCCCCGCTCCCCCTACCCCCCCCCCAACCCCAGCTCCTTGGCTGAAGGAAATGTTTGTGAAAGATGCTGGAGGCAGGTGCACATAGGAGACTAAAACAGCCGTGAAAGGGGCTCTGGTACCCACTTATTTCACATCTAATGCACTGGTTCAGGGACAGCCGGGGCTGCCCAAAGAACCTTTGACGAGCCCTCTGCCACCAGCAGGTCTTGTCGGAAGGGGAGGTGGTGAAATGACATGGAGCTGAGCAGAAAACAGACCCAAAGCAGACGTCAGGTTTTTGACCAGCACTTTGGAGGCCTGGCCATGATGGGGAAGGGGGAAGGAAGGGTTTTCCAAACCCAAACCAGCTCCCACTGAGCCCGGTGGCTTGCCCAGAGTCCTGCAGGCCCTGTGTTCAGCAGGAGCACTCGAACTCGCACCTTCCTGGGTCAAAGGCCTTGCCCTCTGTCTCTTGTAGCAAGCTTCTGCTGCTGTGGTGAATGACAGACAAGTTTCAGGGAAGTGAGTGCTGAACTTGGAGGTATGGGATCTGAGTTTGAATCTTGGCATTGCCCCATTCTAAGTATGTAAATCTTCTTACCTTCCCTCCTCTGTCAAATGAGGGGCTTGGGCAGGGGAGCTCCAAGGCTCCTCTGCTTCAAGAGCATCACCCAGATGGCAGGAAGTGCCCAGGGGCACATGCCTGGCCAATGCAAGGGCTTTGGGTGATTCTCCCTCCTGGCAACCACAGAGAGATGGGCCTCTTGTGCCAGGCCCAGAAAGCTTCCTGAGGGCCCCCCCCCCCTCACCAGGGAGAGAATATGCTCTACCCTGGAATCAAAGCAAGCTCATTAGCTGTGTTCTCACTCAGTGGGTCCTAGCAGGGCAGTGTCTGTGATGGGTATGTGTGCATGCATATGTACATGTGTGTGGCATGTGTGCACATGTGCAGGTATGTGCATGTGCAGGTACACATGTGTATACCCAAAGGGGTCACAGGGCAGGTACCCACCTGGCTGGAGGCAGGCAGTTTTCCCTGGGGAGCTCCTAGCTAGTGAGATGCCAGGCCCAGGCCTCTCCCCTCATCCAGAGAAGGTGGGGATTCCCGGGTGATCTCTTCATGGCCTTTCGAGCCAGGGGATCGATGGCAGACGAAGAAAGGAGCTTCCGGGAGGGGAGTTCCCTTGGCCACCTGTGCTCAAGTCCCACTCCAGGTCTCCTGACCCTGCACTGGCCACCTCTGTTCGGGAGCACCCTTCCCATGCTCAGATATTGTGGCTTTGTGACTGTGGTTTCTACTGTGTAAAAGGTGACGATGAGGGGCCAGACTACCTCGCTGTCACAAGCTCCTCTCTAGTCCTTCCCCTCCCCTGCCCCCCAAGAGAATCTTCCTCCTGAGCCAGGCTGGGGCTGGTCTTGTGGCAACGGCCCAGCCTCAGAGCACCCTAGAATACAAACCCAAAGGGACAGTTTGTCGAGAGCAAATGGCCGCTGATCCCCAGGCGGGCTTGTTTTCAGTACAGACGGCTGCGGCACAGAACGCTAGCAGGGCCGGGTGTGACGTGGGGCCATGGGTGGCCTGGCAGTCCTGGCTGGTGGTGCTTTGGGTGCACATGCTGGGGGGCTCTTTCTGCAGCCCATGGCCAGGGGAAGGGGAAGGGTGATGAAGGGGAGTGCTCTAGCTGGGTCTACTGGTGTCCTCTCCATCCCCTCACACTTCCAGGAAGACGGGGGGCCCATCACAAGGCTGCCGCTGTCATTGTCACCACCCCCCATGTCCTGTCCCCTTGGGACCCTGTTGGGACTCTAGAATTCACTTTGGAGGCTACATCTTAGGGGTGTCATGGAATTCCAGGCCTGGGCCTAGAAGGGATTTTTAATTCCCTCTAAGATAAATCTCTATGATTTACGGAAGAGGAAACAGAGGCCTGTAGACATCAAGCCGTCAGACAAATAGCAGGTGGAAGGGATGGGGTCATGACCCAAGGTCCTCTGGTCCCCACTGCACCACATGACTGCGTTGGGCTCCTGGGTAGAGTCGAGGTGCCAAGGGAGATGTGGCCAGGTACCCCATGGACCACAGGACATCGGAGCCAGCGAGGCCTCAGAGGCGCTGAGTCGGACCTAGCCGTGCACAAGACTCCTCCCTGAACTGCAGTGTTCCTGACAAGGAGGTGCTGGTAGGGACAGGCGGGTCACGGTGGGCTGAGGCTGGGGGATGGGACTCATCTGAGGAGCTGGGTGTAAAGTGGGCTGCCTGCCCAGGCTTGTTGTAAGTCAGGTCAGGTCAACTCAGCAGGGACTGTGAGCCCAGTATGGTGCCAAGAACTGGGAATACAAAGAAAGGCGAACCCAGTCTTTTCTCTCAAGGAGCAAAATAACATGTACAAAGGGTATAAAGGAGAAGCTGGCGGGCAGCATGGAGAGTCTAAGTGTCTACGAGGCAGCCGCTTTGAGATGCCCAATAGGCTGCTGGAGATACAAGTCTGGAGGGCAAGAGATGGGTCAGGGCTGCTAAAGAAGCACCAGAGGTTATCACTGAATCCATGGGGCTGATGAGGCCACCAAGTTAAATAGTATGGGTGGGGGTGGGGAGAAGAGGGCCCAGAACAAAGCCTTGGGGGCGCCTGCAATTGGTTGGCAAGACCTGAAAAGGAGGGGTCAGACAGGTGGGAGGAGATCCGAGAGAGCTGTGTCCTAAAACCCTAGGGAAGAGATGATGGAGGAGGAGAGAGTGGCTAACAGTGTCCAAGGCTGCAGAGAACTTGAGAAGGGTGAGGATTGCCAAGGGGCAATTCAGAGACCACCAGTACCTTTGGAGGAAATGGTTTCAGTTGTCAGAAGTCAGGCTGCAGAGAGGCAAGAAGCGTGGATGGTCTTCTCGGGGGAGTTAGGCCACGAAAGGGAGGAGAAATGTGGAGTGATAGGGCAAAGATGGCAGAAGTGCCTCTTAGCCATAAAGACCTGAGGAAATGCAGTGGCTGACCTCCAGTAAGACCAGCTGGGGCTAGCCCTGGGCTCTGCATCCAGCTGGACTATGAACTCCATAGCTGCAAAGAAGAAAGCTCCCTGTAAAAATGCTCAGATGGCTTGTTTGGAGAGCGCCATATTTGTCTGAATCTTCCCACTTCTCTATGGAGTTGGTACTTGGTTTTGTGCAGAAGTGCTAAGGGATTGTTCTATTCCAGAGCTGAGAGTTGGTGTGCCTGTGTGTGTGTACGTATGTGTGTGTGTATGTGTATGTGTACGTATGTGTGTGTGTGTGTGTGTGTGTGCACGTGTGTGAGAGGGAGGGAGAAAGAGAGAGGTGCGGAGAAGGAGGGAGGGAGGGATCTGATCTGATAATAGCTCAATTTAGAAGTCTTTGGTTTCTCTGGCATAAAAATGTTAATTGGGGGATCGCGCTCGCTGCCAAACGTGACAGTTTGCTTTCAGACACCTAGGGCTAGAAGGTATACCCAGGGGCGCCAAATCTCTCTCTCTCATCTCCATTCTGACAGAGTGGAGGGGATGCTAATGGACACATTTATTCTGATTTAAGATGATTTTTCCTTCTGAATTCATGTCAAGTTATAGCTTCAAATTAAGTCTTTAGATAACTGTCTGAGAATCATAGAATTGTACTGCTTAAGGGGACGTGATGATCAGCTATTCTTGCTCTATCAACTTATGGAAGAGGAAACTGAGGCCTGGAGAGGTGAAGTGAGTTGCCCAAAGACACAAAGCTAGTCATGGACAGAGCAGGGATTCAAACCCAGCTTTTATTTCATTCTAAATCCAAATGAATGCCCAGGTTAAAGATGTAACTCAGGTGCCTGGATTCCCTCCCCTCTCCTCCTCTCTCACTCCCTCTTTCTCCCCTTCCTCTCCTCCCCTCTTCTCTCCTCTTTTTGTCCCAGACCTATAATTTCATTGGTGCAGGGAGATGCTGATGAAGATAACTCTTTGGTGACTGATAGTCTTAGAAAGCTGCCTTAGGGCACTGAGAGAAGAGCCCAGGTGGCTCAGCCCAGACAAGTCATCAGTAGGACTTGCATCTAGGTCTTGCGGGCCCTGAGGATGGCTCTCCATCCCTCATACTGTGCTCCCCCCAAGTAGCACACCCTGGGCGGTCGCTCTGTTTCTTGACTCTTGAAGCTGGCTCCGGGCCGGACGAAACCCCAGGCTGGGCTGTGCCCCTGCCCGCCTGTGGGGCCCTTGCTGCTTTTGTTTCCTGCTCCCTAGACCAGGATGGGGTGTGTCCCTTGAGGAGGGGCCCGCTGCTGGTGACATTATCGGCTGATCTGTGCAGGTCCTGATGGCTCTTTCCTGTGGGCCATTGGAGTTAATGGTCCCTTGGAGCTCCAGGCCAGATGTCAAGCGTTCCCGGGCTCGATGGCTTTCGGAAAAGCCTTTTGCTTTGGTGGCATCAGCAGGAAAAGAGGAAATGAGTTGGAAATGAGGCCTGGGTTGGAACAATAGTTGGAGCCGGCTGAGCCTTGGGTAAACAGTCCTTGTTGCTGCCCCAGCTGATGAGGCCAGCAGCCTGGCACTCATCGATGGCCTGCTCCAGAGCACAAAGTGTGAGCGGCTGCTCTACGTGCCCAGCCAGTCTGTTGGAGAGAAGCCTCCAGTTCTGGCTGTCTCAGCAAACCGCAGGCCCCGGCTCTTGGGCTGGCCAGGTGCTCAGCTCTGGGAGCGTGAGCTCAGCACGCCTGGGGCCCCACGAGAGACCGCGTGGTCCCTGCCAGGTGGGCTTCTGGTCTGACTAACGTATTAAAATGCCAGGAGAAGATGGCTGGCTGGCTGGCGAGATGGGATTGAGGCCCTTCCCAGCCATCTCCCGCGCCTGCTGGGCACGGGACTTTGTGCTCGCCCTGCAAGGTGCTAGCTGCACGGCGCTGAAGTGAGTTTGGAAAGAGAAACTCTCTGTAGGCTGAGTGCAGGGTGACAAGGGCGAGCAGGACAGCAAAGAGTTTTATGGAGGAGATTAGACCTGCTGAACCCCGGGGATCCAGGATTCCTCGATTTTTCTATTTCCAATCCTCTTCTCTGGGCCTTGGTTGAAGGGATCCAGAGTGATGAAAAGATCCCCAGGGATGGTGCCGCTCTCCCCGCTGAGAAGGGTTGGATTCTCTGGACTTCCGGCTCTCAGATGGTGTAGCGAGGGTCTGCAAGGGTCAGGCAGACAGGACAAATGTCCGTGGAGCAGGGAGCCAGCAGCCACTGCCGCTAACTTTGAGGAGGATGCTGGCCTGCCAGTATGGGCCTTAGAGAGGCCCCAGAGTGGCTAAACTGCTGAGCTGTCAGGACAGGAGCCCAGGGAGACGTGGAAGGGATGGGCAGCACACCTCTGGGGCATCTGGCTCCTTGCGGGGCTTCCCCGTGTGTCCCTGTGTGAAGGCTGCTCTGGAGAAGATCTTTGTGTACTCTTTGCCATCTTGGGACAGTGATGCTCCCTGCCCAGCCCCCCAGTCTTTTGTCTTCCTGCACATTCAGTTCCTTCATGGCGCCGACCTCAGGCGGGTGCTCAAGCCAAACATTTCCTACCGCCAGCTTCTCTTTCAAAAGCCGCTTTGGCCTTGCCACAGGCTTGCTGCAAGGTCAGTGGTGACCGTGCCCTTGACCACCCCTTCTCAACCCTTTCCTCTTTACTTGGATAAGCCTGAAGCAGAGGGCCGGGGACCCTTGAAGTCAGAGGCCACAGGATCCTTGGATAATAAATGTGGACATTCACAAGTTATAATTAAACCAGCTTTTGGATGTGGTCACTAGGGAGGGCTTGGGCAGCCACAGAAATGCCGAGAATGCGGATGGGCATTATAGGTAGCCACGCCATCCTGTCCCTTGGGCAGAGGTGGTAGCTGCTAGAAAGTTTAGGGGAAGGGACTGCAGCTGCTATTGCCCGAGGCCAGAAACCGTGCAGTTGCTTCTGGGTGTGTGTGGGGGGGCGTGCTGAGCCTTTTGGAGTGCAGGGAAGGCAGAGCTCAGTGGGTCAACAGGAGGCTTTCTGTGGCAGCTGCCTCTTGGCAAGGCAGCCAGGGGACAATTGGGACAACTCTGCGGCTCCCTCTCAAGCACCTGCGGGTGGCTTGGTGCCTGTCCCAGCGTCACTGCTCAGTTCACAGGAAGGGCCTCTCTGCGGTCACGAGATAATTTGGATTCAGTCCCATTGCATGAAATAACACTTTATATGAACGTGACTGATATTTGTCAAGCCCAGCAGCTCCGTCAGGGCGAGAGGCAGTGCTGGGAGAGATACTTGGGAGGTTAGTGGAGCCCTGGGCTCCCGGACACCCCCTGGATTAGCGTCTGGCTCCATGGTCACTTGGGTGAAAGAGGAATCCTGAGCAGAGAAAGAAAGCCAGGTCTGCCCCATCGGGCTCAGCTTGGAGATCCCTGTTCCTCGTTGTCAGAAGGATCACACTCCATCTTTTACCCAGGCGCTCTCATTTTCCTCCAACAATAACAGCGCCAGGAACTGGCACTTCCCCACCCCTCTGGGGTTTGTAACTGCTTTGACTTGTGTCCTCTCCTTTGAGTCTCACAGCAACCTGGAAGGGGCAGAGCTAGAGGTGTAATCATCCTCCCTGCAGCTGGGGAAACTGAGGCTCAGAAAGAGAAATAACCTGCTCTTTGTCTTATAGTTAGCGTCAGAGGCAGGATCTGAAGCCGGCTCTTTCTTCTAGAGACCTTGCCTCTACACCTGATTCCTTAACTCCTTCAGCTCCAAGGCCTTCTCCCTCCATTCACCTTGGCCACAAATCAACGTGGTCTTACTGGTTCTTGCGGAAATGTAATCTGGGATCCCTGTCGGAAGTATGTAGCAAACACCTTCACTCTCCCGGGTATTGTGTCTCCTCTCTAGCCATCTCTTCTGCCTCTCCCCTCCTCCTTCTCCCAGGAAGCTGGTTCTCTGCCCTGTGGTGGTCAGACCCAGCTCTCTCTTCCCAGTCTTCAAGGCCAGCTCTGGCCTCACCTGTGTCCACACTTAGCCTTGACCCCACCTGACTGACTTATTCCTTCAGTGTTTCCCTAACCATCCCCATCTTTACCTGTTTGATCTCATTGCTGCGCTGATCTGCCCTTGAAGGAGCTGATCCTCACCCCGCTTCTCTCTGGTGACTTTGCTACCTCCACCCATGGGCTGCAGTGTTAGTGGAGCAGGGCTCCAAACAGAGCTGCCTTCACCCTCTACGAAGTAGAAGTTGTGGTGCCAGCCCCTGCTTCCCCCACCTTCCTAGTAGGGCCAACCATTCTTCCCCACAGTAATGGTCCTAAGTCTCCTGGCAACTGGTCCAAGCCTTCCTTGCACATCCCTCCTCCCACGAGGGGCCTCCTTCTCTGTGGCCAGCACCACTTAGTGACTCATGACCTTGCCCCCTCTCTCCCAGGCTCCAAGTGGAGTCCCCTGCACGTGCCGGTACTCTCCATCCTCTGGGCTCCTTATCACTAACCCATTGTGCCTTCCCAGTGCCAGGCTCTTCGGCTTCTTGCAGTTTGGCAGCTGCTACTGACCATTTCCTTCTCCCAGACACTCCTCCCTTGGCATGTTCTGGTGTCTGGAAAGAGACCTCGATTTGGGAGTCAGTGGGCTTGGGTTCAAATTCTACTCCATCACTTAGTGTGTAACTCTGGGCAAATCATAGTCTTTCTCCGACTCAGTTTCCTTATCTGTGACTTAGAGCTAATAATAGCTTCTCTCTCATGGGATTATCATAAGGTTCAAATGAGGTCATCTGTAAAGCAGATGGAAATGTCTCCTGTTGTCACTGGTAGTAGTAGTGGCAACGATAGTGGTTGTAGCAGTAGCAGTAGTGACAGTAGTTTTCTGACTCTTCCTCCTCTGTCCCCGCTGCAGAATCTCTTTCATTTCACAGCCCCTTAACACGGATATTCTCCAGGAGCATGTTGGCAAATGTTAAACAACCAGCTCTGCAAACAAAAACCAACAACAAAAAGGAGGCGCTTTTAGGTCTCATCTGCATTATTAGCATTCTCAAATCTAGAAGTTAACAAAACAATAACAGCCTCGATTTGAGGATTTGACCATTTCCAGGGAGTAAAGGATCACACTGAAAATTTAACAGTTGGCTCCAGAGCTCATTCAAGCTGGCACCAACAACACCCTGGTGCTCCCACGGTTCTGTTGTCATGCATGTGAGTCCCTCTTGACCAGCCCCTTCTAGCTCCTGGGACCCTCTGATCTCTTCAGTTACTGCCTCCAGGTAGATGACTCAGAGATCCATATCTCCTGTCCTGACCTCTCCTTGCTCTCCAGCTGCTTCCAAGATGTCTGTACTTAGGTGACCCCAAAGATGCCCTCCCATTCACAGGGTGAGCACTGCCCAGTAACCCTGTGCAGTTTCTCCATGGCCCCTTTTGGCAGCATGATTCTAGGAGCCAGGGATTCTTTGTGAACTTGGCTTAGCCAGGATGTACAACCCCAGCAGTGGGACTAAATGGGGCTCAGAGATCTCTGACAGGGAGAAAGCAAAATGGAAAAGGGGCAAGAAGAAGAGGAGAGGCAGAAAGGACAAGAAGGAAGCGAGGGGAGAAGAAGAAGAGAGACCCTTTCATACTGGGAGGTTGGAATCAATGATGGCATGTCTCAATCCTTTTTTATTTTTTTAGCTTTCCCCAATCATGCTAGGAAAAACAGGTGTGAAATGGGACGAGTCTTTCAAAGAGCTAATGTAGCACAATGCTGGGTTAGGAATCAGAGGCCCTGGGTTCAAATCTCTTCCCATTCTGGATCTCTGACCCTTGTAAAGCAGCTACTCATCTTCCTTCCTTCATGAGGCAACTGGTCCATCTGTCCTTCCCGCCTCATGGTAAGTTCCTTGGCTTTTCATACTCTTGTGAGGTCAACATGACTTAGGCACACCTCTCCTTTGTGCATTCAGGTCTTATCTTCTTGGTTTTTTTTTTTTTTTTGCTGGACACTATGGAGCGGTGGCCCATGGGTGAAGGCCATTGGACTGGCATTGGTGACCAAGGGGCCATGAGACCTTTTGATGTGAGATGCCTCTCTCAGAAGAATTGGGGGATTTACAACTGGGAGGTCAGCAGCCTTCAAGGATGCTTTGTCCAACTGGATCATTTTTACAAAGGAGAAAAACAGGTCCAGAAAGTAGCGATTCACCACAGGTTACATTGGCAGTGGTGGTGACATCTGGCATTTCTGTTAGGCTTTAAAGGATGGAAAGTTCTTAACCGACATTGTCACACATGGACCTTGGCCCAGCCCTTTGAGGCAGGTATAGCTGAGGTGGGATTCAGAGCCAGGTGATCCTGCCGCCCAGACCAACACTCTAGCTGCCTGCCTCAGTTTCTTCATTATCAGTGAGGGGGTTGTACTCAATTACTCCTAAGGTGACTTCTGGCCTGAGCTCAGAGATCTTTTTTGACCCTTTCTATTCTCTTGTCCTCATTTTGTATGTCTCCTGAGGCTGATACACCCTTTTGACTGTGGGTCTGATATCGGAAGTTCTTTCACTAGACCTGGTTGTTACTGATAGTTGGTCAAAATTAGAGTTCTGACCTTAGATGGAGCCCCTAGCTCACAGCAGGGAAATCTAGGGCACTGTGGTTTTGTGGAAAGAGCAAGGGATTTGGAGCCAAAAGACATGGGACAGATTCCCAGCTCAGCCATCAACTGCCTATGTGACCTTGGACAAGTCCCCTCCCTTCTCTGGGTCTAAGTTTCTTCATCTGTAAAATAAGGGGCTTGTACAGCATGACTTCCAAGATCCTTCCATCTCTAAACTAAGTGCCTATAAATAAGCCCCTGGTTTGTCCTGAAATGGTCCAGGTCCAGGGGCACTGAGAGGTCCAGACTAGATAAGTTCTGGTTTGTGCTGTAGCCCTTTCTTCCCTCTGGCCTATTCAATGCTCCCCAGAACTCTATCCCAGTCCTCCATGGAAGAAGAGAGCAGGAAGGTATGGGTTCCTTGAGTCTTATTTTGCTAGAACACTTCTGCAGACTCATTCAGCTCTTAATTATGCACATGGTGGGGGGGCTGCTTAGTGAACGTAGCAGCTGCAACAGGATTGTCATTGTCTGCCTTCAATTGTGGTGATGCCCTCTGCAATACTTTGGGAACTTTCCTGCCATCAGCAGGTTCGTGCCCGGAAATGCCAGCCTGTCTTAATATTCCCCCAAGGAAAACCCGGAGATGAGAGTGATAAGCTGCTGAAAACTCATTGGATGCAATCCAGGGTGAAAGAGAAGTGAGCTTTTGAGTATTCAGCATTAAGGATAATCAAAGTCCCTCTATTAGTCCGGGTGATGAGGGGCTAGAAGGGAATTCAGAAGCCGTGGAATCCTCCCCCCTCACTTTGAAGATGAAGAGACTGAGGGCCAGGGAGGGGAAGGGATTTGCCTGTGGTCACACAGGCAGAAAGCATCAGAAGTGGGATTTCACATCTTGCATTCTTGCTTCTTGGCCCCCACTGGGGTGAGTATCCCAAAGGGATCTTCTTTATTCGATTCATTAACAAAGACTTTTCTCAAAAGCTTCCAGAATTGTAGACAAGGGCACAGCATTACTCTGGCAGGAGAAGGCAAATTTGTTTTACGTACAAAGATGCAAAATCACAAAAGACAACAATCAGTGAGCATTGAAAAGTTCCTACTAAGTGCTAGGGCAGCTAGGGAGCACCATAGTGCACAGAGTGCTGGACCCTTGATCAGGAAGAGTCATGTTCTAGAGTTCAAATCTGGCCTCAGACACTTGCTAGCTGTGTGACTGTGGGCAAGTCACTTCACCCTGCTTGCCTCAGTTTCCTCATCTGTAAAAGGAGCAAGAGAAGGGAATGACCAACGACTCTAGTATCTCTGCCAAGGAAACCCCAGCTGGGGTCACTCATTGCTAAGGGCTGGGGAGCACAGAGACAAGAGTGACAGCCCCTGCTCTCAAGGAGCTTACCTTCTGGCATGGGAGACTACAACTGGGTATGTGGCTGTGTGTGGAACCAGTCTTGAAGGGAACAAACACAGAAGATGCAGTCGTTGAACCCAAAGCAGCTTGGGTGGGAAGGCATGGCTGGAGCCGGCAGGGTGGGGTCAAGGAAGGACCCCTGTAGAAGGTTGTGGGGAGAGGAGAGGGGGGCTCTCCCAGGTGGAGGTGAGGAAGGGGGGCTGTTAAGTGCTTGATGTGTGCCGAGCCCCGCCTTTGGGGGCTCCCAGAATAATGGGGCCCCTGTGCACCAGCAACAGGAGAGGGGCCAATCTGTGAGGGGGGGAGAGTGTCCGTTTGTCTCACTGACTAGCAAGCCCAAGGTTGGCGAGCTTCTGAGGGGACCCCAAGCCGCAGGGTTAGGAATCAGGAAGACTCTCCAGGCTCTTAGGGGGGCAGAAAAGGGTTAACATGCTCTGCATGTTCTGTAGGGTAAATAAAGGTCAACTGTCCCTGACTTGCCCTGTTATCTCGAGTGCTTGCACGGGAGCTGGGGACCCTTCAGCTCACAGGGCAGGAGACAACCATGAGCTATAATGAATCATTTCGGTTGAATAAATGAATGGAAGGAACTATCTATGATGACATTTTCCAGCAGAAACTCTGTGTATGGGCACAACAAGCCAAAAGGAGATGATTGGGGCGGGCAGTGAAGGGGCATGGACTCCCCCAGGTTCGAGAATTCATGTCCAGGACGGTTTGGCCTCAGCGTGTGCTTTCAAACAGGCTTTTAAACAAGGGCTTCTCAATTGCAAAGGAAAGTGGAAAACCCCATCCCTGTCCTGGGGTGAGAGCAGCACCTCGCAGAACAAATGTGCTGCTGCTGGCTCGTTTTGGTGGTGTTTGGTATCCGTGGTGACAGGCTGCCTTCACTTCAAGCAAAGGCTTGGGGCCGCCCAATGCTGATTTACAGACATTCCATCTCTGCTTCTCCCCGCTCTGTCATCATGCCCATTGACCGGAATTAGCTCGGACTCCAATAGCCGCCCCACCCAAACCTGCCCAGGAAAACAGGAAGTGGGTGGTTTGGAGAGCAGGAAGCTCTAGGGGGAGTCTGGAGGCTCGGACCCTTTTAGGACCTGCCTCCAGCTTGGGTCCTGGTGACCTCCTGGAATGGGGCGTGGCAAACATGGGCATCGGCCCAAGTGGAGGCTGGGGAAGACCAGGATCCCTGTGGGCTCCTCTGATGGGGAAGGGAGTGAGCCTTTCTGGAGTCCCTACTATGTGTCTACTGGCTAAGAGGGAAGGAGAAGGGGTGAGGCCGTGAGCACAGCCCTTAGGAGAACTGGAGGGAAGAGTCACCATGGGGGGGCGGTGCTTGGGGGGCAGTGACAAGATGACCCAGGACCAGGTACAAAAATCAAGCTGTCTTGGGCTTGGCCTTCGTGAAGCCCCGAAAACGTCACTGCCTAAACTCTGAGATTGAAAACCGGCCTCTCGGTCCCTTGCACGCAGCCCTAATCAGTCAGAAAGCATTTATGAAGCACGGGGACTGTGCACCAGATTCTGCCCTGGAGATGCAAAGAAAAAGCACAAAGAGGCCCTGCTCCCCATGGAGGAGGGGAGGGGAAGCAGCCCCTGCCCAAGAGGTGTAGCTGTATTGGGTTATGCACCTGCCAGCTCCCTCATGCAACTGAAGTCCTTGGGGGCCAGGGACTATCCTTGCCTTTGTCTTTGTCAAGGGAGCTTAAGAAAGGGTTTTGATGGGTGGAAGTGAGTATATCCTATCTATACATGTATGCACTCACCTATATGTGTATACAGGTACATATGTGTGTGTGTGTGTGTGTGTGTAGAGAGAGAGAGAGACAGAGACAGAGAGAGACAGAGAAAGAGACAGAGAAAGACAGAGAGAGACACAGAGACATACAGAGAGACACACACACAGAAACAGACACACACAGAGACAGAGAGACATAGAGAGAGACACAGAGAGACAGAGAGAGACAGAGAAAGAGAGACACAGAGAGACACAGAGACATACAAAGAGACACACACAGACAAAGAAACAGAGACACAGAGAGAGACAGAGAGAGACACACACACAGAGACAGAGAGACAGAGAGACACACAGAGAGAGACAGAGAGACAGAGACAGAGAGAGACACACACACAGAGACAGAGAGACACAGAGAGAGAAAGAGACACAGAGACACAGAGAGACACACACACAGACAGAGAGACACAGAGACAGAGAGAGAGACAGAGAGAGACAGACAGACACACACACACACACACACACACACACACACAGTGAGGGCGAGGCTGTTTTGGGGAGGAGGAACCAGCAGCTGGAGGGATCAGGGAAGGCCCAAAGGAAATTTGGGAATGCTAAGGAGTGGAGCTGGAGAGGGGGTGTGTCCCAGGCTGGAGACACAGCTCAGGTCAAGGATGAGAGAGGGGAGAGAAGGGACTTTTCAACAAGGAGTCACAGGGAGACGGGGCATAGGAACCTAGAAAGGCTGCCAGGAAAAGCAAGCAGGTCTTTCAATGCCACCGAGGAGTTTGCAGTTGGTCCTACAGGTACCAGGGAGCTATGGGAGTTTATTGAAAAGGAGAGTCATATGGTTGAATCCTGCCTCAGACTCTTACCCACTGTGTGACCCTGGGCAAGTCACTTAACTTTAGTTCCTTCATCTGTAACGTGGGGATAACGAATAGTTCCTGTCAGGGTTGTTTGGAGGGTGAGGTGGGAGCACTTGTCAAGTCTTTGCCACCCCGACCCCTCCCAGTCAGGCCGTGGCACTGGGGTGCTGCTTCCCTGCAGGGCACTGCTAAAAGCTTCCCTGTGGAACCAGCAGGCTATCACTCGGGCCCTAAGGAAGCCAGTCCTGGACGACAGCAACTGTGGTCAGCTTGAGGTTTTCCCTCAGACTGAGCTGCCCCACTTCGATCACCACGACCGGTGGTCTGACTGTGGCCCTCCCTTCCCAGCTCCGGATGGAGCTGGGCTCTTGCTTTGGCCGAGTCTTGGAAGTCATGCACTGGAGGGAGGAGATGGCCCACGGAGCTGGAAGTGGGATGGCCTGTGGCCGTCTGGGAGTTCCGCAGCAGTCCTTCCCATACAGATGGAGAAGAGGCCAGAGCTTGGCCCTAAATGCTAATCGTGGGGAGGGGGCAGCGCAGGGCGGTGCCCGAGGGCCTCTTGCTACCCAAGCCCAGTGGGAGTTCATCCAAAGGCAAACTTGTCTAGAAGGTGGTTCAGGGCAGGGCCCCAGGACAGCACTAAGGCGTCTCTGCTTTCAAGGAATAGGCCACAGGAAGCAAACCTAAACAGCTCAGCCTCTGAATCTGTTGGCAGCCAGTGTGGAGGCCCAAGGCATCGAGGGGACAGTGGGCTGAGTCCAGAGGGCCCGGGTTCAAATCTCTCCTGGAACATTTATTAGCTGTGCCATCCTGGGCAAGTCAAGTTCTTGCCCTGAGCTTGTCTGTAAAATGGAGGAATAGTCAGTGCCCACCTCCAGGGCTGTTGGGAGCCGAGATGAGGTGACTGCACACACTGCCATGTGCATGATCGCTTCCTCCTCTTTGTCCTTATCCTCATCCTCTCCTCTTCCTCTCCTCTTCTTCTTCTCCTTTTCCTCTCCTCCTCTTCCTCTCCTCCTCTTCCTCTCCTTTTCCTCTCCTCCTCTTCCTCCTCTTCCTCTCCTCTTCTTCCTCCCTCCTCTTCCTCCTCCCCTCTGCCCTTCTTTTCCCTCCTCTTCCTCCTCCCTCTCCTCCCCCTGCCCCCTTTTCTCCTTTCCTTCTTCCCCCTCCTCCTTGGAAAGACCCCATTCTCTCAGGGCTGGGGCCTAGCTGTACATCATCAGTCATTCCATGTGGGGGTCACCCCACAAGCCCTATGGGGGTACCCAATGGTTGTGAGCCGCTTCCACAGATGAACAGCAAAGAGCGGTCTTAAAGGCGCAGCATCAAGTGGGAGAAAGGAGATGGGACCAGAAAGTGGGTTTGTTAGTGAATGAGGCAGTCAGTCACTTCATAAATGTTGATGAAGCACCCACGACATGCCAGCACTGTGCTAAGAGCCAGGGACATGAAGCGTGGCAGAATCGGTCTCTGGCACCAAGGCTCTCACGATCCAATGAAGGAGGTGACACAAATAACTGTTTATGCTGACTTGGAGATAATCAGCAGTGTTATTGGGCGGCAGTAGCGGCTGGGGCGGGGGGCACCTGGAAAGGCCTCCTGCAGAGAATGAAGGAGATTAGAACTGAGCTTTGTGGGGAGTCCCGGAATCTAGGAGGCATAGATTTCTGGGTACTGGGGACCCCTGGACCAAAGGTGCCACGGGGTGAGGTGGGGGTCCTGGGTAAAGATTGGCAATAAGGCCAGTGAAGCCACATCAGGGAGTGCATGGAGGGGGCTTTAAACGATTAATTCTCGGGGGGCCACGAGGTGGTGCAGTGGATCAAGCACCCTGAGCAAGCCACTGGAATCTGCTTGCCTCAGTTTCCTCATCTGTCAAATGAGCTGGAGAAGGAAATGACAAACTCTTCCAGTGTCTTTGCCAAGAAAACCCAAGATGGGGTCACCAAGAAGCTGACACAACTGAAACTAAACAACTTTGTGTCCTTAGACTTGAGCCAATTTTTGTCCAGTTCTCAAGCACTCCCACCCTCAGACAGTTTAATCCCTTGGCCACCACAGTAGGTTTTAGACAGGAGGGGGCTCCAAGCTTCTAGCTCTGGGGTCAGCCTGTCTCCACTGCGCCATTTGTCCTTCTTTTCCGTTGTCAGCCTCTGTGTTATACACACACACATAAATATAATGCATGTATATATGTATGTATCACATACATTACAAATCTGAATCCAATTTATCTATCCATCTACCTAGCTAAATATAATGCACACACATATATGGAGAGAGACAGAGTCAGAGAGACAGAGACAGAGAGATCTCTCTCTCTGCCCATTTCTCAGAATTGTGAACTATACCATTGAAATCCTGGTTCTGAGCCGAATATCGATGCCTGTAATTACGCACACGATTCGATATTCAGACCCTGTAGGGACCGTACTGCTCTGTGTCCATGTATACAGGCTCACACAGCTAAGAGGCCACAAAAGACAGAGTTGAGCCCAGGGCCTCCTGACCCCACGTCCGGGTTGCTCATCACCTGGGATTGGTGTTCCCTCGGACATTTGGCCTCTCCCACAAATGACTAAAGGGGTCCGACAGGACTTTTCCCCTCTCTCCTCTCCCAGGCCATGCTGGTCCCCCACCAGCCCTCTCTGCTCCTCCCCCTGCTTCCCACTGCCCTGGGGTATGAATGCACACCCCAGGAGTGGGAGCCATTCCTTGCCCAGATGCCAGTCACTAAGGACTTGGACTTCCCAAGAAGCCAAGCAAGGTTGGGACGGCCCCTTGAATGTGGCCAGTGGAAGGATACTTTGCTGCCCCAGCACAACAGCAGCAGCTACAGAATGCGCTTCCCTGGGGCTGTTTCAGACCAAGTAAGCAGGCACCTTGACTGACGCTAGGGGCAGAGTCCTGTTAACTGGGCAGTACTCGCCCTTGTCCGTCCAATGGGTAGGACCCCAGGGGCGCCTCTTTCTTTTGCAGGACAAAGGGCAGGGGTAGCCATTTTCTGGGGATTACTGGTTTCTTATGACATCACTGCCAGCCAGCCAAAAGCCTTCCCGGGCCTCCCCAATTCTGAAGCCATTTCACGGTTTTCCCAAACATCAGAAATTCCTGGATCCCGGCTCCAGGCACTGGGGTTGCCAAGTCCTCTGGGCTCCATGTGGCAGCAGGTTTGTTTGACTTTCCGTAGGCCTGCGTCCGAGGGCTGATGGTGGCATCTGCGCTGACTGGCCCAGAGCCTGGATCCCTGCCGGGGAAGGCCAATGGCTCTGATGGGCAAGAGTTTCCAGGGATCTGCTCCTGACTCCATCCTGGGAAAAGGGGGCAGAGCCCCCTGGGGGGGCACAGTGATTGCATCCATGCCCTCGAACCCCACTCCTCTGTGGCTGCCTGGCCTCTGTTCTTCAGTCTTCCAAAGTGAGCTTGGCTCCCAGGGGAGCGAGGACAGAGGCAGAAGGACGGCCCGGCTCTTTTCCTCGGGCCCAGAGCTACTGTGATTAATTATTCCAAGAAAATTACCGACTCAGCCCATGCTCCCCTTCTCCTGCCTACCCCCAGGACCGTCATGGATTGGAGCTGAGGCAAATGGTGGCCTCTGCCATCTTGGTGGGTGGCTCCGACTGGGAAATTCAAAGGCCAAGTGTGAAAATATGGCTCCTGCCTTAAGTCAGGAGTACAGAGCCCTGGGCCTGGAGTCAGAAAGACCCGAGTTCAAATCTGGCCTTGGATACTTACCAGCTGTGTGACCCTGGGCAAGTCACTTAACTCATGTTTGCCTCAGTTTCTTCATCTCTAAAGTGGGCATAAGAACAGTGCCCCCTCCCAATGAGAGAAGTGAGCCTGTACAGAGCTTAGCCACAATGATGGAGGAAAGGAAAGGAAGAGGAAGGAGAGAAGAGGGTGAGGAGGGAGGGAGCCTAAGCTGGGGACGCATGGATGGGGGTCTCGGAGGCTGCTCAGCAGGCCCGGTGCCACAGAGCCCTTCCCATGCACCGTTCCTCATTCCTTCCCTCAGGGACCCGCTGCTTCTCATGCAGGATTCTTCATCTCCCACCTCCATGCCTTGGCCCTGGCTGCTCACCATGTCTGCCGTGCCTTCCCTCCCCACCGCCACTCCTTGGACTCGCTGGCTTCCTTCCTCATTTGGCTTCAAGGCCTTTCCTGCCCCCACCAGCTGCTGGGGCCTTGCCATCCTTCCCTGTCCTCTGCATGTTTCTTGTGTGGACCAGTTGTCTCTGTGCGGCTTCCCCCATTAGGATGGGAGTGGGGTCTGGTTGTACTTCTTTGGGTCTCCAGCTCTTAGCACAGTGCTGGGGCCCAGAGCAAACCCTTAGCAAATTCTTGATTGAAAGGCCTTGATTCCCTGTCACCTTGGGGCAATCCCAGTGGCCCACAATGACACAGTTTTGAAGGTGTAATCTTGAGATGCCTTTCTCAGCAGACAGAGCAGAGGCCTATGTTTCCTCTGGTCAGATGTCGGGGTTGGAGCAGGAGATACCTGCCCCTCCCTCTTCTCAGACTTCTGGGCTTCTCCCATCATGTTGGGTGGAACATCCTCGGGGCTGCACACCATATATTTGTTTATTTTTATTTTTATTTTTGTGGGGAAATGAGGGTTAAGTGACTTGCCCAGGGTCACACAGCTAGTAAGTGTCAAGTGTCTGAGGCCAGATTTGAACCCAGGTCCTCCTGAATCCAGGGCTGGTGCTTTATCCACTGAGCCACCTAGTTGTTCCCAGTGCCATATATTTGAAAGAATGGTGATGAGCTATAAAGTGTCCAAAGAAGGCAAAAGACCCAGGCTCATGCCCTTTGAGGACCCATTGAAGATACTGAGGCTGGTTAGCCTGGAGAAGAGAAGGCTCGGGGGAACACAACAGCCATCTTCAAATAGTTGAGGGGCTGTCTTGGGGGAGAGGGGTACACTTGCACTCCTGGGCCTCAGGTGACAGAACCAGGAGCAGTGGGGGAAGTGGTCAAGAGGCAGATTTAGGGTTGTTAGTGTCATGGGTTACCTCAGGAGGTAATGAGCTCCCCATCCCTGGCGGGCATCAAGAAAAGACCAGATTTTTGTCCACTCTATTACAGAGGGATTCCCTATCAGGGATGACTTAGAGGAGATGGTCTCTGAGGCTCCTTCCAACTCTAAGACTGGGTGAATCTGTGAGTCAAAGGCACAGATTAGCTACGTGCCATTTGCCAATGGATGAGTGAGCATTTAGGAAGTGCCAGGTAAAGAGGAGCCTGGTCTAGGGGTGGAGAACTGGCCCGCAAGCCCTGGAGGCCTGGGTTTGAGCTCTGCCTCTGACCCTCAGTGGCTGTGTGACCCTGAGCAAGTCTGAGGAAGGTCTGGAATCCAGGTTTTGCTGACTCTGCATTCTACCACAGGAGCTTGAGATTCAACACATCATTTCCCCTACAATGCCATGCTTGAGGCCAGAGCACAGTTCTTCAGATGGGAACTGACTGGGAGGGTGGGAGTGTTTCTTTGCTCACTCTGGACACTAGAAAGTATTTCTTTCATTCTTAAAATGTGGAGCTGCGTCCGGCAGACCTGACCCTCAGTGGTTTCTCGAGCACTTCTCATCAAGACCAGAGTATGTACCAGATCCCGCAGGCATTTGACAAGGAGCCATTTGCAGAATGAGATACTGGAGCCAAGCTCTCCAAGGAGCGCGGGCGGGGGCAAGGGCAGCTGGCCGATGGGCTATGGGCCCTGGGCAGGATCTGGAGAGGCTGGGCCTGGGAGATTCCTATCTCCCTGGAATGGCCCTGCCTGGAGGTGGGGAGATGGACCTGATGACCTCCCTCAGCTCTGTCCGGTCCAATGATCTTCTCTTCTTGGCAGTGAGTGCCGGGGAGGCTGCCTGGGCTCTGCTGGGTTTGGGGGTGGGGGAGGACTGGATTCTGGGTCTTGAGGACAGCATGGCCAAGACCCGCACGGTCGGCTCTGGCCAGTTTCATGGCCAAAGAGTCCGTCAGGGACATCCCTGAGGTTGGCAGTAGGGTTGGGGTGGAGATCAGTACTTCAGAAGTGCCCTGAGCTGGATTCACACGGAAAGGCTGGTTTCTGCTGCACATCCACAGTGACTCTTGGCAGAGACCTGCCTGGGTGCTCACCAGTCCCACTGCCCTCTTCAGTGTTGGGGGCCAACCCTTTGCTCCGTAAGAAGTTCCTGGGCCTCCCTAAAAGAATTAGGATCAAATGCATTGAAAGCCCCAAGACCATCTTTCCAGACCATCTAGATCCCATATGAGTTCTCCATGTGCACTCTGCAGGGCAGCCAAGCTGGGAAGGAAAACTTTCTGAATACCATCTGAGCGTGGGACTGTGGGTCAGAGGCCGTCTGTCTAACCCCTGTGCCACACTGTCTTCTGAGCCAAACAGAGGCTTACAGTTCTTGGAACGTATTGTTCCTCCTTTTTCATCTTATGTTTGAGAACTGGGGCCCAGAGAGGGACAGATTCTTTGTCCAAAGTCACACAGAAAGCAGCAGAATCAGGATTTGAATCCAGGTTCTTGGGCATTCTTTCCACTTCCCCATTCTGCTTTCCCTGAAGTATGCCCCACCCCCTTTCTGGGCTGGCTCCAGGCAAGGGCCAAAGGAAAAAGAGCAGCTGGGCACTTTTCTGTTGTTGCTGGTGCTCAGAAGGAGGCCCAGCTTTGGGCTCAGGTTCAAGGTCAGGCCCTGCACAAGAACCCCCTCCCTCAGCAGCTTGCCCTGGCTGGGGGGGGGGAGCAGTAGTCTGTAGGAAGGACATTGAGTTAAGGCTCCTGTTGTTAGTCATTCTGTGCTCGACCCCAGTCCTTCCAATGAACTGGCTAGTGGGGCCCAAGGCCTCTGGGCATCCCCTGGGATTGTCTTGTTGGCCCAGACCTTGGGGACGGAGCATAGGGTATGGAGAGGATGACTTGTTTATGTGAGGCACATTTGCCTTATCTACATTCCTCTGCCATTTTCAAAAACCAGATGCCTTCCTGTCGTTTGGGGATGACTCTGGGCTGGTGGAGCTCATGGTCACTCCCGCCAGGGCAGCAGGGTGGGCTGACTCGTCTGCTCTGAGGCCCAGCCTGTAGGATAGAGCTTTGCCCCAGACAGAAGGAGATGGAGGATCTGGAAAGCAAGGTCCTGTTGCGGGTCCCATTGACCTTGGGGATGCTCAACTAAAGGTCTTAACACGCCCTTCCCCGCTCCTTGAAAAAGGAGCCTTTCTCGGGGCCATTTTTGAGTAATCTGCTGTTTTGTCCTTGGCATTTGTTCCTGTCCTTGATACTAGGGACAGAGTCTCCTGGGGGAGGAGATGAAAAGCGTGCTCCAGGAGCCTCGCCTCTTGGTCTCCCACCTCCTAAAGGAGTCCTGCATAGGGACCAGGGGGTGGCAAGCCTCTGCCCTCTGCCCCCTCCATGCCCGTCCATCACTGCTGGCCAATGGCCTCCCCCAACTGGTCTGATGCATTCCACAAATATCCCTGCTGGGGGATCAGGTCTTTGCCTTAGAGGTCTATGGGGCAGGTGGCTACTCGGGACGTCATATGCATGGTTTGCTGAGTGCCCAAATCCTTGTCAAATGAATGGATCTTTTGATGACTCTCTGACCTCATCTTTGAGTTTATTTCACCTGGTCATGTAGATTGCAGCCCCATGCATGCCTGGCCTTCCCAGGTTACCCTGCCAGTCCTATAGTATGCACCCTTCCCTGTTCAGGAATTCTTCGGTCCAAGCAGATGTCGGTACAATGAGCTTAGTTAGGGATAGACTGAGCAGAGGTGAGGGGGCCACAAGCCTCTTGTGCTAAGGTTCAGATCCGGGAAGGAGCTACACATGACATAATACTGTGTCTGCGGGTGGTAGCAGGTGCCAGTTCGATGATCTCAGCCAGGCTGGGGAGATGGCATCTCCTGAGAATGCTCTGTACCACAAAGAAGGCTGGCCGGCAGTGACTCACCCAAGCCCTCCCCGTCAGTTCCCACAAAGGCAGACAGAAGGGAGATTAGAAGGCGCAACCCAGGTAAAGGCTGGGCTGCTGGCAAAACAAATGCCGGGGAGGAGGAGATGTGGTTCCTTGAGATCATCTTGTTTGAACTTGATTTAGGGGTAATTCTAATTAGAGGTGGAGCATCAACACATGGCCTCTTCCTATGGGATGCTGGGCTCTGACAGATGAGCTTTTTCAGAACTAAAGCATGCTGCCCGCACTCTGCCTCTACCCCACCTCCAAACACACCCATCTATGGTTGCCTTGCCCAATTAGAATGGAAGCTTTTGTGGGCAGGAACTGTCTTGTCTGCCTGCATTTGTTTCCCCAGTATATAGCACAATGTCAGGTAAATAGTATGTAACTAATAACAGTTTTATTGTTCGTTCGTTCGTTCGTTCATTCATTCTCATGTGGGGCCTCATGGCTGCTTGGCAGTCCTGTTTGACTCTCACTCTCTGTCTCTCTTTTGGACTCATTCCCCAGAAAGATGATGACCCTTTTTTTCTTCTCCTCTGTCCCTGCAGCCCCTCATCTTTCAGGTTTCCTAACTTCTCAGCATCACTACCCACTTTTCTCCTACGTGTTCCTCATAGGGCACAAAGTGACCTTATGCCCCACTAAGGCTAATCCCTTTGGTCTGACCTTCCCCAGGAGCACCTTACTTCCAGACCCATGTCTCCAAAGGGCTATGGTTTCCTGGATATTGTCCTGACAGCACCAGCTCCGACACATTCCAAAGCAGGTTCATGGGAATTCCCAACATTTCTGGGCTAAGACCTCATTTTGGATCCCCAAATGAGTTTCTCTTCCCTCCTGGGGCCCTCCCAGCACAAGGCGTAAGGTGCCTGACAATGGATGGAGGACACACTTATCTGGTGCTCAGTGCAGACAGAGGCAGAGACAAAAATAGACTGCTGTGAGCCTTAGCAAAGTCTGACAGAGCCTGGGAAAGGGGGCAGAATGTGGAGCCAAGGAGAACCACCATCTTTAGACCACAAAGACCCCTTTGAATGCTGTGAAAATAGCATGCTTCTATCTCCCCTTTCTTCAAAGTGGGAAGGGGAATAGTAGCTGAGGCCCCTAGAATTTCACAGGAGCCCAAATCCAAGAAGGGAGCCAACAGTCAAACCCATGGCCTCTCACGGCCACATACCAATGGCTGACATTTGGGTGGGTGGTATTTGCCCCCAAAATGTAAGATCCTTCAGGGTGGGCTGGGCTGCCTTTTCCAATTTTGTACCCAGGGCTTAAGAGAGTGCTTGTTATATGGTCACAATCTATACGATTGTAGACACATGCATATATCCTCACACACGCACACACACATTATAAATGCATCACATATATTCCATATTCCATATAAAATATTACTTGTTACATATACATACATATACACACACATGCACACACAATACAATGCACAACATATTATATATTATGCATGAAATATTACATGTTACACACCTGCATGCATGCACACATACATTACACATGTATCATATATAATATTACTTATACATATACAAATATATTCACCTATCACACATGCATCACATATATTCCATATGGAATATTACCTATGTTCTACATAAACACACATGTGCTCACACGCATACATGTATTGCACAATGCACCACATGTATTACATACCCCATATAAATATTCCATGTGTTACACACATATATACACTTATGCATCTGCACACGTACATTACATATGTATCACACATGTTATATGTTCCATATAAAAAATTACCTATATTATGCATATGTACACACACATATACATGCATAGGCACTTAATAAGTGGTTACCGAATGCTTGTGTGCAGGAAAAGCCCATTTCTTATGGTTCTTTGGTTAGAAATCTTATTTCTTGGCTTCTTTGCTCAAGCCTTTTTTTGTTTTTGTTTTTTTTTGGTTTAGCTAGTAAGTATAAAGTGTCTGAGGCCGGATTTGAACTCAGGTCCTCCTGAATCCAGGGCCGGTGCTCTATCCACTGCGCCACCTAGCTGCCCCCTGCTCAAGCCTTTTAAATCAGGCGCAGTTGAAACTTGTCCACCATGGTGCATTTAAAAATAACAAACGCGCCCGAAGCCCGAAGCCCTCCAGTCCCTTCCATGGCTATAAGACGCTGCTGGCTGCTTGGAGTGGAAGGCTGTGATCCGCCGCTTTCCCACTTAAACTGGGCTCATTGACCCTGGGTCTCAAAGCCATCTCGAGGCCCTGTGTTGGAGCTGCTATTACCCTTTGTGTATTTCTTAGAAATTAACAAGGATTATGCTTTTCACTTTAGAAAGGAACCGTTTCCCACACATCCTTCCTCCCCGTAGCTATTTTTTATGCAACAATTAAAGGATTATAGCGGTTTATGCGGCCATAACGTGAGCCCCAAGTGAGTAAGCACCGAGAGCAGAAGGAAATCAGTGGGCGGAGGTGTCTCGGGGAGGCGGGGAGGCTGCAGGAGGCCTGTCACATTTAGGGCTTTGGGGGAGAGCGCGCGCCTCAAAGGTGCCGGGGTCTGGGTAAGAGATGAGTTTCCTTAGCAGGGAAGGAGTTTCTTAGGCAAAAAAGGCGGGCTTTGATGACTCCAGAGTTGCTGGGAAGGCGCCATGGTCTCTCTGTAAAATAGAGAGGTGGCCCTATGTCATTCAGTCACTCGGCAAGCAATGGTCGCCTCCTATGTGCCGGGCATTGTGTTAGCCTGGAGATGCAGCAGGCACAGTGAGCGGACCCTACCCTCAGGGAGCTTACATTCTCTCACTGATCACTCGGCCTCTTCCTGCTCTGACTTCTTTGGGGCCTTTGGCAGCTGGGGAGACAGTCAGAGAGGGCTGTCCACAACCTTTGTTCGGCTCTCTCGTTTTGCAGAGGGGAAAGCCGAGCTTCCGGAAAAGGGAAGGGATCGTCCAAGTGCCCACAAGTCATAAGGGCAGAGCAGGGATTTGAACCCAGAGCCTCGGCCACAGTTCAAGGCGTGGCTTTGGTATCCTACGAAGCTGGAAGGGACGCTTGTGATTTGGCAGCAGATTCCGTCTAAGAATTCAATAGGAAAAAACGCTGTCAGATTCAACCAATGAGCATCACCTAACAGGTGACGGTGACACGGATTCCGAACTCATCTCCCCCTTAAAACGTCGAGTGCCAAAACACAGGAGAACCACGGTGACTACAGACGAGAAGAGATCGCCACAAAAACCTTGTGGGGTAAGAAGTGCTAATGCCGCACGAGGAGAGGAGACGCAGCCCCTCAGAAGCCTCCGTGCTGTCTCTCCTTCCCCCACGGCCAGACCTGGGGGCCTCTGCCTCTGCTCCCCCTTGGGCTCACTGAGGCTGGGTCCCACAGAGATGAGAGGCAGGGGCTGGGGCTGCTCTTACCCATCATGCCTCTGTCTCCCCCTGCTCCACTGGCCCTGCCAGGCTCTGGGCCCCCTCCATTCTGTAGTCACCTCTCCATGACCTCCACTGTCCAACGGCCTCTGCCAGTGCCCATGGTCACCTGTGTAGCTGTTTGATGTCAGCGGCCATGCTTCCCTGGACAAAGGGTCTCTCACACTCCGTGGGGTAATTTTCACTTCTCTTCTTGTTGCTTTTGTCACTGGGTGATTTATCTGCGAGCTGATGGATCTCAGGAGTCCTGGAGGAAGTAGGCTCGTGCTGTTATGTTTGGGGGTGTGGAGATGCTGAACTTCCTCCCTAGGCTGATCAGAGACCTTGCCAGAGAGGGCCAGTGGGTCAGCATCTCCCTGTCCCATTGACTTGGGGGGTTGTTATGACCTGAAGACACAACGTGCTGCTAATGTTGTAGCTAACCACAGGGTCCCCCTCTTAGCTCCCTCTTATCGTTGGGGGTGGTGGGGCTGGTGCTCCCCTTTCCTTTGGGCCAAAGTCACTCTTTCCCTACTGTAAAATGGCCCTGATGAGATTGTGAGAGACCCCTCCCTCGGGGGAACTTTGGAAGTGTGAGGAAACAGAGATAAGCTGGGGTGAAGCTGGTAGCCCCAGCTGGGAAAGTCCTCCATTAAGGAGGTCACGTAGTTCAGCTCTTTCATTAAAGTGGGATTCCAGGGCGGATAGAAGGGTGCTTGGGATAGGCAGATGGGCCACGGAACTGATGGACAACTGTGAGGCAGAGGGAACCCCCAGTGTCAGGTGTCCTGGGCCAAAGTGCCCCTTGCCCTTCCCTAGAGCTTAGGTCCAAAGGTCAGATTGAGGAGCCTGGAGCCCCCAGGTAGGGGAAAGGTGGGGGATTCAAATCAGTGAAGGACAGCCTTCAGCCCATGGGAAAAATCTCTGGGGCAGGCAGACCATGTCTGCTGCAAGTACTCAGAGGAGATGAGAATTCTCCCCCATTGGCCAACCTGAATATGCCCAAGCTCTTGGCTAGCCCCCTACCCAGGCAAAAAAGAGACTGGGCTGGCTTGAAGACAGTGAGAAGAGTCAGTGAACAGGAGGAGGTGAAAAGGATGAAGACTTGGCTCCATTTCTCCTTTCATATCGCTAGAGGGAAGAGAGCTAACAGGCTGGGAGACCTGGGTTCAAGTCTCTCCTGACACTTTGGGCTGTGGGATGATGTGTCATCTTGGTTGTCATCATCCTCATCCTCCTCATCACGGAGAAAGGGTGAGCAGATCCCAGGAAAGCTGAAGGAGTAGCAGGATGCAGGCAGAATGGTGTTGGGGCAGGAAGGCTGGGATTCAAATCCTGACTCAATACAAGGACACCTTTCTGATGTGTATGGAGAGCTGGGGTTTGAGGAGACAAGTTGGAACGGAAGGTGGGGTAGGAGTGGAGGAGGGGGAACACACCAGATTGGAGGTCGGAGAACCTGGCTTCAAATCCAGGCTCTGCAACATATCTATGTGAACTTGGAGAATTCACTGGGCCACTCTGGGTCTCAGTGTCTTCTTCTATAAAATTATGGTATGGGACTTAATGGTGTCTATGGTGTCTCTCCTCCCTGAGAGCCAAGCTCTTCCTTGTTCCTGGGCAGGGCCTTTATTAATTCAGAGTCTGGATGTGGTGCCCATGGTAACTGGGTAGCACTGCAGTGGATAGAGTGCTTGGCCTGGAGTCAGGAAGACCTGAGTTCAAATCCAGCCTCAGACACTTAGTAGCTGAGTGACCCTGGGCAAGTCACTTAACCTCTATTTGCCTTAATCCACCATGGCAAATCACTCTTTGCAAAGAAAACCCCAAATGGGGTCTTGAAGAGTTGGATATGATTGAAGATGTCCTGAACAAGACCACCTCCCTGCCTTTTCTTTAAGGAGAAGGTCCAGTCCTTCAGCACCAGGGATTTTGTGGACAGCTCTGCCTCAGTGACCCTGCTATGACTTAAACTGAACACAGCCAACACCTCTTCCTTCTCCCTAACTCTACTGCTCCTCCAAACAGACCTAATTATGAGGTCCCCACCATCCTCCTACCACCCAGTACTGGGGTGGGGCTGCCTCGAAAGGGCCTGAAGCACTGGGGAAGGAGCAATGGCCATGCACTCAGAGGGCCGGGGTTTGAATTCCATCCCTAGCACTTACTTTTATCTATTTTTTGCTGGGCAATTGGGGTTAAATGACTTGCCCAAGGTCACACAGCTAGTAAGTGTTAAGTGTCTGAGGCTGGATTTGAACTCAGGTCCTCCTGAATCCAGGGCCAGTGCTCTATCCACTGCGCTACCTAGCTGCCCCTCATCCCTAGCACTTACAACCTATGTGACCCCTCCCCAACTCCGGACCACTGGGTCAAATGAGAGGGGTGGGCTAGGTGACCTCTGGCATCTGTTTCAGCCCTAAATCAATGATCCCGTCACAATTTCCGGGGGCCTAAATTTCCTGATCTGTAAAAAGAGAGTTGCGCTGCATGAGCTTCAGGTCCTTTCAGGCACTAATGTATGGCAGCCCCAACTCGTTGCTGCCTCCTCCTTCCTCTCTCTGACTTCCTTGTGTTCTTGGTAAGGACAGACCCACTGTGTCTTGGGCCACAGGTTTGCTTTTCTCAGTGCATTAGGAGTCAGTTCCTGATAGGCGTTTATTAGGTGCCTACTATGTGCCAGGTGCTGGCCAACGGGTCCAGGCACTGATGTTATTGCTTTAAGCAAAATGACCCCTTTGTAGGGAGCTCTGCTTGGGATGAGGCAGGTGTTGAGAAATGGTGAGCACCATCTTCCCATGCTAGTCCCGCTGCACACACGGCTACTCTTTTGGCCAGCCCTCTTTTAGAAGCACCCCCTGGGCTTCTGTGACCAGCCGCCCTAGGGCACGCAGACCTGAGGGTCCACCTCCCTGGCCCTGGGGGAAGCTGGTTTTCTCACCAGGGAAGGAGGGAAGGACCTTAGGACAATCTTTAGTGTGGTCTCTGCCCTGTGGCCTCCCTGCCTGGGAGACGTGGGAGCCCCATCTTTCGACCCTCATGAATAGAGAGACAGAAACCCTCTGTCAGTGCCCGGCTTCTCCCGAGAGGCTGCGCTGCTGGCTTCACTCAGAGCTTGCCAAGAAAGTGTCACCTTCAACGGCTGCTTCTTTTTTTCCCTGAAATCTGCCTACCCCCAGCAGATGAGCCCATTAGAGCAGATGGAAACTCTGAGTCACACATGAGTGCAGGCTGGGGAAGGGATGAGGATGGAGAAGGAGGTGGAGGGAGCCCTGGCCTGGGCAGCTCTACAGCCCTCCCCCAGCCCTAGGGGTCCCTGGTCTTTGTGGCCCCTTTGGTGCCCTCAGGTGGTCCTGGCAACAAAGCGTTTATGCAGCTAAGGGTGGGGCAAACACTCCTGCAGGGACCATTGGCAAGCAGGCTCAGCCTCAGCTCCATGATCTTGGGATGAAGGAAACAGGAAGAATGGAATGAAAGGAGCCTTCTCTGGTGAGTGGCTCTGGCCTCCTCCCCTTCCTCACCATCTGCTCCAAACCTCCCTCCTAATTTCAACCTTAGAATGGGAAGGAGCACAGGAGAGGAAGCTGGATCTCACACATTTGGTTTTGCCTGGGACCCTCTCCTGCCCAGTTCTGGGCCACACTCTGTCCCAGTTACATATACTCCTGCACAAGGTCTGGAGGGCGTTCCTGCAGGTACAGACTGAAATGCGGGCAATAAGCATTTTTTATCCACTTGATCTTTCTTATGTGGATGGATAACACAAACTCCTTTGAATGATTCTAGATATCGGGCAGGAGGCTCTGCAATATTTTGGAACTTGGCCACCAGAATAATGTCATCTGCAGACAGGAGAATCTGGAGGACCTTGACATCAATCAGTCATTTATTAAACACCTACTATGTGCCAGGCACTGTGTGCTAAGTGCTAGAGATACAAAAAAAGCAAAAGACAGTCCCTGCCCTCAAGCAGCTCACAATCTAATGGGCTGCCATATGGTATCTAATGGATATTATCGAGGAGTAAACAATGCTTCTTTGGTTGGACCCTTTGATGCGTCTCATCCATCACAGTGGTGAGGACTTTGGTCAAGCACCCAACTCTGTGTGTGATGCCCGGCCGGGTGTTAGTTATCAGAGGGTCTTTGTCAGAATTATTCTGCTGTGGCATCTCCCAAGGACCCATGAGTGATCTTGATGTACAGATAGGAAACACCTTGTTGGAAAGTTATCCAGTGTCCCCTCCCACCAAATCATGTGCTTTTTCATAATCAACAAACAATGTCCCAGTGGAATCTTATCCTCTCCATATCTTTCAGTCAACTATAAAATGGCAAAGATATGGTCCATTTTTGAATCTCCTTTGTGGAGGCTTGCCTGTTCCCTGGCCTTCATTCACATGGGTCCCATGTACTGATTATAAGGCTATTTGGTGGCACAGTGGAGAGAGGAATAGACCTGGAGTGAGGAAGATCCGAGTTCAAATATGGCCCGAGACACTTACTAGCTGTGTGACTTTGGACAAGTCACTAACTACCCTCAGTTCCCTAGAGTTGTGAGGATCAAATGAGATGACATGGGTACAACTCTTTGCAAACCTTAAATCAAAGCATCAAGCTATCATTGTTGTTATTGCTGTTGTTGTTTTCATTATTCAGAACTCCCACGCTCCCTGCCTCCTACCAGAGAGGTCAGGACTAAGTATGCTGACTTTGTGTTCTTGGACCTGGCCAGTATGGGAATTTGGTTTGCTTTCCTGTGCAGATTTTTACAAGAGTTTTGTTTTTCTTTTTTGTTCAGTGGAGGGGGGGGCAGATTGGAGGGAAAGAAAAGAAATGCTTGTTCATTGAAAAAACCTGTTTAAAAACAAAACAAAGATATTTTGCAGAGATGGGAGAAGGGGCATATCAGCCTTTTGACCACCTCTTTTGGAATTAGCAGGATTCCAGATTTTTCCATGCCTTTGGCATCTCCCCATCTAACTATACTTGAATAGCCATCTCCCAATGTCCTGAAAATTGTGGCACCTCTCACAAAGACCTCCCCCTCCTCTCTCTCCTTGGTCCAACAAGCCTGCTTTCCCTGTCTTTGTTCCCTAGCCATTGCTGGTCTCTGCTCTCATTGTTAGGAAGGGCTACTGTCCTTAGCATGTTTACGTGGGTTCTGGCTGCATTTCTCTGTTTCCGTCCACTGGATCCAATCAGAACCACAAAGCCTTTTCCAAAAGCCCTTGATGGAGCTGCTACATGCCCTCCCTGCCCACTCCGGCAAGTGTTCTCTCCTCCAAGTTAAGCAGCTCCTTCAGCTGACCCTCAGAGATAATGGCCTCCAGGACCTTCACCAGCCAGGTTACACATACTTGTCAATGTGCTTCCTAAAATATGGTACCAGAAATGAACAGAACGTTCCAGGTCAGGCAGAACAAAGCAGAACTACCACTGCCTGAGTCCCAAGATCACATGATCAGAAACTTAGAGCTGGAAGGGACCTGAGAGGGTCCGACTCCTCATTTTACAGAGGAAGAAACTGACCCCCCCCCCAAATGGAATGATTCACTCAAGGTCACACTGATGCTACCCTTGAATGTCAGAGTGGGGATTCTACCTCTACTCTTCTGTTTCCACATTGGGGACTCTGCCCACTGATTTCTGATGTTTGGAAATGATCATTTCAATGTGACACACATATACTTGTATGCGATTTGATGTGCTGATTTTCTCTCTTCTCATGATCCTTTTCAACTCTCTGCTTCTCCGCTTCTCCTTCTTTTCCTTCATGTCTCACCATCCTGCTCTTAGAAATTATCTGAGCACTCTGCAGACTTTAGTTTAGCCACATCATGGGTTAATTAGGATTTTAGCACCTTGCACATAGTAGGGGCACAGCACCTATTTGTTAAACTTTGTGGGATGCCTTGAAACTGGCTTGTGTTTTTCAAGTAAAAAGGCTCTGAGTTTCATACAACTCACTTTCCGACACACTTTTGGGAACACAACCCTTTTCTAGCTTAGGAACTACTTCAACTAATTCACTTAAATTTAAAAAAATAATAATTTATTATTCACTTAACTTTAAACTACACCGAAACCAATTAAGCATACATTTACAACTATTTACACTTGAAAACAAATTTCCACATACAATATGTCCAGAACAACTTATTAGTTACTCCCTCTGTGCCCCCTTCTGTTTGCGCCTTGTCCCATTTATCTTGCTATTTGTGCCTTCACGTCAGTCCTAGGCAGTGGGTCTATCTACTCTTTGTATGGTCTGCTTTCTTCATTTCCCATGACTTCATGGGACATTACAAATATTTGTATATTCCTCAAATTTGTTATTTTAATTACACTGTGGTATTTTACTACATTCATTTATAATAGTTTATTCATACATTTACCAATTATTATTTGGCACTTATCTTGTTCCTAGCTCTTTGCACTCATGAGGAATGTTGGATATATATGTATATTTCTGTATGATAATACTCTCAAGACATATGCCCAATAAACTTATTGGGCCAAAGGGTAGAATTATTTGTCACTGTCATAGAGCATTACCAGATTGCCCTCCAGAAATTATACCAATTTGCAATTCCACTGGCAATGTATGAATGCACCTGTTTCTCCATCACCCAGCCAACATTGAGTTTTGCAGCTTTTCCTTATTTTCCTAGTTTTATGGGCTTGAAGTGGTACCTCAAGGTTGTTTTCATTTCAATTTTGCATACTGTCAGTGAGATTCAACATTTTTTCAAGCATTGTTTTTCTTTTTTACAATAAGTGTATCCTCTTTTGTTAACAGTTCAGAATCTTCAACTCTATTTGGTGGCGGGTAGGGTTTGCCGTAGGTGTTTATATCAGTTCCTTAAAAATTTTAGATGTCATGTTTTTATTTCATATTTTTCCCAAATATTTTTCCCATCCAATTATTTTTCTTTTTATCTTGATTATGTATTTTTCCCTGCAGTGCTTTCTAATTTTTATAAAATCAAATTCATATGCTGTATATCCCTAAAATTCTTCCATGTGTTTAATAGTCATAATTTTATCTGTCTTGAAGAATTGAGATCATATTTTGTTCCCCTTTCTTCAAACTTTCTTATAGTTTGTTTTCTTGTGTTTTATTCAATGATCCAGCTGGAATTCATTATGTTATGTGATGTGAGGTGAGTATCTAAATTCAATTTTCACCATATTGCTTGCTAGCCAGTTTCCCCAACAACATGCATTAAATAATGAATCATGCCCCTGTTTTTTAATTGTCTATCAGTTTTTAAACATTTATTTTTTATATAATATATATAGGTCTATTTCTGGAATTTCTATTCTATTTCACTGGCCTATTTTTCTCTTTTCTTTTTCTTTCTTGGGCCAGCATTAATAAATTTTGATGAATACGGTTTTTATATGTTTTAAATGCTGAAAGAGCAGGTCTACTGTTACTGGACCATTTATTTTCCATATAAATTTTGCTATAATTTTATCCAGTCTATAAAAAAATTCTTGGAGGCACCAAACAACATCACAAAAATGAAATTGAATATACTTTATTAGAAAGGAAACAACTGGGGCAGCTAGGTGGTGCAGTGAATAATGCACCAGCTCTGGATTCAGGAGGATCTGAGTTCAAATCCAGCCTCAGACACTTGACACTTACTAGCTATGTGACTCTGGGCAAGTCACTTAACCCTCATTGCCCTGCAAAAAAAATGAAAAGAAAAGAAAAGAAAGAAAGGAAACAATTGGCTAACAACTGGAGTCATCTTGGAATCAGTTTTCTGTGTGCAGTCAGATCACTGAAGAGTTAAAGTGAAGGTAAAGAGATCAATACCAAGCTGGAAAAAATGATAAAGATCAGACGAAGGGACCATACATGACCTAATGAAAACACGCTATTGACTTTGAACAACGGGAAATAGAAAAAGCAAAGACACTGATTCTGATTAGGGAAGTTTAACCCTCCCCACAGGGAGGCAAAAGGTTCCAGAAATTGTTTTTATCAGAAAACACTTAATCTCCTTGCCAAGCAGAGTCATGGCAACCAAGGGCAATGCCCATCTCTAGTACAAACCCAGAGGCATCATTTTCACACAGAAGGCTGGAGGAAGATTGAAAGAGGCATTTGCCTCACAAAGCCAGACCAGCTTGCTTCAGCATGGCAGGAAATAGCCTCAGTTTCCTGAATGACTGGAGGTTTTCACCAAAAAATTAAGCCCTTTGGTAACATTTAAAGGAATAGCTTTAATTAGAGCACACTTCATCAAGTAAACAAGGAACCTGGAGGGAAGGCAAAGAAGGCAAGAAGGAGGCAGCCAAAATACAATGTGGACTTCAGTCTCTGTAGGTGACAAACAGATCTTCTGGAATCAAAAGTGATTGGTCCTGGGGCAGCTGGGTGGTGCAGTGGATAGAGCACCGGCCCTGGAGTCAGGAGGACCTGAGTTCAAATCTGGCCTCAGACACTTAACACTTACTAGCTGTGTGACCCTGGGCAAGTCACTTAACCCCAATTGCCTCACAAAAAAAACAAAAACAAAACGGAGTGATTGGATTGGTGCTTCCATTGATGAAAATGGAAATGACCCATTTGGACCCTATCACCTCTCTATGCAGAAATAGAAAAGGCCTTTAAGAAGATGAAATTAGGGAGAGCAGACGAACCTGACCAAGTCCATACAGGAGGAATCTAGGCTGGATGTGATTCAGTTTTAAAGATTCTTGGAGACTGATTTTTACTACATCTCAAAGAGAATTTCTTTCTTTCTTTCTTTTTTAAAGAAATGATGAATATGTTTAATTCAAAGCAGCATGGAAAGACATATATGAACTGAGGGACAGTAGTAACCAGAGTCAAGAAAACAATATACAAATTGATTATAAGAGGATAAGTGAAAACCAACAATAAAAATGAAAATAAACATTGATCAGCAACATGTAAAAGAGTGATAGGCTCCAAATTTGAAATGGTTAGTGCTAGTATTATAGACTTTATTTGGGGTTAGGGCCTACTTGACCCTGGAAAAGAGATGAGAGAATGTGCTTCCTTCCCTTCTGTTCAGTGGTGGAGGCCTGTGGGTAATCAGTGCTGTCAGACTCCACTGAAGTACTAGCTAGTTTTGCTGAACTACTTTTTTATTTTACAAATTCTGCATTACAAGGAATGACTTGAGGAGATATGTGTATAGAACTTGTAAAGTTTAAAGTGCAATAGAAATTTTACTTATTATTATATTTCATCTTAAGAAAAATCATACTGAAAGTGACAGCTCAGATTAATATAGCACTTTCGAGCTTACAAAATGCTTTGTCCATAACCTCAAAGAGAATTTCTAAAACAACTGAAAAACCCAAGGATAGTATAACTACTATCCCCTCAAAGTGACCCCAAAATCCCCCTGTAGAAATTCCCAGTCCACAGGCTTGCTTTCTCATTTCACCTTCTACTTTACTGGGAAAACATGAGCCACCTGCCTCTTCTCCTCCACACCCTGGTCGACACCCTTCTTCAGTCTACGTTGTTGCATCCTTTATTGTTCGGCCTCTGAGGGAGGCTGGTCCTCGGCAACAAGTCCTTGTATTGGTGACCACAAGCTTCTTCCAGGAGGTTGCCTCCTTCATAATTTCCTTTCTTACTCTCATCTTCTAACCCTCCCAATCTGCTGACTCCTTTTCAGCTGCCTACAAATGTTCTTGAATCTGTGGCCTATTGGTGGCTGTTGGTCAGTCACCCCATTTGGAGTTTTCTGGACAAAGATGCTGGAGAGGTTAGCTCACCTTCCCTGGACTCCACCATTCTTTCAAATGCTTGTCTTGCTGCTCTCTGCTTTAATGTACATCTGGATGGGCCTTTCTTTTTCTTCCTCACCTTCTACTGCTTCTGAACACCTTGCAGTTTGACTTCCAAATCCACAAGCTGAAGCTCTTCTTTCCAAAGTTACAATCTCTTAACCAGCTTTTGTTCATTCCTTGTTCTATGTGGTTTTCCTGTCGCTTTGGATCCTGCTCTCTCTTCCTAGATAGACTCTTCTCTCTCGGCTTCTCTGACACTGCTCTTTCCTGGTTCCTTTCCTACTTGTCTGATTACTCCATCTCCTTTCTGGGATAAACCTCTTCTCTAACTCGCTATGTGGGGGCATCCCTCAAGGCTCTCTCCTTGGTCATCATCTCTCCTCTCACAACTCAGTCTTTCCGGATGGTGTTATCGAATTCCATGGATTCAAATGTGATCTTTAAGCTGATGATTACCAAATCTACAAATGTAGTCCTGCTATCTTTCCTGAAGTCCAGTTCTATATTTCAACTGTGTGCTGGGCAACTACATATGAGTATCTCCTGAACACTCAAATTCAAGATAACCCAAATGGAACTTATTACATTTCCCCCAAACCATGCCTTTTGCAAATTTCTCTATTTCGTTTGGACATTATCCCTCTACCATTAAAATTCTCAATGCAGTGGTCAACCTGATTCTTTCCTCTCACCCATCCCCCATATTTCATCAGTCGTCAAGTCTTGTTAAATCTATCTCCACAACTTCCCTTCCAGTTATTTACTTATTATATTGTTATATACTTAAGTATTATGTTATTATATACTAATATAGAACATATTACTATGTACTTAAGTATCAATTGTTACTTATCTTGAGTATCCAAGAAGAAGTTTGGAAATCTGGCTATCAATCAATAAGGGCATAGTTTCTAGCTTGAGGTTATGTTAATTGGCTTCACCATAGGTAAAATGATGATGAATTTCAATCCAGTACAGGTCACTTGAAGTTGGCCAACAGTGCTGAAGAGAGCAGCCCCTTCCTCCAAAAACATATCCCTCATCTCGCTAATGAGGGAGTTCTACTCTTTGATATTGAAAGCCTCTTCTAGTCTCAGTCTATGAGTTTGTGAGCCTTGAATGACAATTCAATTAAGCAAATATCTGCTACATTTGCATCCATGAGTGGAGAATAGTAAGTGATGCTTGGTGACCAACACCGTTTAGGGGTCCAGTGAATGAGTTGATACTTGGTCCTTGTGTTTCTAGTAGGTGGAATATGGCACACATACACTAATTATAATAATGATTATTTCTGGACCAGATCTACAATTGCCTTAGCATAGGAAATTCCCAAGGAAACTCCCTCTGGCAATGCAGATAGAAGCAGCTTATAGGGCAGAAAGGTGTTATTTTAGAAAGAATAGCACCTATAGAGTCAGAAGATCTGGGTTCAAACCCCATTTTTGATACTACTACCTCTGATACTACTTGTGTGACGTTACTTGGGGAAAGTCATTGGACCTTCCTGGACCTCAGTTTCCTCCTTTCCTTATCAATGATGTAATTGGCTTAGATCCAGCATCAGCAAAGTACAGTCCAGTGGACTGGCTTTGTCCCTCCAGCCATAGTTTGCTGAATCCTGGCCTGGATGACCTCTGAAGTCCCTTCCGGCTCTAGAAGGTAAGACTGCCCTCGGGGGGCTGCCTAGGGTCACACAGCCAATAGTGTGATGAGTGTCACTTGAATCCAGGTCCTCCTTATTAGGCCCCTCAGCCCACGATTCTAATTCAAAATTAATAAGAAGCAGATAAAGTAGGAGATAACTAATGCTATGTTGTGAATCCTGTGCAGGGGAGAGTCACTTATACCTTGTGGAGGAGGTGCAGAGAAAGGAGAGGGGTAGAGAAAAAAAAGCATGAAGTACAATGGCGTAGGGCTAGTCATCCTGGGTAGGGTGGAGTGCAAGTTGAGGCAGAAAGGTCAGGTATTGCTCAATTGTGGAGGGCCATGAATGCCAATGAAGGTGCCTGAGTCTTACTCAGCAGTCATTAGGAGCCATGCCAGAGTGTTGAGCAGAAGAGCATCAGAAATGACTCTTGGGCATTGGCCAGAATAGAGTGGAAGATGAACCTTGAACTGAAGGACCTCAACCCTGTTGGTTTGTCCACTGGGAAAAACCTACAGAGATCCCAACATCACGTCATCAGTGCATCATCCAAAGATGTGACATTTTTTACATTGATTCTTTTTTGTGGTTTTCTACTTAGAAGGAAGAGCGGTAGGAGTAATTGGTTCAATAGTAAAAAAAATCCCTCCTCTTTCATTGGAAGAACTTGAGAAAGGATGAAGAAGCAAGCAGACTTATGGTTATCAAATGCTCTCTCTCTGCAATCTTGGACAGATCATAATTTCATGCTTTTACCATTGAAAGGGACCTCAGGGGTAACTTCTCCAATCTGGGGAGACTGAGGAACTGGCAAGTGAAGCTATTTGTCTAAGGTCACTCATGGAGTAGTTCTCAGAAGCAGGATTTGAACCTAGGTCCTCCAACTCTGGAGGTACTTAATATAGACGCATGATGTCGAGGGACACACACACACACACACACACACACACACACACACACACACACACACCTGGCTGAGCTGCTGTCTGCAATCTGGCATTTCTTTTCGAGAAACTCGGGAGTGCACGTTTCAGGAACAACCACCTTTCTATAGACATCAGATCTCAAGCTGAAGATGAAAGACAGAGTTACTAGTCTGTGCCAATTAGGCTGGTACCCACAGACTTTGGGGAGAAGTTAAAAATGAAACAGGAAAAACATTCACTTTTACCTTGGAAGAGAGATCTGTGAAAGAGCAGCTTCCTTCTCTCAAAGGAGATGGTGGCTGCTATTTTTATTGCACACGCAAAATCATGTTAATATCCCAAACTTGCTTGGATTCTGGAAGGTTTTCATGTCCCTCATGGTACCCAAAGAGTCCCCAAAGAGCATCCGGCCCAGAGCCTGGTTCTCTAATAGCTCCATGTTGAAGGAATGAGTGAGTGAGTGAATGAATGAATAAGTGAGTGTAGTGGATGAACAAATGAATGAATGAAGGAGTCAATAGAGAATCCAGGGAAGTGGGCAGGGCTGGCAACTTGAGCTAGAAAAGTCTTCCTTGTTCATGGAACTCAGCAGCTGTCAGTTATCTTAAATCCCCTGTCAAGTATAGATTGAATCTGCTTTGCAGATGAGCAGAGTGTTGGAGGCACTGGTCCCTCTGATAGGAAACAGGAACTTGGTGAGATGCTCAAAAGGTAGCTTAGAGACAGGGGGCATTAGGGATCATGTGTTTATGACAATTGGAAGGAGACAAGATGCAGGTGGTCTCTGGAGAAAGTAATAGAGTGCAGTTGACTCAGTCATTCTAGCTGTCAGATTAAAGATGGAGTGAGTGGGAAGGTGAATCTTGATTTAGGGGTGGCCAAAGTAGGAAAGACCTTGGGACTTATGGTTCTTGGTTGTGTGTGCATTCTGTATAGGAGCTATGAACGGAGAAGAGAGTCTTGAAGGACAGATGGGCAGCCTCAATGGTGGCAGGAGCTGGGGGTGGTGGTGGTGGAATGTACTGGTATAAATGAGGATATGGGAGAATAGAATGAACAACTAATGAAAGCACAGGCCTAGGATGGGAGCAGATTCACCATCAGGCCTCTAGACAGCACTGGTCAGTGCCACAGGGGCTCCTAAGGCATCACACCCTTTGCTTATATCGCAGTGGAAGAGGTGATGCTAAGAGAGATGAGGAGCTATTCAAAACTCCCCAGGACTGGATGAAGTATATTCTCTATCTCCCATGCACCAGAATCAGTCTGGGCAGCAGAGTCAGAGCACTTGTCATTTCCTACCTCTTTGCCTTTGCCCAGGCTGGCTCCATGCCTAGAATTCAATGCTTCTAATTTGAACCCTTGGTTTCCTTCAAGGTTTTGCTTTAATTTGACTTATGGTTTACTCTTTTCTGATCTCCCTTCTCTCTCCTTTGTCCTCAAATTCTCATGTGTAGACTTGACTGTTTATGTGTTGTATTGCCCCCGATCCCTTACTCAGAGAATGTATAAGCCCCTTGAAGGCAGACACTCCTCTTCTTTGTATCCCTAGCTCTACACACAGGGCTTGGTACTAATAAGCACTAAATAAATGCTGATCGGGTTGGAATGGATTGGATTTGACTGTATTCCTCAAAGGTACAGAAAAGTGAGAACAAATGTTTGAGTCCACTGTTGATGATTTCTGGTCTGAAGTGGAAGAGACTCTTATAGAGGGAAGAAAAATGAGAAGACATCATCACCACTGCTCTCACCACCACCGCTATCATTTCTAGCATCACCATCACCATTGCTATCATTATTAATGGTGGTGGAGACAGTTTGAGTCAACCTTCTGGGTGGTTCTGGGCAGTTGTTATTGCCGGTGGCTGAGTCCCACGTGATCTCCAACATGAGAGTGAAATGTTTGGGTCATTGCTAGGGGGTCTCAGGAGTGAGCGCTGACTCTTGCCTAGAAGTGCAGATTTTCAGAGCCACAGTTCTGGGGGCTGTTACCACCAGAGTTGGAAAGATGGTCTCCACATATAGAGCCCTGGAGTGGATTCCTTCTCAGGCTCATGGAGACAGAGGTCTAGAGCCAGCCCCAGGCAGGCGGTTTCCTTCCTCATGCCAAAGAGTGAGCATAACCCCTGGGTCCTAGTGCCCATCCCATGAAGCACCTTCAGTAGGTGGACTGGTTTGTTCCTTGTATTTAGATGTGCAGTGGAAAATGGACTGGATCTAGAGGGAGAGAAGTGGGTTTGAATCCCCACTCTGGCATTTATTGCCTCTGTGACCTTTGGGCCTGTTTCTTTCATTGCTGTTTTTGGGGTAATTGTATCAGGACCTCTGTGCATTTAATGTCTTTCCTCCACCATCTTGGCTCCGCCCCCTGGCCCTGTTTCTTCATCTGTAAAATGATGAACTAGATGAGCTGTCAAGTCTTTTCCAGTTCTAAAGCTATAACCTTATCATCTCAGCCAGATTTTTGGAGGACCCCCACCACGTCATCTCTGCAGAGAACAAGAGAAAGCTAAGAAGGGGCCAGGAACCCAGAACTTGGGTCTGTATGGCAAGAGCCTGGCACTTGATTTGGGGTGTGTGGTGAGAGGAGGGTCCATCAGATGTTGCATGGATTCATACCCTGAGATGCTTCCAAGTGTCAAGCTCTTGGATTTGGATGGCATGATGTCAGAAGCCCAGGATGTCCATGGCTACCTGGGTCTGCAAAAGTCTGCCTTGAATGGAGGCTACCAGCTCATCCCTGCATTGGGCAGTCGGGACCCCTTTGTTCCAGCCTAAAGGCTCTTGCTTCTCTCACCAGCTGTGGACATGCTGCTGAGCAGCCCATGGCCCTAGTGACCTTTAGGTGAGTGTAAAAATGTGCTGGGGCATCTCAGAGGCATCTTTTGCTTGACCACTCTGACAGAGGTTTCTTTTCTACAGATAAAGAGACTTAGCCAAAATAAAAAAGACCTTTGAAAAGCACTTTCCTCTAGACTGGGTGATTTCCAGGAGAGACAAAGAAGATGGAGCCAGTGAAAGCTGTCAGATAAGATGATGAGCACACATGGGATGGAAACCGCTTGTTCTACCACCCAAACACGCAGTCCTGGCCCACAGGAGTGAGTCCTGGCTTGTAGCCAGGTCTGAGTGACCATCCTGGGGATGGCCAAAGAGAAGCAACTGACATAACGAGAATACTGAGGCATGTTAGGAAGAAAGGAAGCCCCCAGCCCAGCTTCCTGGACCATGTCAGGTTGCCGATCCAAACCCCAAAGGAGGCTCATGAGGAAAGAGCAGAGGTGAAGCACCAAATGGGATGCTCATCAGGTCGGCTCAGAGGAGACCCTCTGGCAAGGAACAAAGCTGCCAAATGACAGAGATGGAGAGGGAATGGGGGAAAGATGATGCTGAAGGGGCCAGATGGTGGAGAGAGGAATGGGGGAGTCAGCAGCCAGAAAGCAGGCAGACTCTGCAAAATGCCTTTTCTTTCAGTTTTTCTCTGGGTAGAAGAAATAGTGCCGGTGAGATGGTGAAAGCAATGTTGGTTGAAGAGTCGCCTGTCGCCTTACCCAGGGATTGACTTGGGGGTATGGATGGGGTGTGAAGGCTTGGGAAGAGTCTCCCTTGGTCCTGAGATGGTGGTTAGACAGTCTCTCACCTTTCAGTATCTAGAGGCTCCAGTGGACCCAAGAGTACCACTCGAGTCAGAACCATGACCCAGGCTCTTCCTGAGGACTTCTGTTTCTTCTCAACCTGTAACTCCTGGGGAACTTAACAGGAGCACAGATCTTGGGTTAGAAAAGACACCAGAGGTCACTTATTCCAGCCCCACCCCATTTTACAAGTGAGGAGATTGCGACCCTGATGAACATGGGTAGAAATTACCAGAGATGGGATTTGGCCTCTGGCCCTGTTGCTCAGACTCAGGATGCTTTGTGCTCCACTGTGTCTCTCTCTGGTTCTGAGTGCGACATCAAGGATGGGTTGGCAGCCCCACCAAAACATCATTTTTAGGTGAAGCGCAGGTAGACCAATGGTTGACATCTCCAGAAATTGGCTGAATGACATTACACTAGAGCCTTGAGATGCCACCATGGGCTTGCTTATGATGCACCAATGACTTGGCTGAGATATGATCTTGGCTGAGGAAACATTGGGCAGACTGAGTGCAGATGTGGGAGACCCAGACTTAGGGTGAGATTGTCCACCCCTGCTCCATCATGTCGGCCAGGATCTTGACAAGGAGAAGCAGAGGAAGGAGATGAGGAAGAGGAGGAAGAGGAGGAAGAGGAAGGAATTGTGGCAAAATCCTGAGCCCTGAGAGATTTCCAAGACAGACACCGGGGCTTCACTGGATCTAGGAGTGACCCTGGAGGTCATGCAGTCTAACTTCCTCATTTACCCTCGGAAGGGCACAAGGCCACATGAAGCAGAGCCCACATCCTTCAGCTCCAAATTCAACCAGCTTTGTACCATGGCCAGTCCCTGTTTGACTTGACGGGGAAGATTTCTAAGTCTGGACTTGTCCAAATATCTTCTGGCTGACTGCAGACTTCGCACTTCCTTCCTGACTACTCATCAGGGCCTCTCAAGCTGTAAAGAAGGAGGAGTTTGTGCTGGTGCCCAGCCTACCCCCCACCCTACCCACCTAGCCACACCCCACTGGAGACCTCCTCTTCTTCTCCTGGGCACTCGATGCTCCTGGCACAGTGCCTGGCACACACATAGTGGGTTCCTTAACAAATGCTTATGTCCTCTCTTCTCACTTTCATACAAAACCTGTTCTTGGAGCCTTTGCTCATCTCAGGATGTAACAGAAGTGGGAGTTTCCAGTGCCCCAGCCCCTCCCCCTGACCTCCCAGAGCATTTGTATCTTCTCAGGTTTTGTTCTGTGGAGTTTGGGCATGGCCACAGCGGAGGTAGGAGAGTAGAGGAGACCCACCCCCACACCCCTTAATTTATGTCCTCGTCAGGTATCTACCCTCCATCAGACCCGTGGCAGCCAAACCTAACCAGGTAAAATGAATGGGGCTAAATGTCAAGCTATGGTCCTGGGTTCGAAAACTGGCACGCTCAATATAGGACAGAGGAGGAGTCAGAGGCTTGGTGCCGCAGCAATGCAGGTGGGAAAGATACCGGGATTTCAGTGATGGCCAGAGTGGACCCCGGCCCCCGGAGAATTATGAAGGAACCAAGATCCAATTCGGTCTTAGGTGAGATGGTGGATCCATGAAAACAGGGCAGAGACTGAGATCAGGGGCCTGACTCTGAGTCCTGGCTCCGTGTTGGCGCTAATGAGCCCCTGAGGCCTTGCATCGATCCCCTGTCACATGAGGGGTCTGCACTCCATTACGCTCTGGGCCCTCAGGCCTCAGGCATTCTGAGATTCTAGGACCTAACTTTTTCCAGGATGAGGGAGGTAGGCGTCTTCCTGTCCTCTGGGTGGATCAGGGCACAACCGGAGCTTTTGTCCAGTTCTGGTGTCTCATTTTGGGAAGGATTCTGACAGAATGATGGTCCAGACAGAGGAGGGTGACCAAGGAGGGCAGAGGCATTGTCCAGAAAACACGTGATCATGGAAGGGACGGAGGATGTGGAATAGGGAGGGTGGGAGAATGGAGGCCCAGTCATGTTCTTCCAGCACTTGGAGGAGGGTCAGAGACAAACGAGGGAGCTGGCCATGGACCAGTCTTGCTGTCAGGCAGAACATCTCTGACTTCCCTCTCACTCCAAGGTTCTCCCCTGAGCTGCCCCTGAACCAGAACCACCCTTGGGGGGTCTTCTGCCAAAGGGATGCTAGAGATGGAGATGAAGCAGGGAGGGGGTCTGTGAGGGTCAGCAGGGTCCGGACCAGATCGCCAGTCAGGAAGATGCTCCTTCATATCCTTACTAATTCTGTGACTCTGGCCAAGTCAACCAGTCCCTCAACGGGCATCCAGTAAGTACCTGTCCTGTTCCAGGCACCGTGCTTGGCACCAGGGATACAAAGGCAAGAGCTAAAATAACCCAAGCCTCAGTTTCCCCATCTGCAGAATGGATAGAATAATTCTTACCTTGTATGGTGGTTGTGTGAATCAACTGAAATCCCTGCCCACCTTTAGGAGGCATGAGTGCCAGGATTAGTAGGAAGCCAAAGAAAGCTGCTCTGAGCTAAGCCTGCCAAGCCAGCCTCAAGTCACCCTTCTTGTGCACCCACGCTCGGCAGCGAGCGCAGATGGCATGTGGGATCAGGTTACAGCACGTGCCGCAGGACTGGGGAGAGCACCCTCTCCCCTGGGACCCCCCACCCCACCCCAAGGCAGGCACCCAGGAGAGCAAAGGACAGAGCAGAATTCTCCACGCCGGGTGGTCCTTCTTCCTTCAGACTTAGAGAAGAGAAGCTGGCTCACTGGCTTTGGAATCAGAGAAATGTTTCTTGACTGTACCCAAGGAACCTTAAGATGGAGACTCCAGAAGGGATAAGAGCGCAGAAAGAGGCTCGTGTTCCTGGCCATGCTGGCACAATACGGCATGAAGCGGTGGGGGCTGTGGGATGAACAGCCTGGGCAGTAGCATTTCTAAGAGGACCCTGGGGAAGGGGACTGGTCCCAGAACAGGATGCTGAGTCTTTCCTTCCTGCCATGGCTAAAAGAGCTACAGCCCCCGGGACCTGTGCCCCCAACCAGATTCAGTCAGCCCGCGGCACTGGGTGTCATCCGCACCCGTGTGGAGGCTGAGGAGATGTGACCTCCTTCCCGAGACTGGAGTCTCCCAATTTCTCGTTTCCATTGCTTTTCAACTCCAGCTGACCAGCTAGGCACAGGATAATGTATTTCCACTCCCCAAAGCCTTGATTTCTCTCCCCAGCATCTCCACGTGCACTCAGTCCTTGTCCCCAGGGCAGGAAAGCAGGCAGCCTTGGGGGGTTATTCCAGACTCCGAGTCAGTTTGCTTGGGATGACAGAGATTGTCCATCTCTTTGTGCCAGTTTCCACAGACATCCCTTTCTTTGTATTTAGTCTGTGGTGCTGAGATGCGATTTAGACCCTCCCCCTTTTAAATTCCTTTCAGGTAGTTGTGGCTTGTGAATCACTTCTCCCTCCATGCCCCCCCCCCTCGCCTCCCCACAGCATCTCCTGGGTTTGGGCATTTGTGAGGAGGCTTAGGAGATGGTTGGAGGCAGTTTACATAGGAAGGTCATAAGTCACAGAGATGGGAGGACTCTGAAGGGATTACATGGCCTAAAAGAGGAAGCATTGACCTTAAAGTTGGGAAGACCTGAATCCTGCCTCAGATACTTACCAGCTGTGTGATCCTGGGCAAGTCACTACACCTCTTCAAGTCAGCCTGTTCCACATCTATAAAATGCAAGTATTAATAGCACTTAATGCACAGAGTCATTGTGAGGGTCAGATGGAATTATAATGCCAAGCAATCTGTGAATCTTTGTGTGCTACAACCATGTAGACTATCATCATTATTAGAGATGATTGATCCAAGGGCCCCCTTCATTTGACAGAGGGAGAAACTGAGGCACTGAGCTGTATTAGCACTTGTTTTTAAGGAGCCATTTTCTACCTGTTTCCCCTCTGACCTCACGGATTTACCAATCATTGAATGGGAATTTGCTTTACAAAGCCCTCTTGTATAAAATTATTGCATTGGATCTCCCAGCAACCAGGTAACAAAGGCAAAAACTATTTCTGTGTCTGAATAATTACTGTGGAATGGTGGAGAGGCAGGGCAATGATATGGACAAGAGAGTACTTTGGGATCCTTGTAGGACTGCTACAATGTAAGCGGTCTAAACCTACTCTTGTGGCTCAAGTGCTCCTGCCATAAGCCTAAAGAAGGCAGTGTGTCCACCATATAAATTATCCAGTGATGGAGTGCAATATCTGACTTGCCCACCAGGTGGTACTCCAGCCCAGTAGCCATCTTACTTCCTCCTTGGGGCACATTTGGGATAATCTTCTTAAAAGATAATTGGTATCTTCACTAGCCACCAGAGGGTGCTCAGTGGTTTGGTTCAACCCTGCTGGCCAAGTCCAGAATTAATTTGGAGGATAAAAATGGAATGTTGCTCAAAATATTGAAGTATAAAATCAATAGTTTGTATACAGCTCATGAGTTCTCAACCCATCTGCGCTCTTTTCTTTCTTTATTCACAGATTCAAAGCCTAGGCATATTATAATCACATAGCTTATTGAACAGAACAAAAATGGAAAAGAAGGCACTCAGACATCCTGAGGTGGAGCCCCCATCTTCCAGCCACCTCCTAAACCACCTCTCACTTGCCCTTATAGATCGCCAAGTTTGGTGAAGGGATTCCCAAACCACATGGGTCTGTACATCCTGGAAAGAATAAAGAAAAGATAGAATCACTGCCCTACGTTTGGCTGCTCTGTGCTTGCAAAGTCCTAATTAAATGCCCCAGTTGTCTCTCTTTTTGAGAGAGGTTAATGCCTAGTGGTATTGTGCAGTAGAAGGAGAACTGTACTAGGGACCAGAGAACTAGGGTTCTGCTACTTAGACTCAAAGATTGTTGGAACAGGATGAGACCCAACAGAGCATCAGCTGCAGCCACTTCACTTAATAGATGAGGAGACTGAAGGTCAGAGTGGAGAAGGGCTTGCCTGAGGTCCTGTGAGAAGTTTGGGTAGAGGTGCCACTACCTGTGAGATTCCTCTCACAGGGCATCCCTCTTCCCCTCCCCCTTGCACTCTCCTCCCATAGGGTATTGAGTGTATGACAAATGCCTATTCCCCCGGTTTCAGCATGCATCTGAGTGGGGGCCCTCTGGAGTTTCTTCAATACCATGTGTACTTGGGACAGACAGGGTAGCTGGACAAAGAATGGGAGAGGAAAAAGAGGATAAGAATGAACTGCTCTCAAGAAGTTCTGAAGCTCTTTTACTGAGCCCAAGCTTCCCAGAGCAGCAAAGGCCTGTATTTTCCATAGAAACATTTTACTGATTTAGATACAAACTGTGAGACCCCTCTGAAAAAATGAAGACAAGCCTCACACAGAGGAGCAAAGACTAGGTACAAGGTGGGTGTGAGCAGGCAGCCACATCCCATACCCAGCAGGCTCTAAGGATGTCACCAGTGAATTGTATGTTGGAAAGAGAAGATGAGATCTTAACATGACAAGAGAGAGGGATGACAGGTGTGCAGCCAGGGTGTCTTGTGATGTTGGGAGAATGAGAGGGAAGCCTCTGGGACATTGAGTGGATGCCCCAGTTACCTTCTGGGGACACGAATGACTGCTGCAAAGGATGGTCAGACTTCCATTTGCATATCGGGGTCTGAGCACTGGAAAAAGATAGAGCTAGTTGTGAAGAATTGGAAGACAGAAATGAGAAAGTTGGCAAATAGACCCCACTGGATCCTGACTGATGGCTTTCCCAGAGGCACATTGATCAGGACCACATCCAACAAGCCCATGATCAGTAGAAAGGAATAAGCCTGGACCTGGCAAGGGAGTTTTAGTGAACTTCCCGGACCTCACCTGCTGCCCACTTCTCCCTCTATCCTCTGCACCTCACCAGGACATTTATAGACGTGTGGCTGGGTGGACCAGGGGACCCCAGTACTGAGGGCAGTAACTGAAATGCCCACACCTTTCCTTTTGGAATTCTCCTCTCCTCTCACCTGTACATCCCCAGACAAATGTACTTTCTCCTGTGTCTCAGTGCTACAGAGACTGGGTTTGGAAGCCAGATCTCCCATGGGCTGGCCAGGCCAGGCTTCTTCCAATGCCCACTGTCCCTGGGGAGCCATGCAACATCATAATTCTCTTCGCTAGCCAAGGAGTCAGACCTGCCCTCCTTATTACACAGTAAGCGTGTTGGGGGGGGGAGGGGAGTGGTGAATTAGGTAACATCCCAGTCTCGTGGTGAAGAGCTTAGAAAATAATTAACATTTGTGGAAATGGAAATTGTTGTTTTTTCGACTGGGGAAATATGACCGAACTACAACGGAACATGGGGAGAATGACAGGGGGTGATGGTAGAGACACCAGGATCAGGATTTTGCCAATTTAAGCTGAGAACATTCCAGGGGACAGTGATGTTTACTAATAGCTGGCATTTATACAGTACCCACCAAATGTTTGGCACTTTGCTGGGCACTTTACAAATATGATCTCATTTGATCCTCACAACACCTTTAGGGGTAGGTGCTATTATTATCCCCATTTTATGGATGAGAAAACTGAGGCACCAAAGGGTTAAAGACTTGCCCACAGTCACAAAGCTAGTAAATGTCTGCGGCTGGATTTGAAGTCAGGTCTTCCTGACCCCAGGCCCAGAGCTTTACCCATTGTACCACCTAGCTGCCCCATATTTGTAAATATGTAGTAGGACTCAGGAGATCTGGTTTTGTGTCCCAGCTCTGATACTTCCTGGCTGCGTGGCATAGGGAAACAAATGTCTCTCTCTGAGCCTGAACTCCTTTGTTAGAGACTGGGGGTAACAAGCCACCCATGACCTACCTCCTAGGGCTGCAATGTTGGTCTGGCCTGATTCATGTCAGGAGAGGGACAAGAAGATCAGAGGAGAGGTCAACAGGGGACGGCCCTGCCTGAGATCTCCCCAACTCCATCCCACCTGCCTTGAAATCAACCAGATCCCACCCCTGACAAACACTTCATTTCTGCCCTGAGTAGGACAGGCAGTTTGCCAGTGAGCTGAGCCTTGAACCCAAGTCCTGAAGCCTGAAGTCCTGGTTATAGAGCATGTCACTGGGAGCCAAAGATGCAAAAGGGTCAAGTCTTGCAGTTTTGGGGAACTGATGCAGGGTGCAGGGGATGTCAGTAATCAGGAAAGCCTTCTGGAAAGAGGGGTCAGTGGAGCTGTGGCCTCAGAGGGGTGTTGGGAAATGTTCAGCAACAGGCTTGGTCATTCAACATTGAATGTATTTCATTATCAAACATTCTCTCTATCAGATCATTACATCTTGACGATTGATACAACAATAAAGTGCTCGCTGATTTGTCGCATTTGCTGACTTCCCAGGTGTAGATGCTCCCGCCTGGCACCTGAGCAGCCCAGCAGCCGTGCTTAGTCTGATTGACGGGCCCCACTTGCCCAAGGCTATCTGCCCCCTGCTCCCCATAAATAAACTCCGAGGTTCCTTTTGGGCCGTGCTGCCAACCCTCCCAGCTTCCCCGCAGACTTAGCTGTGATCTCAACCTGGACCATCCCACCTCTCTGCCGGCCCCTTCTGCCACTGATGACTTTCTCCTGGGGCCTCCACGTTGGGGTGGGCCAGGATGGCTGGGCTTCATTCATTCCCTTCCCAGCTGCACTTCTGACCTAGGACTTCACCTCCAGCCCCTGGGCAGAGACATCTCTGCCTTCTTCCCAAGCCCCACAGCTCATCATCTGCCTTTGGGGTGTTTCTCTCTTTGTTTCTATTTGGATTCCCAATGCCTAACACAGTGCCTGATGTTAAATATATGAGGTGTCGCTTCTGGGTGATTTCAGCATTTTGTTAATAGGCCGGGGGTCATTAACCAAAATCCTCTTGGCCGGCTCTCACAGATCCAAAACCCTTCATGGTGGCAGGGTCTTGGACCCTCTACTCTTTCATCGCATAGCGATCAAGTCTGCTTGGTCGACATGATTGGAGGTGGGTGATATTAAAATGAAGTTCAGGTCACTCAGCTCTTGGCAAGATGATGTCAAAGAAGGAATGTAAGCCCCCTCACCCAAAACAATTTCCACCCAGGTGTGGTGGTGCAGGACTACATCTCTCAGCTTGTCTAGACAAAAGGGTCTGTCTCCACCCAAGATTCTTTGTAACCTTGGGTTGGGTTTGACCCAGATGAACTAACCGGACTTTGGAGTGGGGATGGAAGGACTGAGAAAGAAAGGGAGATCTCTGGGTCCCTCCAGATATTGATCATTAATCATCATTTCTCACTCTGACACACAGGAAGTGCTTAATAAATACGTTATCTTGTTCCCTTGTCCCAGTTTTTTCAGTGCCTGTCCATCCCCTCAGCTCTTCTAAGATTCACATCGTTTTAGGCAAATATGGAATTGTACCATCCCAGAGTTCAGAGGGACCTGAGCATCGAGGCTCACTCATACCCAAGTCATGACTCCCCTCGGAGGCGTCCCAGTTGCCATCCATCACCTTTATGAGGGAGGGCACCCGCCACAAGTCAGGGAAGTCACTGCTGGACAGCTCAAAGCATGAGGGTGTTCCTTCCTCCTAAATCTACTGCTTTCCCAATTCTAGTTTCCCCACTGAGGGCAAAGGGAACGGAATCTGATTACAACATAGAGAAAGTGCTTGGCAGGCCTTAAAGCCTTGTGAATGCCAGCTGTTTGGGGACAGAGACTGGTGTCCTGCTCAGAACCACTGACTAGAGCTGCTGCCTTAGACCATTCTCCTTCCCAGTAACCTTCTGGAGACAGTGCCTCTCCTTTTGTCTCATTCAAGTCACCACAGTGTTGTCCAATCTAGCTGTCCAATACATGGCAGCGGCTAAAGGGTAACCTATCTGCAGCCCAATGGAGGGATTCTAAGGTGAGACTTTTGTGTCCAATACAACTGCGCCCCTGCCCCACCTCACATGCAAGGCAGAGCATCTGAGGCCTGGTGTGGGTCAAACCTCTGACCACATGGATGACGCCCCCTTCCCTGTCCCTCATCTCCTCTGTCTTCTAAGAAACAGGAATCTGAGTAATAACATATGAATATTGAAATGTTAGGAATCTATATTCAACATATATGTGAATTCTGTATATGCCCATACATGAAACATAAGTAAATAGTCATGACTGACCAGGGCCTAGGAGGAGACCGCAGCTCTGACCTCTCCTCCTGGATCTGTCCTGGCTGGGAAGATGGGCCCTGCCCTGGCTCCCACTCCTCTTTCCAGGCCCAGCAGGTGCTCCTGCTCTTCCCACACTCCCCAGTTCAGCCAGACTGGCCTCTTTGCTGTTTCCCTTTCCTGTGCCCCCTCTCCTTTCTGTGCCTCCTGCCCAGAAGGCTTTCCCTCTTCCCCTCTGCTGCGGAGAGTCCCTGGCCACCTGTCCTGATCCTCCTGGCTGTCAGGGCCTCCCACAAGACATCGCCTGGATTTCTTTTGTAAGTTTGGGATATGTGTTTCTGGGAGGACACTTGGTCAGGGACGGCATGCTGCAGGTGCCTAGCAAGCAGCTGTCACTCAATAGATGCCTGATGCTTGACTGAAGGGAAGACAGGCACCCTCCCCTTTGGATCTCGGTCATTTGATTTGAGAAGGACAAGGGTTTCCTTCTGGAGCAGCCGGAGAGTCAGGAGAGAGAGAATGTCTGTGTGGGGCAAACACCCCCAGATGCCTCCTGCACCATCAGCGGGAAGGGACCACTGGGAGGATTCTTCCCCTAGTAGGCGTCCAGAGATGGAATGGCCCGGCTAAATCGGGAAGAGATTTTATCCGGCTGAGTAATTTGTTTGATAATATTCCGCAGGAGAGGAGAGAAAAAAAGACCAGTCCCATTTTCCGAGAGTTTATTAAAGCGCTCGAGGTGGCTCTTTTTGTAGCTCCGGCTGTACGGTATATGGCGTTTCTAATTTGAGGAGCTGGGTTGCCATGACAACAGGATGTATTTTTTGTTAAATATAGCAGCTGTTTCAGCTTCGCTCCCCCCACCCCCCAAATGTCCTTCTGGACAAGGAACGTGTTCTGTCTTCAGAGAGCCCTTTGGAGATGATGTGGAAAGGAAGAGGAAGGAAATAAGACTCGGAGTTTGGCCCAGAATTGCTAACGGGCTCTCACAGCAAAATCCATCCTGTTTCCAGAAGCCAACAGAAACCCTCCCTGGGAGGGAGGCTAGCCGCGCCAGGCCGAAGCTGGGCCGTAGAGCACTGGTTTTGAATCCTGACTCTGTCTCTGTGTGGCCCTGGCCTCTTCAGGACCCAGTGTCCTGGAAAGGGAGAGGTGGAGCTGATGACAGCCATAAACCTGTGACTGAGACTTGGTGACCTTGGACAAGTCCCTTCCTCTGGGATGTGAAATTGGCAGCTAGTGTGGTGCTTAGCCTCTGGCCCATGCTAGCTGCGTAAGCAAACCTCTTAAGGCCCTGGACAACTCCCTAAGACTAGAGTTTGCAGAGAAGGGAGTAGTCTACACTGCACAGTTTCCTCACTTGGGACTCCCATATGTCAGTGAAATAACAACAAACCTGGTTCTTATCCTGAAGGTCCCTTTAAGACATTAAACTAGGATCTTCCTGACTAATGTGTGACCTTGGCCAAGTCCCTTCTCCTTCATGGATCTTGGCTCCCTCTCCTTTGATATGTGGGAGTGGGATGAGTGGGCCCCCAGATCTCTTCCAGATCTGAAGCCTGTGGCACTAAGAGTTCAGAGATAGAGAAGGTGGGTGTGGGGCAGCATCCTCAGGGAGCCTGACCTTGGGGCATCAGCTGGGGGCCTGTTTCCTTCTCATGTTCAGCCTCAAAGCTGCCCTCTATGTGCCCTTGGACTGTCTGCTCTGCCAATGCAGACGAGTCTCCGATGAACACGGGGCCACTGGAGAGCAAAGTCATCATGCATATTTTAACAAGGGAAGGATGAGGTCACGGAGGATTGATCTTCTGGTGTTTGCCTAAACGCAATGGGGAGGGTGGGGGTGGGAGCAGAATGCTGCTGTTGGCCCCACGGGCCTCTCACGAGCCATTCCAGGGAGCAGAGCTATAAATACCTCAAGGCGAGTCCTCGAGGTCACCAAGGTTGGATTCCGAATCATGCCCCCACAGCATGTCCCACTCGTGCCGATGCTGCCCAATGGGGACCAGTGGGCTCTGTGACCGCAGGGAGAAGGATCCCTTCCCTTGCCCTCCCACGAACACACCAAAGCCCAAGTTTATCCTCATAGAAGGAACTAGTCCAAATGTGCTGGGTTGTGATTAAGGTGGTCTCAGCTGAGTTAAAAACAAACAGAACCCCAACATTTTCCCTCACGTCTGATTCTTTGTGACCCCATTTGGGGTTTTCTTGGCAGAGATCCTAGACTGGTTGGCCATTTCCTTCTTCAGCTCATTTTACAGATGAGGAAACTGAGGCAAACAGGGTGAAGGGACTTGCCCAGAATCACATAACTAGTAAGTGTGTGAGGTCAGATTTGAGCTCAGATGTGTCTTCTTGATGCCAAGCCCAGCACTCTAGCCATCGTGCTACCTAGCTGCTGCTTTAAAACCATGGTCAACTCCAAATTAGTCATCCCAATGGAAGGGACAAGGCCACAGCGGGAAAGTAGGGAATCAGAGGAAAAATGTGTCATACAGTTAGAGGATGTGGGGTGAGAGGCCACCTCTGATGGTTACTGCCCATGACCTTCAGCAAATCATTGAAGTGTCTTGGGCCTCCCTCATGAACAAATAAAATGATAGGATTTGCCTCAATGGCTTCAGAGAGCCGGATAATGGGTGGTTGAGGTAGGGTGGTGCAGTGGACAGAGCACTGAATTCACAGGCAAGAAACCTGTGTTCCAGCTCTAACTGTGCTTAAATCACTTCTCTCTAAGCCTCAGTTTTCTCATCAGTTAAATGGGGAGAATTGTACTTCCACTGCTGACTTCAAGTGATGATTGTGAGGGAAATGATCTGGAGATTAGAAAGCAAGGGTAACCCTTTCTCACCAGTGTTTCTGACACACAGTAGATACTTTCATTGATTTATTTATTTATATTTTACCCCATCTTACATGCAAAAAGAAATTGTAACATTGATTTTTAAACTTTGTGTTCCAAATTCTCATCCTTCCTCCCTATCCCCCCTTAAGAACTCAAGCAATTTAATGTAAACGATACATGTGCAGTCATGCAAAACACAGAAGACAAAAAAAACTTTTTTAGAAAGAGGAACTAACAACAGCAACAACAAAATCTACTTCCATCTGTATTTAGACACCATCAGTTCTTTCTCTGTAGATGGATTGCATTTTCTGTAAGTCCTTCCGAGTTGTCTTGGATCAGTGCATTGCTGAAAATAACTAAATCATTTACAGCAGATCGTCTTAGGATATTGCTGTTATTTTGTATACAGTACATTTCACTTTGCATCAGCTGATGTAAGTCTTTCCACATTTTTCTTTTTTTTTTCTTTTTCTTTTTTTGCAAGGCAATGGGGATTAAGTGACTTGCCCAGGGTCACACAGCTAGTAAATGTCAAGTGTCTGAGGCCGGACTTGGACTCAGGTACTCCTGAATCCAGGGCCAGTGCTTTATCCACTACGTCACCTAGCTGCCCCCTCTGATAGCATCCTGCTCATCTTTTTTTTTATAGTAAACTACATTTACATAGTACCTTATAGGGAGATTTCTTTACAAAACACCTGTGAAGTTGATTATTGCAACAACAACAGTAGCTAACATTTATATAGGACCTTATACCTGACAAAAAATTTTCTTCACAATAGCCCAGCAAAGTAAGTACCATCCTCATCCTCATCCTCATCTTATATTGCTCTTGCCTCTGCTTCAAATTTTTCCCCAGTTACTATTGCTAATTGTGTTTCCCTCCATCCTATTCGCTCCCTGTGATATTTATTCTATTTTCTATCTTCTTTCACCCTATCCCTCCTTGAAAGTGTTTTGCTTCTGACTGTCCCATCCGCAATCTTCCCTCCCTTCCTTCATCCCTCCTCCCTTATCTCCTTCCCCTCCCAATTCCCCAAAGGGCAGGATATATTACTATACTCATTTGAGTCTGTATGTTATTCCCTCTTTGAGCTAATTCTGATGAGAGTAAGGCTCATTAACTCCCCAGCTCCTCCTCCATCTTCCCCTCCACTCCATAAGCTTTTTCTTGCTTCTTTTATGTGAGAGCCTTTACCCCAAACCACCTCTCCCTTTCCCTTTCTCTCAGTGCAATCCTTTCACCCCTTAATTTTATTTTAAAGATGTTGTCATGGGGAAGCTAGGTGATACAATGGACAAAGCAACTTCCCTGGACCCAGGAGGACCTGAGCCCAAATCTGGCCTCAGACATAAGACATTCTCCAACTGTGCGACCCTGGGTATGCCACCCAACCCCAACTGACCCACCAACCCCCCCCAAATTAATGCTCAATAGATATCATCTCTTCATAATCAATTCCCATCTGTACCATCTGTCTAAATTTATTCTTTTCATATGTCCTAATATTGAGAAAGTGCTTTTGAGTTAGAAGTATCATTTTCCCATGTAGGAATGTAAACTGTTTAACCTTTTAACATCTCTCATAAGTTCTTTTTCCTGTTTACCTTTTTATGCTTCTCTAGGGTCTTGTATTTGAAAGTCAAATTTTCTATTCAATTCAGGTCTTTTCATCAAGAATGCCTGAAAGTCTTCTTTTTCATTGAAGTCCCATTTTTTCTCCAGAAAGCTTATACAGTTTTGCTGGATATGTGATTTTTGGTTGTAATCCCAATTCCTTTGCCCTCCAGAATATCATATTCCATGTTCTCTGATCCTTTAATGAAGAAGCTGCTAGATCTTGTGTTATCCTAACTGTGGCTCCACAGTACTTTAATTGTTTCTTTCTGGCTGCTTGCAATATTTTCTCCTTGATCTGGGAGCTCTGGAATTTGACTATGATATTCCTGGGAGTTTTCATTTTGGGATCTCTTTCAGGAGGTGATCAGTGGATTCTTTCAATTTCTATTTTACCTTCTGATTCTAGGCAATTTTCCCTGACAATCTCTTGGAAGATTATGTCTAAGCTCTTTTTTTGATCATGTTTTTTAGGTAGTCCAATAATTTTAAAATTATCTCTCCTGGATCTATTTTCCAGGTCAGCTGTTTTTACAAGGAGATGTTTCACATTGCCCTCTATTTCTTCCTTCATTTGGATTTGCTTTATTGTATCTTGGTTTCTCAAAAAGTCATTATGAGGGGCGGCGAGGTGGCACAATGGATAAAGCACTGGCCCTGGATTCAGGAGGACCTGAGTTCAAATCCAGCCTCAGACATTGACACTTGCTAGCTGTGTGACCCTGGGCAAGTCACTTAACCCTCATTGCCCTGAAAAAACAAACAAACAAAAAAACAAACAAAAAGTCATTAGCTTCCATTTGTTCAATCTTAATTCTTAAGCAATTATTTTCTTCAAAGAGCTTTTCCATTTGACTTTTCAAGCTGTTGACTTTTTTTCATGACTTTGCTGCAACACTCCCACTTTTCCCTCTGCCCCTCTTACTTTATCTTCAAAGTCCTTTTGAGTGCTTCTATGTCCTGAGGCCAACTCATATTTTTCTTGGAAGCTTTGGATGTAGGAGCTTTGACTTTGCAATCTTCTTCTGAGGATATATTTTGATCTTCCTTGTCACCAAAGAAACTTTCTATGGTCCACATTTTTTCTGTCTCTTCATGTTGCTAGCCTATATCTTCACTTTCAACTCCTTCTTAAAGTGGGGCACTGCTTCCAGGATGCACTGTCCCAAGCTTCAGGCAGGTCCAGGTGGTATGACTTAAGGAAAGGCAGGTTCTCCACTTGCCTGGGCTGTGGTCTGGTCTATAAATAGCCCCAGGCTTACTTGCTCTGTAACCCAGAAACAAAATTATGTTTTGCTGTGATTGCAAGCTCTGGGTGAACCTGTGTCTCTTCCACCACCTGGGTTGTCGCCACTCAAGACTGCTTCCTGGTTCCCAGCAGGGGCAAGACAACCGAGTTCCGCTTCAGCTCCAGCAGAGACCCCTGTAATCTCCCACTTCCCAGCCAACAGCTCAGCCCTCTCACCAGACCGTAAGCTGAATTCCAGAAGAAGTACCCTTTGCAGCCGATTGAGAGGCTCCAGAGGTCTCTTTCTCTGGTGCAGAGTGCCTGGGGCTGAATCTGTGTCAGCATGGCTGTGGGGTTAGGCTCCACTCCACCCCAGTACAGCAGACTTTTCCTGTAGACCTTCTAAGCCATCTTTGGCTGGAAAATGATCTCACCCCATCCTTTTGTTGGTTCTGCTGCTCCAGGAAGTGTCTGGAGGTTCGGGGAATGATTGTGTGGGGAGCTCCACAGAGTCACTGCCTGTCCTCCGCCACCTTGCATAGTGGCTGCTATAAAAGATGCCTTTTGCTCTGACTTGACTTGTCTGATGTAGATTCATGGCACTGAAGGTGGAAGAAACCTCAGAAGGACCATCTCAACCCACCATAAGAGGCCTCATATCCTGGGTCAACATGCAGAAACCACTTTCTTTTCCTGAGGGTCCTGCAGACCTGATTCCTCACCTGGAAAAGGAAGACACTTGACCCCTGGCTTCTAAACCTTACAAGGTATGTGCTGGGTGAGCCACCTCCCCACACCCTTCCTACCCCTAGGCAGTCAGTCAAGGAACATTTATTAAGCACCTACTGTGTTCCAGACACTGTGCTAAGGACTAGGAGTACAAGGAAGGGTAAGAGACAGTGTCTGCTCTCAAGGAGCTCACATTTGTATGTGCACATATATGTGTGCATTGTATGTGTGTTCACGCACATGTATATGTGTGCGTGCATGTGTATATATGTTTGTGCATGGGTGTGTGCATATGTATGTGTGTGCACATGCATGTGTGTATGTGTATGCATGTGCATTTGTGTAGATAACATGCAAACAAGTTATATATGGGATAAATTGGAGAGAGTCCCCAGAGGTGATTGGAATTGAGGGGAATCAAGAAAGGCTTCCTGGAGAAGGTGAGAGTCTAGCTGGGACTTGAAGCTAGAGAAACCAGGGGCCAGAGATAAGGAGAGTGTTCTGGGCCTGCTGGGAGAGCCAGTGAAAATGCTGGGGATTGAGAGCTGGAGGGCCCTGGACCAAGAAAAGCACTGGATCCTGGGGGAAGGGGAGCAAGGAGGAATAAGGTGCAAGAACACTGGCAAGTTGGGATGGGGCAGTTTTGAATGGCAAACAGAAGACTTTCTATTGAAGCTTGGAGGTAATGAGAGCCTTTGGGGCTTATTGAATGGGAGAGTGACTGGCCAGACCTGCCCTTGAGGAAGATCCTTTAGAGAGCTGAGTAGAGGCTGAACAAGGTTGGGAGAGCCCCGAGGCAGGCAGCTCTTCCAGCAGATCCTCTGAGAGTGATGGTGATGAGGGCTGGCACTGGGCAGGGGGTGGGGCTGGGGGGGTCAAAGGAAAGAGGGGGAACATATGAGAGCCATCCCAAAGGTTGGGGGGTTGAAGATGGCCCCTATGGTGTGAGCCTGGTTGGCTGGGAGGATGAGGGAGCCCATGATAGTCATAGGGAAGTTACGAAGAGGAGAACATTTCTTGGGAAAGGACCCATTGAATTTAAGGTGGAGAAGCCCCAAAAGCGTGTGGAGGTCAGCAGAGAGGTTAGGGCTGGATATGTAGATTTGAGAATGGTCAGTGTAGAAGTGACCATTGAAACCAAAAGAGCTGAAGGATCACCAAACAAAACAATCTAGATGGAGAAGACCAGCTCTTCTGAGGCAGGGCTTATATCACTCTGGTACCCAGCACAGCGCCTGGAACAGTAGGTGATTAATAAATGCACCAGGTGGCCCAGGGTCACATGCACATGGATGATTAAAAACAAGGGTTAGTCCACAAATTATTTGGAATAGTCTTTGAAAGACCCTGCTCTTTTAAAGAAAGTGCTCCCATCCCCTCCCATGAATGCCTGACTTAGGAGAATGCTAAAGTGGGTTTACACTCCCCAGACACATACCGACAACCAGACAGTCAGTGAGAGGCACTGGGAAGATGGAGCTGGGCCCAGAAAGCACCCTGGGCAACAGACCAAGCAGAGGACAGACTCCCAGAGGCTTTTAGGGATGACCCCACTGTCTGGCAGGGCCACAGAATGGGGCCATGTTTTTTCCCCCGTGTCTAGGGGCTGCTGGCTGCTGCAGCCTCACCCCATCCACACCAAGCCTGACTGAAGGTCCTAGGTCTTTTCTGGTTCTCGTCTTGAGCGTTTCCAGACACCTGGAACATTCCGTCCTTCCTCAGAGAGCAGGATGTAAAAGGCACACTCAGTCCCCTTAGACATTCTTCGCATGAGCTCTTTGCCAGTTCCTGTTCTGTTAGTTAATCTTTTGAATGGTTTGGGTTGGTGGGGGTGGGGTGAAGGTGGAGGTCAAGGTGGCAGGGAGGAGGAGAGGATGGGAGGAGGAGGTGGGAAGAAGGGAACGCAGGCAAGGTTTGCTTTTTCTTCCTCACTCTTGGGGTGTGTGTGTGTGTGTGTGTGTGTGTGTGTGTGTGTGTGTCTGCATGCACTAGTACACCTGTGTATGTTGTCATTGCTCTTTGACGGCCTTTTTGGGGGACTGCTCTGATGTTTTCCTCAGTGATTTAACCATTCCTTGCCCATGTTAACCATTCTCTAAAGCCTTGCCCTGAAGTCACAGGACAATCCCTGGAGCAACAGAACCAACAAAAGAAGGGGCTGAGACCCATTCCAAAGATAGGTCCATTTCCAGCTAAAGATGGCTTAGAACGTCAGCAGGAGGAGGCTGTTGTGCCAGGGTGGGAGTGGAGCTCAACCCCATGGTCACACTGACACAGATTCAGGCCCAGGCAGACTGAGCCAGAGAAAGTGACCCCCAGAGCCTCTGAATCAGCTGTAGTGACAGTGCTGTCTGGAACTAAAGCCTTGCCCTGGAACAAGTTTGCCCAAATGTCAAACATCACGTGCCTTCTCTAATATGGCTATTTGAGAGATTATGAAAACTGTAAAGTATTTTAGCCAAGATTGAGATTGGAATAGATGACAAGCCCCATCACCAAGCTGGGGATGGTTGGTACAGGCTCAGAATCACCACAAATCTAGTTGAGTGGGTACTCAATGGCCAGAATAAAAAGTGGTTTAGGAAAACTTACTGATGTGTCACCCAAGTCTGACAGTGCATTCAACATTCCTCACCCATAGGCCCCCACCTCGTTTTATTTATTTTTTCAGAAGATTCTCGTAGGATTGGGAGGCAATTAGACAACTAGAGATATCCAGAAATGGACTGGGCTTCTGGAGTCAGAAAGGGTCATTGAACAAGGTGGTGGTGTCAATTGTCACATCTTCTTTTCATTTTTTCAGGGCAATGAGGGTTAAGTGACTTGCCCAGGGTCACACAGCTAGTAAATGTCAAGGTCCTCCTGAATCCAGAGCCAGTGCTTTATCCACTGTGCCACCTAGCTGCCACAATTGTTACATTTTCTAAGGAATTTTGAATAATCTTAATGTGTTGATGTGAGATAACTTCTTGTAAAAGTACCAGTAAAGTGGCATTTTGTTCTGTCACATCCATCCTTGGCAAACAACAAGCCCAAAGGGATCTTTGATTCGTCACATCTTTAAGTGAATTGTGAGATTGTGATAGGGCCCATTGGTGAGTATCACTGTCAAAAGGCTTCTTGTCCCCATACTCATACCATCATCAAAGAGGTCCTAAACTGGTGTAGAGATGACTCTCATAAAGACTTTGTAAAGATGGGAGAGTAGACAGTAGGTCAATAGTTATTGTTATTTCCTCCAAAATCTTATTGATTTTGGAATCATTAAATTCAAAAATTTTTCTTAAGGCTTTGATATCTTCCTCTCATTTAGATGCCTTATAAGTTATTCCCTAGATTCCCTCACAATTTTGTTGCCTTCAGCAGAAATCCCCTCTCTCCATCTATGGTCTTTGTCTGATGGCTTTTCCCATATCTGTTTTTAGGGATGCTTCTACTTCCTCTGGAATCACCTGAGGGACTCATCAAGTATGGTGAGTTCACTATCCTTGATGGAGAAAACAGATTGTTGCAATAATTTTTGCAAATCTTTTCCACTTTTCTCCTGTTTTTGGTCCTCTTTCCTTTTTCATCCTCGGATGCCCTTGGGGTGACTTGGCTTAGTTGAATATCTTGACAAGTTTGCTTGTCTGATCTTACTCTCTCCTGCTCCTCTATGTTTTATGAGATGATTCAGTCCATAATTGTTCATCATTCTTCTTTGCAAGATTTTACACACATGTTTACATTCTAGCCCAGTGTTGCCTTTGGAAGCCATCTATCTCGATCTGACAAGTAAGGCAAATACTTGCTGTTGGGAGGGCTCTTTTGGTCTCCTTATAGCAATTAATTTATATAGGCTTAGCTTTTGGATGAAATCTTGAGAGTTGAAGTTGATGCCATTTTTATTATCCATTTCCCTCGGAGCAGACTCTGAGGAGCTGAGGCACCTGCTAGGAAGAGGGAGAGACAATGAGCCAGTAAGAGAGTTTCTCAACAAGTTGATATTAGTCATGGAGCCTCAGGTGCCTCACCAGGAGAGGGGCTAGATGAGGTCTAGGGGGAACCCTAGGCTTGGAGAGGCCAGAGGCTCTCAGGGGATCTTGGGTACCTGGATGAGCCAGACCAAGCTGGACTTCAGCAGGAGGGCTACCTTCTCCTTAACCTATATCACCCCTCCCCCAGTGACAAGGATAGTTACTGATACCTCTTCCCTCAAGACACCCACACATTTGGGAGTCAATTTGTCAGAGGCTGTGAAGAACCTCTTTATCTGTAACCTCCCCTGGTTCCTTCTGAGGGGAAAGTGTTCTATCCCCTAGGGGTTCATTAGGAACCAGTCCCATCTGGTTCCCAGGAGCCTAGCCAGTAGGGCAGTACAAGGACCACCCACAGGGCTATAGCACAGCTTCTCCAAAGGAGCTCAAGTATGCAGGCTGCCACAGTGTGACGGGGATCAGCCCTCATTTAGGAGGAACCTTCAGACCTTGTCTCAGTGAGCTTCAGCAGGTCCTTCCTCAGCAAAATAAAAGTCCTGACTGTATGCTCTCCAAGGTCCTGGCAGCTCTAAGTCCTGTGGCTTAGAAAGGAATCGAATGTGAATTAGGTATTAGCACTCCCATTTAGCAGATGAATGAACTGAGCCCCGCAAGAGCTTCGTTGACTTGTGTAAGGTCATGCCACTCTAGGTCTCTGATTCCAAACTCAGTGGCACTGCTTCTATCACCACTAGTGTCCATGTGGGCAGGCCCCTTTCCTTCCAGGTCAGCTATTTGCTTCCATCATGGACAGCAGAAGGATATTGTGGGTTGGAATTTTTAAAAATGGACATGAAAAGATCATGTAGTAGAACTTCTGAGCCAGAAGGGATCCCTGAGGTCATCTATGCCAATTCACACCAGAGAGAGAGTCTTCTCTGGAATACCAGGTGGGTCCAGCCTTCAGGAAGGGGGAGCCCACAACCAGCCCTGCAGCCCCTGCTCGATGGCTCCCATTGTTGAGATTCTTCTGGCATTATTTGCTGATTGACGGGGGAGCATGTCCAAAGACATTCAAAGGGAATGCCATAGATCAAATCCAGTTAGCCTTTGAGTTAACATAACAGAGAAGAGCATCCCCATTTAAAAATTGACGTCTGCACATATTGCTGAATGTTTTGGGGCAGAATAGAGATTAAGACTGGGATCCAACCTTATTGACTACTGGCCATTAGAGATGGAAGTTGTTTTTATCAGCAGAAATTCACTTTCAAATGGCTCCAAGCAAAATTCTTTTGAAAGTAATAACAATTTCTTGAGTATGCTGGATAAATTCCACCTGCTATTGGTGGGCTACTCAGTACCAAGGGGAGAGGGATACATTTTAATTCTGGGGGATCCATACTAGCACATAGTAAGTGTTTAAGAAATGCTTATTGACTAAGGGACTGATCAAGGAATAGCTCATCAAATTGCTCACCTTATAAAGTTCATACTAGTAAGTTTCCTTATAATTCTTGCACTCAAAGAAGGATATATTTATGTAACTGAGGCTATTCTCATCTGGGTCCAAAAAATCTCTCTAAGAGAAAAAGTGGTGAATACAGGGAATAATTTAATTTGGCAAAAATTCACTGCATTTGGAAGTGTACATTAATTTGAGATTTTTTCCACATCCACTTTCAGGGTTAGGCATTTTAATAAAGGTAATTACTGGGTTGATAGTGGAACTGGGTGATAGGGAGCAGAGATTGTGCTGACCCACATTAACACCTGTTAACACTCATGGAGCTGTACTAGGAAAGGGAAGGGAGAGAGAGCCCCTCCCCCCTCAAATGTCACCCTTTCTGTTGTGGAAGCAGAGGCTGAACTTTCTGGGAAGGTTTGTTGTGAATCTGCTTGGTCTCACTGGGACATTGGCTCATATGTGTCCTCATCAAGAACTTCTGAGTCAGGGGGCGGCTAGGTGGCGCAGTGGATAAAGCACCGGCCCTGGATTCAGGAGTACCTGAGTTCAAATCCGGCCTCAGACACTTGACACTTACCAGCTGTGTGACCCTGGGCAAGTCACTTAACCCCCATTGCCCCGCCAAAAAAAAAAAAAAAAAAAGAACTTCTGAGTCCTTGGCTAAATACACCTAAGACAAGCTTTTGCCCAGGTTTTGGTCACTTCGATCAGGATAAGTCAATCAATAATTTAGAAACATTTATTCAGTTCTGCCAGCAAAAAGAAAGACAACTCCCGCAACCTTCCCTTGCATATACACCAAAATTTTTATCATAGAATTTCTTTTTGTAGTAGCAAAAACTTGGAAACAATAGATTCCTATTTCTTGGGGGATAGCCAAACAATTTGGGTCCACGAATGTAACAAGCTGTAAGAAACAGTGGATATGAAGAATCGAGAAAAGTATGGGAAAGCACATAAATGGTCTCAAAGTAAAGTCAGCAGTACCAGCATCTCAAGTAAACAACAACAACAACATAATTGAAATGGAATGTGCCAAAATTAGAATGACCAAGCTTGGACCCAAAGAAACAGATATGAGAAGGCACTTCCCTCATGCTTGTGCAGAGGTGGGGCCCTACAGGTGTGGAACATGGCATAGAATGAGAGACTTTTGTCTTGTGTTGGGTAGTTTTGTTGAACTTTCCCCCTTTTATTTTGACAGTCTGGAAAGGGTAAGGGGCATGTTGGGAAATGCAGATGATACAGAAACAAAGGAACCAGTAAAGTTCTTAATCTAAAACTCTGAGCCTCCCAACTGCCACTTCAGGTGGGTATTACAGAACTCTCCACCTTCATTTTACCGTCAAGGCATGGGGGATTTTCCCAGGCTGCCTCTGCCGCTGTCATGGCCAATGAGTATCATAGGTGGATTTGAACCCTGGCAGCATCCTGTCCACTAGCCCATGCCACCTTCCTGATAATGACAGGTAAGGTGATGATGCTGACATCAGGAAGCCTGGGCTCAAAGTCCAGCTCTACTGCTTATGGTGTGCAGATGTCCACGGGCTGATCCCTTTTCCTCCCTGGTGATATCCGTCACCTCATTTATAAAATGGAATTGTGCTTGCTCCACTTGTCCCCAAGGCTTGTTATCAGAAAGTGGCTTGTCAGCCTCAGAATGTGACATATATGTGTGCTCTCCCAGTCTGCTGAGGTTCCCAAGTTGGTTTTCTCTCTTGTCTCGGCTCTCTGGCTCTGCAGAAATCTAGCCAGATGACTTGGTTCCTTCCCTCATCTTAGCATCATGGTTCATGTCAATCTCATTTCTTCATTCACTGGAAAGACATGCACTGAACATCTACTTTGTATAGGTCACAGTCTCTAGAACATGTAGAAGATAAACACGGAGCTCTCAGATAATTTCCAAAATCACTAAAGATCACATAGCAAGTCATTTTTGGGGGGCAGGGTTAAATGACTTGTCCAGGGTCACACATCTAATAAGTGTGAAGTATCTGAGGCTCAAATATGAGAATGGGTCCTTGGGGATCATCCTGGAGGACCCAGTAATCATTTGATCTGTGTGCAAAGCAGAAGTGGCATGCGACATTCTCTGCCTAGCCCTGGCCTCATCATATTTCCAAGCATTAAGACCCCCGATATACCCTCAAGTTCTCTTGCTCATATTCCCTGATTCCCCTTCTCAGCTTATGCCCCTCCATGTCACTTGTCATTCTCTAGAAACCTGCCCTCCTCCACCTGCCCCTGGTCAGTGCTGAGACTCTGACACCCACAATCTTCTGTGTGCACTTCACTCTCAATTGTGTCCTCTGTCACAAACAAGACCTTCTCCAACTGAAACTAGAATGAGGACACACTGTCGTCTTCTAATATTCCAAGTGGAGGGAGAGTAGTGGGCATTTTTCAAGGATCAAGGCTTTCCTACACAATTCATAGTCCTATGTAGTCCCCAGGAGAACACTAGAGGAAAAAAGGTGGACTTTGGTAACACCAAAGGAGGCTTATTGGAAGGGTGTCATGGTTGCCCAGATGTGAACCAGCCTGCTCTTCTCATCATTGATTCTGGGCAAGCATGGGAGCCAATGCACATGAGATGGTTCATTTGTCCTTCCCGAAAAGTGCCTCCTCAAATGTTCATTAGACTTTGGGCAATCACTGCATCTCCCTGGACCTCAGTTTCCCCATCTATAAAATGAAGCAATTGGATAGATGGCCTCTGATGTTCTTCTGGCTCCAGATCTAGAATCATCTGTCTTGTTAAGAACTTCCCACAATGAGCTCAAAGCTCCCATCTGAGATCTCTACACTGATGGACTAACTCAACGGGTGTTTTGTTCAGCTGTCTGATCTAATTAATCAACAAGCATTTATTCAGAGCCTCTGAAGTGCCAGGAACTATGTTGAGTTCTGGGGATACAAAGAAAAAGTAAAATAATTCTCTGCTCTGAAGGAGCTTATATCCTAATCGGGGAGATCATTCTTAAATACCTAGTTATATAGACGATGTATACACAGTAAATGGAAGGTTGGAGAGACCACAAAAGGTCTCCTATAACAGAGAGTGTTTGAGCTGAGTCTTGAAGTAGGATGTTCTAAGAGGTGGAGATGAAAAGGGAAAGCAGTCTATGTGTAGGGAAATATGGCAAGAAGGTGATAATGAGAGCTAGGGAAAGTGATCATAGTGGCTAGTAGAACCCTAGTCAGAGTCAGACATGTGTCTACACTTTATACAACTGAGAAAAGAGGCATCTTGAGCTGCTTCTTAATGCTTTATAATCTAGTAATAAAATCAGAAAAATCAGTCTGTGTTGAGCAGACTGTTGAGTTGGTGTGTGTCTATTCAGCAGAACTAAGAAAGAAGTCTTTCTCTATAAGACCTCATGGAGAGAGAGAGAGAGAGAGAGAGAGAGCGCCAGCCCACCGAGGGTTTAAAGGTTTTTCTACCACATGTATCTCATCTTTGAATTGAATGTCTCCCTGACAAAACCAGTAGATGATAAGTTAGACAAAGAAATTCACTTTTCTCCCTTCTTCTTGTCCACTTCTACTCTGTCCCTTAAGGAGAAGATACCCACCCAGCTTTAATCTCCAGGAACAGTGAAGTCTACACGAGACCCTTTTTGATTGTAGATATTCAATCTGGGGAGCACTTTTCAGGCCACATGAAACTTGATTCCTTCCTCCTCTCTTCTTTCAGAAAATCAAGACAACTTTCCCCAGAAGCGTCTCATTGCCAGAGCCAGGTGTCCACTTGCCTGCCTTTAGCGGGATCATGAGGCTTACAGGTAATCCCAGAGTACCAGGCTCCCAGCGGCCCATCTGCCAACCACCTTGACTAGGGAGGTACAGCAAGTGCCGCCAACAGACCGTGTTTATTTATAGGAGTGCCTTTTATTTCTGCCATGATAGAGCACCCCCACCCTGTCCCAGCTGCTTCTGTGGTTTCCTTATCTGCAGATGAGGGGGCTGGAGGACATGATCTCCAAGGAAACTCTCAGTTCCAAATCTCTTGATCCTCAGGGCCATCTGGAGTGCCTGTGCCCCTCGCCAGGCTCTGAAGAGGAGAGAGGGGGGTTAGTGGATGAGATAACCAAGGGCTTTGGGGTACAAGGGCTGCTGCCTCGTGTCTTTCTCACACACACACACACAAACACACACACCCGTCTAACAATGGCCCCTGGAAGTTCCAGCCGACCACAGTCATTTGTGTGATGCATGGAGAGAATCATGGGTTGTGGTCTGTGAGCCAGAAGGGACCTTTCAGGTCATTGAGGTCAGCCCTCTCACTGAACAGATGAAATAATGGAGCCCTGGGGTGGGGGTGGTGGGGGTGGGGAAGTGACTTCCCTGAGTAAGTGGCAGAGATAGGATTTTAACTCAGGCCCTCCCACTCTAGCAGGACATGATTTGTTACAAGACCCCCAACCAAGGCTTGTGGAATGTGGTCACGGTGGAACACTCCAAGGAACTGTGATTCTGAGCATCTGGGCATTCCCTCAGGAGGCAGTGTGGTATGGCAGAGGGAGCCCTGGCTCTGGGTCAGAGGGTCTGGGTGAGAATCATACCACTGACACCTTGGAAGTCATTTGCTTTGGCCAGGCTTCAATTTCCTGCTCTACAAAAGGAGGGCACTGGACTAGCTGGGCTCCTAGGGTATGACCCCAAGTAGCCTCAGTTTCCTCTTTGGACTCAATGGAGTCCTCTTCTAGTTCTACATCTATGGTGCCAGCCCCAGGTGATGCTGGCCACAGCCTCTTGGGAGCTGGAAGATTCACCTCCCTCCAGCTGGTCTTGTGCCGGGAGAGCCAGCCCTTTGAGGCTGGTCCTGAGGTACCGCTCACACCCCAGCCTTTTCCTGTCAGCTGGGCCTCCATGAGGCCCTGAACCCCCCCGAGGCCACAAAGAGGAGCCTTGACAGAGGTCCCAGAGAATGGGGAGTGTGCGGCTCTGCTCAGTGGGATGCCTTGCAGATGACACATTAAAGATGACAACCCTGGAATCAGTTCCTTCCGTGACAAATGAACATCTGCTACCAAGACACTCTTTTGTCAATGTTTTTTCTTCCCCCCAAGTTTCATTCCCCACATACTTTCAAGTCCTTGTGACAACCTTTTTAAAGAGCTCTTGGCCTCGTCGCCAGAGAATGCCGCTGATGGGGGCCTTCAGTGCTCATGAGGAGCAGACGAACTCAGGCCTTGGAGGTGGAGGCTCACAACAGATGTCTCTGGTATGTCTTGACAGTGCCCAAGGATTGATCTGCAGTTCTGGGCCAAGAAAAACTTAGACTGTGGAAGCCCAGGCAACAGCCATGAGAGCAAGGGGTCCATCATCACATGCAGAAGGTACAAATTCTGACTTTGGAATCCTTTGACCTGAGTTCAAATCCTGACTCTGCTATTTACAGGTGAGGAAACTGAGGCCCACAGAGAAGAGATGGCTTTTAAAAAATCATTCTGATTATCAGTAACAGCAACTGAGAGGATAATAGCGTGCAGACATCACAGGCTTGGAGCTAGTAAGAAGCTTCAAGGGCATCCATGCCAATCTTGCCCAAGGAAGCTAAGACTTGCTCCATGTCACCCAGGTAGTAAGTGACAGAGGAATTCACACTCGGGTCCTTGGGCACTTTCCATCCCCATGCCCTAGCACCCCCTGTGCCTAACACGGAGCTCTGATGAGCACAGACCTCCCACTCAGAGCCTTCCAATGGCCCCCAGCTGTCTACTGAAGGAAGCCCAAGATCTCACTTGGGACAGATGGAATCAGGCAGAATCTGACTCCTCCCCATCTTCCTTGGCTTATGTCAAACTCGTCTCACTCTCCTCCCTGCTACTTTGACCATCTCCTGAACAGGCACTGATCAGACAGGTCCTTATGCCCGGGGTGCTGCAGCGGCTGGAGAGCTACAAGACCCGGGTTTGAATCTTGCTTCAGATACTACCTTTGTGATGATGAGCAAATCACTTCTCCCTCAACCTCTATTTCCTCGATTGTAAAATGGGAACATGAGTAGTGTCTGTGTGACAGAGTGGAAATACCCTGGTTTTGTGGTCAGGAGACCTGGGCTCACTCCCCAAGCTCTGCCACTTACTAGCCTGAGACCCTCTCTAAGTCACCTGACCTCCTCAGCCTGTTTCCTGTCTTGTAAAGTCAGAGGGTTGGTGAGGTGGTCTTGAAGATCCTTTCCAAGTTTGTGCGATATCCTAGGACAAGTTCTTACAATGATCATTCTCATCATAGCCTCCCTCCCACCCTGCCCCAGCCGCCTTTAAGTCAGGCTGCTTCTCTCCATCCTGGCTGTGCTCCAGGCTCTGCAGACTTCGTCAGCCCCCACCCTAGCCTTCCAGCTCCCTTGTGTGGGCTAGCTTGCCTATTAGATTGGATGCTCCTGGTGGGCAGACACCATCTTTCTTCTGGCTGGCATTTGCATCCCCATATTAAGCACAGTGCCTGGCACCCCTCCCCCGCTGTGTCCTCAGGGCACCTCAACCAGGCCCCATTCAGGCCTGAGCTTCCTCGGTTTGTCCCTCACGACCAATTTCATTTTCTTTTTAAAAGATAAACAAAAGCTACAACAAATATAAAATTTCCCATAATTAAAGAAGAGAAAAAGGAGGCTCATATAGGAAACCCTGGATCTCCATTACATACAGCTTAGTTTTTCTTTGTAATTACAAATTAACAGTGCTGGCACTTCCTTGTCTGTGTCCCCTTCTCAACTGCCTCCTTTCCTCGGGATTTTGAAAGTGCTTCATTGATAGTCCTGCTCTCTCTTTTTCTTTTCTTTTCTTTTCTTTCCTTCCTTCCTCCTTCCTTCCTTCCTTCCTTCCTCCCTCCTCCTTCCTTCCTTCCTTCCTTCCTCCCTCCTCCTTCCTTCCTTCCTTCCTTCCTTCCTTCCTTCCTTCCTTCCTCCTTCCTTCCTTCCTTCCTTCCTTCCTTCCTTCCTTCCTTCCTTCCTTCCTTCCTTCCTTCCTTCCTTCCTTCCTTCCTTCCTTCCTTCCTTCCTTCCTTCTTCCTTCCTTCCTTCCTTCCTCCCTCCCTCCTAGATTTTATCATTATTTGTATAAACAACACCCTTTACCAGATTTTAAGTTCCCCAAGGATAGAGATTGTGTCTGATTCATCTCGACTAGAGCTCTGGGCCACACTCTGCCTTGTAGGTCAGACTGTGGACACTGGGCTGGATGTCTGTGGAATGGATGAGTGAGTGAGTGAGTGACCGAGCTCCCCTCTCTAATCACAGCTTCTCCTTTTCCGTAGCTGGTCTAAAGACCAGAATGTCAAAAGCAGGAATATGAAACAGAGCCAAAAAGGCCGGAAGAGAACACAAGGAAATGCTCCAGGTCTTCCCACCCAAGAAAATTCCTGCGATTTTTGAAAAGGTTTTTCAAAAGTCAGATTTTCTTTGGTTTAGAAGACAGGCGCTGGGAGCCATGATGATCTGCAGCAAACAGTCCTTCGCTCCGTCTTTTAAGGTCAGTCTTTCCTTTCGCTGTTTTTCAGTCTCATTTGATGCTTTCTGTTCTTGACATTGGATGCCTGGCAGAATGTCAGAGAAGGCAGGAGTTTTAGAGACCAGCTGTCCGCCACCTTCTCTCTGCCCAGACAGAAGTGACTTGCTCAGGGTCACACAGCTAAGTAGTGGCAGATTCAGAACTAGAACCCAGAGCTCTGAATGCCTTTTCTACCTGCAGACTCACAGAATATCCAGAAAGTTCACAGAAGTCAAAGAGCACTTAAAGCACCTACTATGTACCAGGGACAAAAGCAAAGCCATTCTTGCCCACAAGGAGAGTGGATTCCATAGCCCCATAGAGCCGACCTAACTACCCCATGGCCTGTTCTAGAGCTTCAGAGGCTCGGTCTCCTTCTTGGGTTTTCTCTGGGACAACTGTGTCAAAGGCACAGAATCCCTCCCCCTTGTGGGGGCCGCCGCCTCCCTGGCTCCTCCCCAGGCTGTCTGAGAACAAGGATGTTGTCCAGACTTGAAAAAAGAAAGCCATGATTTCCTTTATGAGAGAGAAGGCATGTCCTTCCATTGAAGAGGGCTCCAGAGTTCTTTGATGCCCTAGTTGGTGAAGGAGGAGGAGGAGGAGGAAGAAGAGGAGGGGGGGAGAGGAGGAGGAAGAGGAGGAGGGAGGAGAGGGAGGAGGGGGAGGAAGAGGAGCAGCAGCAGCAGCAGCAGCAGCTGCCACCACCATTCCTGGTCACCTGATGGCCAATGTTCTAACAATTACATTCCAAGCTTCCTTCAGAGCTCTCAGTTCAAGTCCCTCCTCCTACAGGAAGCTAGTCCTGATTCCCAGTCCCCTCCCCTGCCCCCTCCAATCACAACACTGACTAGCAGAGTGACCTTGGGCAGGTTACCCAACCTCCCCAAGCTTCCTTGTTAGTAGAGATAATAACGCCTGCTGTCTTGTTTGGCTCCAATGAGGGCATGTCTATAAGTCACTCAGCAGACTCTAGCAATGTCAATGCTGTTGTTATTTCTTTATCCCGAGTGTGGGGGATCTCTTGCTATCATGAGATTTTCTTGGATTTCCGCTGTGGGTCCTCCCTCTCCTGGTGCAGCTTCTGACCCTTTGCCCCCTTCTTAGGTGCCATCGTGAGTAGTTGTGCCGCTATGGGCAGCCTTCCAGTGCTGAGCTTCCCGAACCTTAGCTTGGCTACAGCTCAGACCTCAGTCATATACTTCAGCACCAGGTCCCAACCCATAACTTTATTGTTTGAAAATACAATTTTATCCATAGCTCTTTTTTACATGAATTTTAAACCTACCCCCCTGTATTCTTCACTATTCCCTCCCAGAAAACCATCTCATCAACAAAAAAAAAGATTTTAAAAGAAAATAAAAAGAGGAAGACAAAAACAATAATGAAAACTAATCAACATGTTGAAAAACTTCTGGAAGTATATGCAATGCCTGCCCCCACCCCATTCTTGCCAAGGGTGTGGACTGGGAATGTCTCTGCTTCATTCATTTGTGTTTTCCTGAATCTGCTCTTTCCCTCTGCATCAGTTCATGCAAGTCTTTCCAGGTTCCTGTGTATTCATCAATTCATTATTTCTTACAGCATAGCAATGTTCCATTATGCACCATAATTTTTTGACCATTCACCAATCTATGGGCATATAGTTTGTTTCCAATTCTTTGTGACCCCCAAAAGAGCTATCAATATTTTGGTGGCTATGAGGACTTTCTGGACAGCTAAATAGTGTGGTGGTAGAGCTCCAGGCCTGGAGTCAGGAAGACTCCAGATTTTAAATCTGGTCTCAGACACTTAGTATCTGTATGACCCTGGGCATGTCACTTCACCCTGTTTGACTCAATTTCCCCATCTATCAAATGAGCTAGAGAAGGAAATGGCAAACCACTCCAGTGCCTCTGCCAAGAGAAACCCAAATGGGGTCATGAAGAGTTGTACAAAACTGAAAACAACTTTCTTTCTAACAATGACCTCCTTGGGATATATGCTCTGTTGTGGGAACTTGGCCAAAGGGTATAGAGGAGTTTATCACTTTTGGGGCAGAATTCCAAATTGCTTTCCAATTGCAGTTCCACCAACAATGCATCAAATGCACTATCCTCCCACAACCTCTTTGTTATCCCTTATCTCTCTCTTTGGTCATCACTGCCCATCTTTCTACCCAGTCCCATTCTTCCTTGGAGTTCCAAGGGCATAACTTTCCTGATAAAAGTATTTTATTATTTTCCAGTTACATGTAGATATAGTTATCAACATTTGTTTATATAAGATTTCCAATTTCAAATTTTTCTCCCTCCCTCCCCTCCCTCCCCCCACCCCAGACAGCAGGTAATCTGATATAGGTTATATATACATAATAACATTAAACATATTTCTGCATTAGTCATGTTATAAGAGAAGAATCAGAGCAAAAAAGGAAAACACTCAAAAAAAACCCCAACAGCAGCAAAAACAAAAGAAATAGTATGGTTCAATCAGCATCCATATTCCACAGTTCTTTTCCCCCGCCCTGGATTTGGAGAGCCTTTCCCATCATGAGTCCTTTGGAACTTTCTTGTACCGTTGTATTGGTGAGAAGAATCCAGTTGATCACAGTTGATCAACACATAATGTTGATGATACTGTGTACAATGTTATTCTGGTTCTGCTCATCTCACTCATCATCAGTTCATGCAAGTCCTTCCAGGTTTCTCTGAACTCCTCCTGCTCATCGTTTCTTACAGCACAACAGAATTCCATTACATTCATATACCACAACTTGTTCAGTCATTCCTCAATTGATGGACATACCCTCAACTTCCGATTCCTTGCAAGGGCATAACTTTCAAGACCAGCATTCCAGGGAGGTATTGATTGATCGGTGTAGAAGACCTGCTCTGTGTTAGTACTGGGCTCACTGTATGAGAGAGGGACCCTGGAGCTGCACCTCAGCAAACTGCTTGTAGCTGCCAGACAGCAGATCATGGTTCTGTTCTAGTTTAGGGACTTAGTCTCTGCAGGGTCATGAGTATAGAGCCAAGAAGAGCTTTAGTGGCCACCTGGTTCAACCCATCTATTTATAGAGGAGGAAACTGAGTCTCAGAGAGGTTCAATGACTTGCCTAGGGTAACACAGTTACTCAGTGTCAGGGCACTGTTTGATTCTGGGTCTTCTTAATGCCAAATCCAACACTTACCCCGTTATGACATGATGCCTCTTCTGTCTTGTGTCCCTGTTCCCCAGTTGTCACTTGTGCTCTGCTAAGATGAAGGGTCCAGGATTCTATTTGCAGCTTTCAGCACAAAAATGTGAGATCTCCTGCCAGTGGGGGTGGGGAGAAGGAAGCCTCTGAGGCCCTGGGGAGCTCTCATTAGCTGCATGGCCCAGCTAAGAGGGTTTCCATCAAGCATCGGAGTTCATCCCGCTAGAGCACCATGGTAATGGTAATTTAAGGCAGAAATGAGAACTCTTTCTCTTTGGAAATATGAAGCAAAAAAATCAATCCCAGGCCTTATCTTGTCAGATCTGATCTCATCAGTGTTGCTCTGTGCTTTGGAGAACAGCGATCATTATTATCTAGCTTGGGTGGGGGCCAAAGGGGATGGGCAGAGTCAGAGACAGGGACAAGACAGACCCACTGGAGCAAGTCTCATCAGACACGCCAAGCCCTCATCTTCCTCCTCCTCCTCCTCTTCTCTATTTTCTTCTCCTTTCTCCTCTTCTAGGCCCTTGTCTCCACAGAAATGACACCAGTGCAAAGGGGCTTCCCAGGGAATAGTGGTGGAAAGGTTCCCTGACACTGTCAAGTCCACATGGAGAGCAGCTGACCCAAGCTATGGCCCAGATACAAGAACCAGCGCTTCCCCTCCATGGGGCAGCTCTGCTACTTTTCGGGGACATACTGGGATGTGTGTGTGCACCCATGTGTGTGCACATGTGTGTGCATGTGTTCATGTGTGTGTGGGGGGGTGAGGGCAGGCTTCCTCCTCTTTTCCAAACTCTTTGGTATCTTGCTGTGTGAACATAGGGAGTGTGTCTGCACAGATTCTAATGCAGTTTCTCACTCATGCTTTATGTAGTCTTGCTTAGGGGAATGAGAAAACCAATTGCCTGGAGCCTGCTGAGCCCGGAGATGGGGCGGAGGCTGCGGGGGGCGGGGGGGGGGGGGAGAGGCAAAGAGGCACGGAGACCAGCCAGACTAGTGAAGGGGCCTCTGTTCCGACTCCATCAGAAGCTCTGCTTCATTTTCCTTTGTGCTTCTGGGGAAGTAAAGGTGTTTTCCTGGCTGACTTTCCACCTTTCTTCCTTCTCCCTGAAAGTACAAGAAGGAATGTGATTGCATTTATCCTCTACCATCAGAAGCTGGGAAAGTCGGAATGATTTACAGGTGCTGGAGAAAGGCTCGCTGCTGGAGGCAGTCACACAGCACAGGGGCGAGGGGCTGGACAAGCCTGGTGCCCTGCTGGGATACCAGGCCACAACCCCCAGGTGAGCACACAGAGGCCCTGGACACAGCTGCCCCAGAATCTTCCAGGGAGGGATCTCTGGCTTCCTGGCTGGGGATTCCCCTAGACTTCCAGGAGAGTCTCATCTTAGAGGGTGGGCACCCTAAGAGAAGGCTCTACATTTGTGGGAAGTCAAGTACCTGACTCCATAGTGGCCCGGAGGGAAAGCCACATCCCTGGTGGTTCCTCAGAAGAGAGCACTGTCAAGAGCATCAGGCAATGGGTGGAAGTCCACTTTGGCCAGACTTAGGGGAGGCCAAGCTGCCAAGTGCCAGGGGCCTGCCCATGCCCAGACTTAGTGTCTGTACTCATGGAAGGGTTTGTTCGGTGGCTCCTGGGTGGGTTCTGGGAAGAAGGCCCCAGATCACAGTATTGGAGCATTGGAAGGGGTCTCAGTGGCTACTGCAGTGAGCCTTCTAATCTGGATGGGAAGGATCCCCACTATAAATTTCCAACAAATGGTCTCTGATTGAAGACACCCAAGGATGGGGAACCACCTCCCCAGTCAGCCCATTCTACTGTCCGACAACTGACAGGTAGGAAGTTTTTCTTACCTCGAGTCAGAATTGGCTTCACCCCTCCACAGGACGACAGCCCTTCGGGAGGCTTGAACACGCCTACCCAGCTCCCCCTGAATCTGCTTTCATCCTCCCATCGATCTTCCCATGCCGTGAGACTGAAGCCCTTCCCCCTGCTTGTGCCCCTGCATGATGGCCCCCAGAGCGGTGTCTCCAATGGTCTGACCTCCTGCAAGGGCAGGAATGAAGTCAAGTAAACCGCCAACGGCCTGAACTGTGGGACAGCTGCCTCCTCCACGACTCTCCCATAGAGCCCAGAGCTGGACCAGCCTCTGAACGGTGACGGGCCATGTTCGTGTGTGAGCCAGGCCAGGCTCTTTTGGCTGGATCTGGCCTCCTCTTCTTCTGGCTGGACAGTGAGAAACCAGCTATCGGCAGCCCCTTCCCAAGGTGACTTTCAGAACAGAGCTGGCAGATGGGGAGTGAGCCCGGGTGCCTGTGCTGGCTAGCTCCTCTCCGGCCCATTCACTCCCACACGCAGGGAGGGCTCGGGGAGGTGTCCGGCAAGGTCAGACAGACAGACGGACGCCAGAGACGGCGCTCTCCAAGCTTTCGTCCCTTTTTTCTTTTTGTTTTTCCTAAATCAGCCCAAAAGATGGGGGCTTGGCAACGTCCATGTGATTGTAAACAGACCATCTGCTCCCATCAGGCCACAGACGAGCAATTTCACTGAAATGGAGTCGAATTTAAAATTGAAGTTAGCAACTCACCGAGGATGAGCCGCGGAGAGGCCGCCACAGCTCCTGGGCCTGGGGGACTAAGAAGGGCGTGACTGGGGCCGGGGCACGTTCCTGGTGCTGAGCTGGACCTCGGAGATGGCTAGGACCGGTCCAGCCGGGCCTCAGATTAGTAAGAAAAAGAAACAACAATGGGCCAAAAGGGGGCAGGGCTCCAGCCCTCCCGGGGAACCCCAACCCTCCCGCATCCCTGAATGTCTATTTTATTTATTGAACAGAGCTGAAGTGATTTGTGGAGACTCCCTCCAGGGTTCGGCACTGGGCGACCGGGTGGGAAGAGGAAGCATTAGGCCATCTTCACTGGGTCTGGGTGGAGCGGAAAAGGAAGGTAGCGGGTTAGGTTCCAGCCACCGTGCATCTCCCCAGCGGCCCCAGGAGAAGGAGCTGGCTCCCCAGGGACTCCCAGGAGCTGTCCGCGGTGGCTTCTGTGAGGGAGTCATCCAGGCACCTCAGTAGAGAAGCACCCACCATTTCTAGGCCTACGGGGCCTAGAACTGGAGTCCAGAAGCCAAATGATGTCTTCTTGTGATTGGTAAACCGAGGCACAGGAGGTTCAGGGACATGGCCAGGGTCACACAAGGACACACAGTCAATGGCAGAAGCTGCTCCTCTGAGCCAAAGTGGGGGCTCATTCCCCGCAGCCTCGGATGCGTCTCCATCGGTGACAGTGGTCGTTACACGGGGCTGACTGTGCAGGAAATCTCTGGGTCCTACTCCGTGTGCTCTGGGTCTGGGCAGTGGCGAAGGCTTCCGTCCCTTCCCCAGCCTCACCTACAGCCTCAGATAGACCGTGAGCTCCTTGAGGGCAGGGAGCGCCTCCGCTTTCTCTTTGTGACCCCAGCACAGCGTCCGACTCCGAGTAGGCGCTGCATCAACACCTCTTGGTCCTGCTCCATCGGCGCCTCCCTCTGGGTCTTGCGCTTCTCCGGCCACGCTTCCTTCTGAATCTCCCAGGGATCTGTGCAGCTGCCTCGTAGGCAGCTGGGTGTGGAGGGGCTCCAACACTCCCTCACCAAGCCAACCTTCCTCCGGGTAATCTGGGCCCCCGTAGGCTGCTTGAACCCTGACCTCAACCCGGACCAACCATTTCCCTGTCCTTCCTTCCATAGGCGGAGGCAGGGAGATGGCTGGGAATGAGAGGGAGGCAGCTTTGAGTTCAAGAGAGACCACAGGGAGAGAAGGCAGGATAACAGTAACAGGTCACGGGTGTCAGAGGGCCAAATTCAGCTCCTGCCCCTGATTTCACTGCCAGCCTCAGTTTCCTCATCTTTAAAATGAGTCACTGGACTTACTCACCTCTGGTACTCTTTCCGAACTGAGGACACTAAGGACAATTTTCTAAGTCTGGGAGTTAGCCAGGAATGGACTAGCCTGCTTTGTAAGTAGTGAGTTCCTTGTTACTGGAAGTGTTCAAGCAAAGGCTACACGAACACATCTGTCAGAGACTCTGTAGATGAGATTCCTGCATTGGGTGGGAGCCAGCATTAGGGGCCCTCTCAGGCCCCTTGCAATCTGAAATAAAATTAACAATAAATTTGAGGTTGATAAATAAAAAATAAATGAAAAGCACGGTGGAATGCACAAAGCACGATTACACCTACAGGTGAAGGGTTTGGGGATGGTGTGTGCGTGCGCGTGTGCGTGTGCATGTGCGTGTGCGCGCGCGCGCGTGTGACGTCTCATGCTCCACAATGAGACAGCATCTCCAGGGCTCTGCGCATCTCACAGTCTGACAGCCCCTCAGCCGGGGCATGCTGGAGCCCCTTGTCCTCACACACGTGGTGCTTGGCCCACCTCTCCTCCCCAACGAAGCTCCACTGACTTCCTTCCCGCATGGGCTTCGAAGCCTTCCCCTCCTTGCCAAGGCGAGCCAACCTCCTTAGCTCGTTCCTTTGGGGCCATGGAAGAGGTGACCCCGGGAGGGACTCTGGGCGCTGCAGCTCACTCCCAGTGGGGCTAGGAGGCTCTGTCCTGTCCCCATATCCCACTCCTCTCCTCCCGACTCCTGAGGGTGACCCGTCCCATCCTGCTCCACACCCAGACCGCAAATCTCGCCTCCTTGAGTCCCACGTAGGGAAAGTCTGTTCCTCAGCCCTCCTACGTCGCCCAGGCAAAAACACACGTTTAATTGGAAAATGAAAATCATTAATACTCTTTTGTGCTCAGTAGGAAAACCCCACATCCAGCGTGTAGAGCAGATTGTGGCTTCCTCCAGACTGTAAAATCAGATAATAATGGGCCTAATTACTCCATTTGACTAATTTAATTACTGAGCTCCCTCCACTTCCCCCTTTCCAGGGGCCCGGGGTGCTGGCGGCTGTGGAGCTGGGGCCCGTGGAGGGACCCGGCTGCCCTTCCTCGTGTGCCCCATAGTCCTTGTGGGAGCCCTCACGTGATTGGCCTCGCGCAGCCAGGCGTCCACACTGGGCAGGGGTCTGTGATTCCAAGCTGTCTCCAGGGAAGCTGCTTCCTAGGGGGACTGTCGCCCTCCCCTCTGGCCTCAGGGCCCGGAGCGCTGCCCTTCCCCAACCTTCTTCAGAGCCCTGGTTGGAGAACAGTGCGCCCGCGGCTTCCTTAGGGCTGCCTAAGTGTCCCCCCACCATGCCCCTGCCCCCGCCCAAGCAGCCAAATTGACAAGAGTAGGCTTGAATGTGGACGCTGCCGCCGGCCTCCATGGATGGAAGGTCTATCCTCCCGTCAGCGTGTTCTCTGCGTGGGAAGAGCCGGGCTTAGGCTGGGCTCCCGCCCCAGCTCTGGGCCTTATTGGTGAGGGGACTGGGGCGGGGGCAGTTCGTCAGGAGAAGGAGCAGAAGAACCTGCACAGCAAGGCGGGGGGGGGTGGGGGGGACAGTGCAGGCGGGGTTTGCCTGGGTTTGGGTGACGCGGCTGCGGGTGCTTCTCCAGTCGTCTTCGTGGAAAGATGGGCAGGCTACGCGGTGCTGCGATTGGACGACCGGCTCGTGGCTGACCCAGCAGCTGAGCGTGCTGGGCGCAGGGCAGCTCAGCAGGGCCTTCGGGGGACGCCCTGGGCTCTTTGCTGGCAAGCACATTTGTCAGTGACTTGGATAAAGGCACAGGGACATCTGAATCAAACTTTCACGAGACATCAAAGCCGGAGGGACGCTGAACACACTGGAAGACAGTCGGTTTCCAAGAACCAGCACATTGAACCAGGTTTAATCAGATGCCGTTTATTGGGGACAAATGGAAAGTCACACATAGTTTAAGGAATTAACTTTACAAGTAGGTGATGGAGGTCTATTTAGACAGCAGCTTGTCTGAAAAGATCTGCAGGTTTCAGTGGACCACAGGCACAATAGGAATAAACTGTGAGTTGTGAGCTGAAAAAAGTGAATGTGCAGTGACCTTGGGCTGAATTAAGAGGGACACACTCACAGGAGGTGAGTCCTCATGAGAACTGAAGTATGGTGCTCAGTTCTAGGGACCTCATGAACCGGGGATCATCCAGAGAAGAGCGACTAGGACGGTTAGGGGCCCTGACTTCATGCCATGGAAGAATCAGCTGAGAGAAGTGGGAATGTTTCAATAGGAAAGACTCAGAGAAGGGTCTTAGCTATGTTTTAAGGATGGAAGGGCTACATATGGAGAAGGGATCACTCTTGTTTGACTCGGCTTTGGAGGGTGGACCGAGGAATTTCACAGAGCCAATTTAGGCTGTCAGGAAAGACGTCCCAAAGTGTGGAGGTGCCCCTCACCCAGCACTCCCTCTGCCCCGGGAGCCTCAAACATTGGATCACACGTTGAGGGACCCTCTAGAGGAGGTCACCTTGGGGGTATATCTTGGCTCTGAGATCTTCTTACTCCCTGCCCGGCAGGGTCACTTCCAGAAACATACTTGCAACTTGTAAAGGGCCGTAGAAACTGCAGCAGGCTATTGGTTGGCTGTTGGCTGTAGAATTTCCATCCAAGAAGACACCTCAGGGATGTGCTCATAATCCAAATGGGTATCACGGTGCGTCCACCTCAGAGGGCGGTTGTCCAAGGAAAACTTCCAAAGCGTTGGTGAGAGGCGACTGGCGTGGCTGTCATCGCTACTAGGGAGTGTGCTCACCCCCAAACTCGGCGGCCGCCCACTGACCTCAGCAAGCAGCGACCTCAAGGCCTAATCTCAGGTTCATCCAATCCAATAACCGTGGCTCAGAGGGCGCTCAGAGGGCGCTCAGAGGCCACCTGCTCCTGTCCTCTCACTTTCAGGATGAAGAGAAGTAATCGCCCAAAGCTAACGCATCCCAGGTCACGTGCCCGGGAGCACGGCTGGGGTGAGGACCTGGTGGCCAGACACCTCACTCTCGGTGTAGACTCCTGTAGCTCCTCTTGGCAGAGGCTATGGGGGGGGGGTGTCTTCCTGGCAACCCTAGAGAAAGATCACTCTGTTCGTGACCCTTCCAAATGGCTACTTGGGGATGACCAACTAATGCAAGAGCCTGTCTGGGCATTGACCAGGGACTGAGCGAGGTGCTGGGGTTTCAAGGACAAGAGGGAAACAATTCCTGCCCCCAAGGAGCTAATGATCGAGTAGGGGAATGACCCGTACACATATAAGAACATGCAGAATGTATGTAAAGTGAATGCTGGGTAATTTTGTAGGGGAGCAGGCACGAATCCCTGGGGATCAAGCAAGGTATCTCGTGGAGGAGGCTTGGTTGAATCTGAACTTGAAGGACACTAGGGATTCTAAGGGGCAGAGAGGGGGCTTTCCAGCTGTGGGGGACCGCCAGGGCTCAGAGAGGAGAGATGGAGGAACACCAAGTTGGCCGTTTTATTGGACCCAAGTATATGGAAGGGAGTGATGTGTAATGACCTCAGGGCCAGCTTGGGAGGGGTATTAAATGTCTAATAGAAGAGTGTGTGTTGGACCCCAGGATCGTGGGGAGCCCCTGGAGGTTATTGGGCAGGGGAGGGACGAGGTCACACCTGGGCTTTGGGAAAATCCATTTGGCAGCTTAGGGGAGGGGAAAGCCTGGAGACAGGAGGGCAATAAGGAGCTGGTGGGGAGGTTCAGATGAGGGGTGGGGGAGGGGCAGTGTGAGTGGAGAGAAGCGACCAAAAGGGGAGACAGGCCCCGGGGTGGGGCAGGTGGAAGGAAAGGGCTAGGGAGGAGCCCAGGAGGACCTTGCGAGCCTGGGGGCTGGGAAGCATGGGGGTGTCCTTGACAATGATTGAGCTGTTGGGAAGAGGAGGGGGTCGGGGAAAAGGGAACGGATAGTGCTGTACACATCCTGAGTCTGAGATGCCCGGGGTGTCACCCAGAGGCCGAGACCCTCACGGGTGGGGGGCAGATGGATCTAATCCATGACACACTCTCATTTCCAAGAAGCTGGATATTTGTGGGCTATGACTAAATGATGCTTTTAAGTCTTAGCTGCTGACTCAGAGGAGAACTTTGAGTGAGAAACAAGTCTTAGGTAATGTCCTTGGGCTGAAGTTGGTGAGCGGCAGCATCCCAAAGGAGACGGGCTCCCCTATCCTGCAGGTCTTCGAGGAAGGCTGGATGGGAAGTGCTGGGGACAGGGAACACGGGAAAGGGCCCAATATTGGGGGCTGAGAGGCCTGGCTTCAAATCTCCGATCTTTCTGTGGCTGCCTGCATGACCCTGGACAAGTCATGTTATGGCAGGGTAACCTCTGAGGTTCCTTCTAGCTCTAATAATATGTTGGCGTGTTCTCTACCAGCCCTAAATCTGTGGTAGCCAGGGTTCCTGGCCTGGGAAAAGTGAGCCAAGGAGGTCACTCAGGTCCCTCCAATCCTGAGATTTGGGGCTCCCTGTGGCTGGACTGCACAGTAGATAGAGCGCAGGGCCTGCAGTCAGGGAAACCTGAGCTCCAATTTGACCTCAGACACACCCTAACTGTGTGATCCTGGGCCAGTCCCTTTAACCTTTGTCTGCCTCATCTGTAAAATGGCAATACTCTTAGCACTTCCCACTCGAGGTTCATGTGACAATCAAAGGGCTTAGCATAATGGCCAGCACACAGTAGGTGCTATAAAATGCTAGGGATTGTTGTTGTTGTCATCTGTCATGTGGGCTTTGGTCTCTGGTTATAGTTCCTACTGCTGGCTGAATCCTTTGTCTCATCCCAAGGCCCTGTGAAGATGTTGGGCCCTCTATGGATGAGAAGGATGGAGACAGCAACTTGTCTGCGCTTCTCCAGCCAGAATATGTGGTCAGAGGCTGAAGTCAGGCCCCCGTTTCTCCTCACTCAAGCCCAATTCGGTCCTTCCTCAGTCTCCCCAGGCACCAGGGCAGGATTAGCTGTCCAAGGATGGGAGAGGCCCCAAGTCCAGCCAAGCGACCATGAGGCCCTCCCTGTTGGCCAGGGACATGGTAAAATCTTTTGTGTACCCATCACCTGGCGTTTTGCAGCCAGCTGAAAGATGCCCCCTCCAGCTTGTACCAAGCCCAGGTACACAGAGTGACTCCCCTCCCACCTTGTCCCAAGAGGACTGTTGTCGCCTTGAGCCTGGGGCCTATTTCCCTTTTCCTCTCTCTGTACCCCGTCCCCGAGGGCAGACACAGGGAGGGTTGAATGGTCCTTAGTCCAAGCGTCACCAAGAGGAGAACCCACAGAGTCTGTCCAGGGTCCCTCCCCAGCCACCTGCAGGTGACCCCCTCAAGCTCTGCCCTTTTGTATCAGGCCTTCCTGAGGGAAGGAAGGAGGGCTGGATGGAGGCCAGGACTCCCCCACACCTCTCCCTGTCTGACCTCTTCTTCCTCATTGGACACGTAGTCTAAATAGCTATCGGGTCCTGTGGAAGTGAGGCCGTGGAGGCCCGGGCTGCTTATCTGCCCCTCAGGGCACTCAGCCCTTGTCGGGGCTGTCAGGGACGCTCCTGTTCCCCTCCACGAGACCCCTCCTAAGGGCCCTCATACTAGAAGCTGGGACATTCATAGACAGCTGAGTGTTAATTGGCTTAATTAGGCACCAGAAAACAAGAAACCAGAAAACGAAGCCAGTGTTGCTCGGCAGCATCCTGGAGTCTTCCTGGGCCTGGCACCCTGTCTGGCTTCCCCCCAGCCAGTGTATTCTGAGATGAGGCTATTTCTCAAGCAGACATCGTCAGGGATTGGCAGGTCCGAGGGAGGACATGGGGCAGTGGGAGTTCTCACTCAAACCCTGGGGAGGGACAGGCAGCTGGAGCCAGTGGAAAAAGCATGAGCTCTACCCCAGGGTCCTTGGGCAAACCACAGGCCTCAGTTTCTCCATCTGTAAAATATGAGGGCTAGACTAAATGACTCTAAGTTGTCCCGAAGCTCAAAGTCTTAGGGGATAAGGATGAATATCAGGGCTCTTGAGAGGCCAAGTAGTAGAGCAGAGAGAGACCAGGATATGGGCTCCACGTGTGACCCTGGGGAACCATTTCAACTCTCCACATCTCAGTTAATTATCCATAAGATTCACCTAAATAAACCCCAGACGCTTACATATACACTTGCCAGGCACAGCCTGTTTCTAGGCAGACCCTGAGATGAACAGGAAATGATTCCTCTCCTCCAGGAGCTTCCTGGTAATGGAGGAGACAACATGGAGGCACACCGATCACTGCATCAGCAACCATTTGTTGAACACTTAGTGTGGTCCAGGCACAAGGGGATAAAAAAACAAAGAATGCCTGGCCACAGGGAGCTTTCATTTTAATAGGGGAAGGTATATGTATGTATGTGTGGATGGATGAAAAGATGTGTATGTATGTATGTATGTGTATATATGTATACATATACACATATGTCCACTTTCTGTGTATCTTGCTTATATCTATACAGACACACATATACACATGCATGAATACATATGTATGTGTGTACCTGTACACATATACTCTATGTATACAAGATACAAGAGAAGGAAGGTGACCTTGGATGGGGAGGAGGAGTGGGGGAGAAAAAAGAGGAGCAAAGGGCGGGGAGAAAGAACTCAATGACAGGGAGATTGAGGAAAGGCCCCATTGAAGAGGTGGCCCCTGGACTGTGCTTTGAAAGAATATGGGGCCAAATGAAAGTTTTCAAAGAATGGAGGAGCCTAGGTAGGTCTGTGGGCATGGGGAAAGTGATAGTGGATGGAGAAGGGATTGAAAAGAACCAGTGAGGGGCCTGGCCTTGGAGGAGATGGCAGGAGGCCAGATCGGGAGCCCAGGAGGTAGCATGGCCTGGAGCAAAGGAGGGGGGGGGGGCAATTGATTATCCCGTATAAGTCACTTGACTTGAAGGCCCCTCCCCGGCCCCGCCCTCTTGTCCTTCCCTCTTCTCATGACCTCCTCATACAGCCTGGGCTCCCCCATCCTGGCATTCCTTTATTCTTTCTGGCCCCGATCATTTTAGGCACTGACTGACGTTTGGAATCTCTCCCTTGGGGCATTACCTGGGGTTAGGAAAAGAAGGATGATTGAATGACTTATAGAGGCACATGGACCCTGGTAGAAAGAGAAGAGAGAAGATGTTATTATGGAGAGAAAGGAACAAGACCTTATGAGGAAAGAGGCGTCTCCAGTTTGCACAATATAGATTTTTGAAGAAAGCTGGTTGGAGAGGGGCTCCGCCTTAATTGTTAATGACAGAAGCACTACGGTTGTGGCGATTGAGAACATCATCCCTTGATGACCTTAAAACCTGGAATGAGAACGAATGAGGAAAGCAGCCCAGTAGCAGGCTGGGGGAGGGTTGCTGACTGATGCTCACTAACAATGCCCAGGTGGGCCCTGTTGGTTCCTTATCTGATGCTCCAATAAGAGCTGAGCTCAGCTGTCAATGGAAACGCTTGGATACTCAGGAAAAGGAGAAAGTTCGACTTGTTCCTGAACCCGCCCCCCAAACCAGGGACGCTGGGGGAGGCCCAGACCTGAGGAGAAAATGGGCGTATCTTCGCTGGGGGAGCCGGGGAGATACTGCTATTATTTACATTCTACAGCGGAGTAAACTGAGACAAACAGAGTTTAAGTGACTTGACCACAGTTACACAGACAGTGTCTGAGGCCTGGTTCGAACTCGAGTCTTCCTGACTCCTACTTGGTGCTCCCTGCACTGGGGTAAACCCCAGAGCTAACAATGGGATTTGGGTCCCATAAGACCCAAAGAGAGAGAACCCTTCCGACACCGTCAGGAAAGCTGAAGGAGGGAAGTCTTGAAGTGAACTCTGCTGGGGAGTCCGTTTCAGGTGTGGAGAGGGGATGAGGGTGGCTGTGAGTGCCTGCACATGGTAGGGATGAGACAGCACACGGGTGAAAAAAGGAGGGATGGGAGGAGAGGAGGCTGAACAGGAAAGTCTGAACCAGATTGAGGAGAGCCCTGAGTGTCCAGATGGAGAGTTCATACTTTATTATGTAGTCAATAGGTGGTCCTGCAGAGAGGACAAAGTGCCCCAGTGGACACAGGCTTAGATTTAGAGTTGGGAAGATCTGGGTTCAAATCCTGCCTTTGATGCTAACTGTGTGACCCTGGGCAAGTCACTTCAGCTCCGGGCCTCTAATTCCTTCTGTGTAAAATAATAGTCTCTTGCGCTCTAAATCTCTGATCCTGCGAAGCTTTTTGTTCTGAAGAGGAATGAAATGATAGCCCCCGGCATAGAGGTCCTGGGGGGGCACGAAGGGTGAGATACGTGCTGGAGAGAGGAGGTGGTGGGGGATGGATATGGACGCGATCACCTGATGAAAGAGTGGGGAGGGAAGAGGCACAAAGACAGCCGGGGCGGGGGGGGGGGGGGCGGGAATGGGGTCTGTCCGGGGGCGAGGAGGAAGAGGAGCGGGCCACAGAGACTGGCTGAGACGGCCCGGTCTGAGAAGTCGGAGGAGAAGGCAAAGTGGGAGGGACTCGAGACGGGGAGGGGATGCTGCCGAGGCCCAGGAGGCTGACCGTGTACCAGGCAGGCCCAGCGTGGCCCTGGAAAGGCCGCTCCTGTTGGGCGAGGAAGCCAGAGACCCCTTCCCTGGGGGAGCTCCGAGGGCGTCCTGTGGAGCAGCGCGCTCCCAAACCCTGTTCCTTCCTCCATCCTCCCGCCTCCCTCCCAGAGAGTCCGGGCATCGTCCTGCTGCTTTGCACAGACTGCGGGGCTCTATTTTAGGAGACACTTTTCAAGACTATTTTAGCAGCAAAACTTCTTCCTGGAGACCTAGCATCCTGTGAACGTCCTGCGGGTTCCATGCCTGCGCTCCTGCCCGGGACCTGCCCTCCTCGACTCTCTCCCGCGGCCTCCGTGCAATAGCCTTCCGCTGGTCGTCCTGCCCCTGGCCTCTCCGTGCTCCAGGCTGCCCCCCAAGGAGCCCCTTGCCCTGATCGGGCTGCTCCCGCGCAGATCCCCTTGGGTCACTTGGCTGCTCCAGGGGCTTCCTCCTTCATCCGCGGGGAGCTCTGACCCACGGGTCCTCCTCTTCCCCAGTGGATCGCTACCCAGAGTTTAACGCCCAACTCAAACCTAGCTTCTCCTAGCAGCCTCCGTATCCATAATCCCCCTTCATTCCTTGGGCATTCCTTCCTCTGCACTTTCCTGTGCCCCTCTGGAAGGCACTTAGCGTTGACGGTATTTACCAGACTGGAGTTTCATCCAAACTGTCTCTCAGACCCCCTCCCCAGCACAAGTGCTCGATCATTGTTGACTTGAGCTAGGATCACTACCCCTAAAGCCAGAAGGGCCCACAGGCATCATAGAAACCTGCCCTTTTACACTTACTTGTTGTTCAGTGGTGCCCCACGGTTTGGGGAGTTTTTCTGCCCTACATTCTGGGGTGGTTTGCCCTTTCCTTCTCCAGTGCATTTTACAGATGAAGAACTGAGGCAAACAGAGTTAAGTGACTAGCTCAGGGTCACATAGCGAGGAAACTCATGCCCTCCTGACTCCAGGGCTGTCGCTCTATGAACTGAGCCATCTCGCTGCCCACAGAAAACTGAGGCCCTGAGAGGTCGTGACTTACTCAAGGACACAGAGTGAGTGGCAGACCCGGGATCTGAAGCCACATCCTTTGAATCCAGATTCCCTCTTTCTATGTATCAAAGTGTCCAAAGTCATCATTTAAGCCATCAGGCCCCGGGGCAAAACGCTTTGGGTGAGAACAAAAATAGGAAGTAATTCATTACCATCACAACAGAAATTGTTGTTTTTCTGTAACTTTAAGGCTTGCAAAGTGCTTTGTGAATGTCACCTCATTTGATCTCCCACAGCCCCGACAGTGGAGAGAGGTGAGACTATTATCCCTGTTGAACAGAGGGATCTGACATGGACTGCTTTGCCCAGGATCACATAGCTAGGGAATGTCCAAGGAAGGATTTGAACTCAGATATTCCAGCTTTCAAGGCCAGCACTTGTCACTATATGGCCAAGTGCTTCTTGTTCCCACCCGTGGACTCATTTGCAGCCCTGAGTCATCTCTTTCTGTTCATCCCAATAGCTGGATGCCTTCTGAGGATGAAGCTTGAGTCCTGGAGGGTCTTCCCCTTCTTGGTGGCTTGTTCAAAATAATTCAATGGCAAAGAAAAGAATTAAAAAGCTCCAAGTCTGGGGAGGAGCCCCCAGTTTACAGGCTTGCTCCGATGTTCTTCAGTGTGTGACCTGTGGCGGGTCACTTCCACTCTTTGGCCCTCGGTTTCCTCATTGACAAAATAAAGCTGTTGGCTTTGAAGCTTTGCAGTGAGCATCCTGTGATGCCAAAATCCCTTCAAACACTTGCTTCCACTGCCTGGCACCTAAGGATAATGGTGGCAGAGAGCTGGTTAATGATGTTGATACTAATGCTCCCTGACACCCCTGCCATGACCACTCATCTGGCCAGAGCCCCAAGCACAGTTGCCTTTCTACTTGATGAAGGATCCCTTCCCTTTGGTGTGGTATGGGCAAGTCTGACATCCTGAGCATGCTGGGGCTGGGGCTTCCGGGGTCCCTCCAATTCTGAGCTGCTTCTGGGAGAATCTGCTGGGGGGGGGGAGTGATTCTGAGGTGGGGGCAGCTCTCACCTGAATGCTGCCTTCCCATCACTTCCCTAGCCAGCCCCCCACCCTAGCCAGCCCCAATGGCATGGATTAATAATGACATTTGGAAAGTTCTATTGACCACTAAGACAGACTCTCAGGGGTTTGGAATGGGCACTGGCAGTGCTGGCAGACAAGTCTCCCTCTGGATTGCTGCTGAGCTGTGCTTGGTGTCCTCACCTGGGTTGTACCACCCAGACATTTAATGAGCTCCCTGAGCCAGGCAAGTTACGAAAGATTCCCCTTGGCTCCCTGCCTGCCGCTTCCCTGACGTCAATCGTGCACCCAGTAATCAAAAGAAAGTGCAGGTTGCCAGGGAGTGAGTCCTCTCCAGGCTGGTGGGAGGCAGGGGCAGGGAGGTGTGGGAAACAATGAAGGAAAGACTCACCTCTGCCACCCTGGGCAAGTAGCCACTTCACCCCCTCCCCTGAGGGTGAGGATGTTGGACTGGGTGAGAGCTGAGGTCCTGTCCACATCTACCAGTCTGTGAGTCTCCCCGGGTCCGAGAGACAGGAGAGAGCAGAGCCCGTGTTCCCCAGGACCTCGGCACAGCTGACTTTATTCAGGGAAATGGCTCTAGGGAAGAGGCCTTAGCGCTGAGCTTTGAGCTTTACCCTAAGGACCATGGGGCCTTCCCACCTGACCCACCCTATGACCCCCACCTATTAGGATGTGAGCTCCTTGTTGGCAGGGACTGTCCCAACTTTCTGTTTGTATCTCTAGCTCTTAGCACTGTGCTTCCACGGGTTAGGCGTTTAACCTTCCACTCATTCACCTCATCCAGCCTCCAGCTTCATAGACGAAGCCCATAGTAATCACCGAATACTTTGCCTTCCTCCCTCCCTTCCATCCTTCTGTCTTGATTTTACAGTGTGGCACAGCAAGATCGTGCTATCCAAGAATCACTTTAGAGCTGGAAAAGTCATTGGCGTTCTAGTCAAAACCACTGATTTTGCAGATAAGGAAACTGAAGACCAGAAGGGTTTAGTTACTTGTCCAAGGTCATACAGGTGGAACAAATTTTCTAATCTCAATCCTCTAATTCCAAGTCCATTGATCTCTCCATTGCACCAGCTTTCTCATCATTCCAAACAAGTCTGCCAAAGACGTGACACAGAGAGGATTCTGGGAATGGTCCTTTTTGGGCATAGGTGGGGAAGGAAACGAGCATGTATTAAGTCCCTACTGTGTGCCGGCACTGTATTAAGCACTTACAACGATCTCATTGGTTGTGATCAGGGTGAGTTAATTTGACTGCTAGACACACTCACCTGGTGTGCATTGGAACCTTTAAACAGCTTCTGAATTCAGCCCATGTGCCTGTGCTCTCATGCCCAGTGCCTTGAGTTGCATGTTTCTTTAGGCATCCACACGTTTGTACCCAGGGTTAAATAGATGTTTCCCAACCATGAACACCCACACATACATTCCTACTTCACCAAATCCCTCTGAACAGGGGCATGGTTGATGTATGTGCAAGTACATACAGTGGTTGGGGTGCAGTCTGCTGCTCAACTGAGCTCAGTCATGCTCTGACCTCAGGGACCGACCTGGATGTGGGGATAAACTAATCTGACTTCTCACTGAAATGCCTCGAGGCTCTGGGATTTCATTGGAAGGGCGGAGCACTCCCTCCACCAAGAAAGATAGCAGCCCCTCAATAATTTAATGGACAGTCCTCCAATGTTTCTGGGGCTGAAACACTCATTACTTCCTACCCAACTTGCTGATGAGCCCCTGAGAACCTTGGCAGGTTGGAACCTAAAGTCCTTCCACACAACTCTGGCCACATCAGACAAAGGATCAAGGCTGTGGGGGTGAGTGGGCCGGGGTGGAAAGTGTACCTGCGACAGGCTGCTTGGCTTGTCTGAGACCCGGCCAGGGAAGCCTTTGCCCAGTGTGAACTTGTCAGACCCGAGGTTGGAATGGTTGCTGTTCAGTATAATGAGTGTCCTGGAGGTGTACAGAAGCACGGTGTCACTCCTGGAGGGATCTGGAAGGAGCCTGGGAATCCCTGTGCCCTGGTGATAGCCGGGCATGCCGGGCCACCAGGGTTTTAGACTTCCTTGTTTTTTTCCCTTTGCCCTTGAGAGAGACTTCCGGGCAGCTGAAGAGGGAGGAGGAGGAGGAGAAAGGGCCGAGGAGGAGAAAGGGCCGAGGAGGAGAAAGGGCCGAGGAGGAGATGCTGAGGCTCCATGCCTGACACTTAGGGGCTGGACCCCTCTATTGCCAGTGCCCATGGCCATTGTCTCCATGACTCACACTTAGGGCCTTGAACTTAGTGAGGTGGTGAATTAGACTTGGTAATGACCTCAGCAGTGAAGGGAGGGAGGGAATAAGCCTCTATTAAGTGACTAATGTGTGCCAGACCCTGTTCTAAGTAATGGCTTTACAAACCATCCTGGGACATAGGTGCCTAATCACTCCTGTTTTACAGGGGAGCAAACTGAGGCAAATAAAGGTGAGACAACTTGCACAGGGTCCCATAGCTGAGGCTGGGTTTGAACTCAGGTCTTTTTGACTCCAGGCTGTCCTTCTGGCTCTGCCTCATCCGTGCTGCAAATGACATGATGTCATTTATGCCGGCAGCATGGCTGATACTAAGGATCCTTGATTGTGGCCACGGACCCTCTGCTCGGCTCCTAACTCAACAATTCCCACATTGCTATGCACTGGCTCAGACCAGCATGCCTGACTCAGCAGGCACACAGAGACCGCTGGGACTTTCTTCCTCCCTCTTAGATTGTTCAGGTGCAAGTAATCCCAGGAAGCAGGAGAATAATCCTGCGTGGTTGGCAGCGTGTTCTGCATGGCTGCCTTTCCGATTCCAATCTACAAAGGAGCATCAATCCCTCATGTATATTCAGGGAGAGAGGAAAGGAGGTGATGTATATGTAGCCCACCGATGGGGGGCCATGAACTCCTTCTGTCTCTCTGCCTCTCTGTCTCTGTCTCTCTTATAGTGCTTCCAAACATCCCACACTCTCCCTGCTAGAAAACCCCAGCAGTTTGACACCAGTACATATTCTCCCAATGATAATGTATGGCTAAGAGTTATGGAAAAACACAAGGCACAGGAGAAAGAGCACAGGATTTGGAGTGAAAAGGACTTGGATTCAAATCCCACCTTGTGACCATGGACAATTCACTTACCCTGGAATGGCCACATGACGTGGTAGATAATCAAAAATAATCAACAACAATAAGATAATAGTTCCTATTTAAAGAATGCTTTAAGGTTTGCAAAGTACTTTACATAATTTTCTCATTTGTCCCTTGAAGTCAGCAAGACCTGAGTTCAAATCCTACCTCAAACATTTGCTAGCTGTGTGAGTCTGGGCTAAGTGAACCTCTCTGGGCCCCACTTTCTCAGCAGGAGAATTTGACAGCTGGGCTTCATGGCCACTAAGGTCCAGCTGACTCTAAACAGATGAGTTTGTGAACCTCCCTGGCCTCACCTTCCTCCTTTGTAAAAAGTGCATTGGCTTCCATGATCTCAAAGTTCCTTCCCAGCTTGACATCGATGGTCACAAGAGCACTGAAGAATGAAAATGGAAGTGCCCAAAAGGCAATGAGAAGGAACAAGGTGGGGGTGAGCAGGCGCCTGCACACTCCCCGTGATGAGAGCTGCTAGCAATAAGGGCAAAGGCCTGTGGGGCTGGGAGCCCTTGCTGCGGTCTGCTTCCAGGGTGGATGCTGGCATTTCCTTCCTGCCCAAAGGACCCAGCTCTGTGCTTGAAGCACCTTCTTCCCAGGAAAGAAAGCAAAGGGCTGGGGAACCTCCACAGGCTCTGAGCATGACAATGGCATTCCTCTTTTAAAGGGTCTTTGATCTAAGGAAACAAAGAAGAAATGGCTGGGAGAAGGGGCTGAGGAGAATCCCACCCTGCACCAGGAGTTCAGAGGGCAGGGAGATGTGGTGTGGAGGGGATGAGGACATGGAAAGGTCACTGACATGGGAGAGTTTCATCAAAGATACGAGGATGAGGAAACAGCTGTTTATGTCACGTTTTAGGAAGGATGTTGATGAGATGGAGATTGTCCAGGAAAGCAGGACCTGTCAGCAAAGGGTCTTGACCCCAAGCCATGGGAAGAATCTTGAAACATGCATGTCCCTTGAGCAGGAGAAAAGATTGAGAGGTGTGGGGTGGGGGTAACAGGACTCATCAAGAACATGAGGCTGAGGAGGAAGATAGTAGACTGCTTCTGCACTGAGTTGTAGTTTCATCTTTTATCAGTATATGGGCTTAATCTTTTGCTACATAATTACTCCCTGAGAGAACAGTAGTAAATGTTGGGAATCGGCCGGGAGAGTTCAGCCACCACTACAACCTCTGGAATTAGCCCCATGAACCTAGAGCGTCTCAATAAGTATGTTTGAAGGGAGCAAGCCTTCGAGTCTCCTGACTATTCACTGGAGCCCTCGGTTTGCTCAAAGCATTGCAGTCAATAACTTCTTGGTGTGCCTTGATAAAACTTTCATCCTTTTCATGGCAGAGGAAGCGGGGAGGGGCACTTCTATTCCAAGACTGCTGGCCACCTGTGAGGAGCTGAGTGTTGGGATGAATGTGATAGGAACCTTGGGAAGGGGGGGGGGGAGTGTCCACACCATTCCAAGATTTGTGATGGAGGAGGGGAAATCTGGGCGTTGTCTAAGGTGCCCCTTAGGTCTGGGCAGAGAAGGCTGCAAGGGAGGATCCCATGACCCAGAATCCTCGGGGAAGTCAGTCTGGGTGGGATCAGTAGCTGTAGAGGATGATTTCTGAACACCCTGAGAAACTGTCCAAAGATCCTGGAGAGGATGTAGAATGTCCCAATGACTTGAACTCCCCCAGTGGAATGGATAGCTTTGGGAGGCAGGGAGCTCCTCCTTCTTGGAGGTTCCAACCAAGGACTGGATGAACTCATTGCCATGGGGCAATGAAGAGAGATTCCTGCTGAGGTTGGGAGGGACCAGCTAACTTCCTTCCAAGGCTCCTTCCAGACTCGAGGTTCTGAGATTGTCAGGGGCATGATGGGTCTGCATTTAATTTTCAGGGTGAACATTTACACCTTGGATATCCGCAAATGCTAGAAATTAGGACTTGATTTTTGACATGTTGATTTTTCTAGACTTAAGAAAGTGATGCAGAAAATAGCATTAATGCCAATTAAACTTCAAAGTGTACCATGCATACATTTTACCTGGAGCTCTGGCTATGAAACATTTATTTAGGGAGCAGTGCAGTCCTGCACTTATCTATGGGGTTACAAGCCAGGGTTTGACATAGTTCCTTTAGTATGAGGAGGCTCGACACATGTGACCACAGCATATGGCACGAATGGCCTTACACAAAGAGGTCACATCCCCGTGCCCAGCTGCCATTTTGCTAGTTGTCAAATGAAACGAGCGGTCTTTGGTCTTTAGTGTGGTGTCCTCTACCACAACGAAGGGAAAGGGATCATGGAATTGGAAATGGAAGATCCCTTAGAGGCTGTTGAGTTGAACCCTTCATTTTACTGATTAGGAAACTGAGGCATAGAAAGCTTTCTTACCCAGAGACAGACGGTAGTAAAGGCAGCCTTCAAGGTCAGGTCCATCCTGTTCTCTTCTTTCCTCTTACCTGTTATCCTCCATTAGTTTCTAACCATGGTATACTGCTGAGGAGCCAGACCCAGGTGCTTTGGTTTTGATCCAATTGTGTACAAGTCAGAGTTCAGACACCTGGTGATTTCAGTGCTCTTGAGTTTTTGTTTTCCTGTGTGGACAGTTAAGATGAACTCTTTCTATGGTTCCTGTTGGTGGTGGTGGTTGTGGTATCTTCCTGGATCTGTGATTTTGTTGGTATGTGTCTACCAATATAGGTTGGCACCTATTTGGCAATTTGCCATCTTAGCAAGCTGCCTGGTCATTGAGGGGTTAAGTAAATGACTTACCCACCGTCACATAGCCAGAATGTATAAGAAGTGAAACTAGAACCCAGGTCATGCTGACTCCTAGGCTGGCATTTAATCCACCCTGCCAAACTGTCTCAGTTCTTTAGCCTGAAATTCCCAGCTGTGAAGCCAGGTGGGTCTTTGCAGCTGTTTGCCTAAAGGTCTTTATCTCAAAGAATCTATTGAGAGTTTACACTCCTCAGTGCCATCCCGCCAAACTGTAGGAGTTCTTCTGGTAAGAGATTGAGAGTGCGTGGGAGGGACTAGTCATCACTTTTCCATGTTTCCTCCTAATGGAAATGCGTTGGTTTCTTAGCCCAATTGTTGAGTGAATGGTGTAAACAAGATAGCAGGTGAGCTTTCTTCTTGAACCATTCCTGGGAATCTCTTGATCTCTGTCATCTTGCTACCTTTTCACATGTCTGCCATCTTGGTTTCTCTGTGTTTAAGAAGATCTGGGCTAGATACCAGGAAAGAATTCCTTCCCTTGAGTGTCCTCCAAGAGTAGAACCAGCTTCTTTAGGAGGTGGCCAGTTTCCTTATCATGGAGGGTTTGGGGTGGGAGGTTGGATGAGCAGTTGTGACATATATCACAGAGGGGATTTTGGTTTGGGGGAGATGAGCTGCATGGGCTCTGAGGTCCTTTCCAGCTTGGAGCGTTCATGATTGCATCCTTACCAATTATGGAACATCTCTATTGTACTCTGTGTTCAAACTTTCTCCACTTTGTACCCTCCAAAATCCCAACTCTGCGATGGGCCCACAAAGAATCAGGTCATGTGACAAGTGGTCGAACGGTATCAGATGGCTCAAAAGTTCAGTTCTCGCCAATGAACAAAATCGTGGACGTCGGTTCCCCTACCTTCCTCAGTCTTCTAGAGAAATGTTCTAGATTTGGCTTCAGAGATTTTCCCAGAAGATCGTTTTGGGCCCCATGATGATTCAGTCTGCAAAGATCCCCTTTATCATCCCACGTATGAGGAGCTGTTTATTTAAAGCAGTTTGGGATGTCAGATGTAAACTTCTCCAATACCTTGGACGTGGGTGATAGAAGCTGAATCCAGCAGCTACTGTCTAGGGAGCAGGAACCATAGAGACTGTTTTGGGTCACTGGAATTTCTCAGGAAGATGCCTCCACCAAGAAGGGACATGACCAAGTTTATTTGAGAAATGGAGTCTAAGGCATGAACCTCAAGGGCATGTGGAGACTCGGTGGGCAAGCTGCCATGCAAGGGCTGTGTTCCATCACTCTTCCAACTGACTCAGAATAACACCAGAAGACAGACATAAACAGAAGTGGCAGCAGGAGGAGGTGGGGCTAAGCGGTAGTTCATTAAAAAAAAAGATCTCTGGGTCCTAGAGGAACTATATTTTAAGACAGATATTGGAGCTGGAAGGAATCCAGAGGAGGGAAGGGCTTTGAATCCATGCCATAGGAGAACTGGTTGAAAGCACTGAGGATGCTTGTCCTGGAAAAGAAGGGAATTGAGAAGAATGTGGTGACTGCCTTCAAGTATCCTAAGGATGGTCACATGAAAGAATGAAGACCTTGTTCTACTTGCTCTCAGAGGGCAGAGGCAGCAAGGAATAAGGGGAGAGCTTGTAAAGGAGCCAATTGAAGCTGGATATCAGGGCAAAGTCCCTCACCACAAGAACCGTCCCATTTGGAATGGCTTCCTTGGGAGGTGGGGGGCGGTCCCCTTCATCGGACGTCTTCAAGGAGAGGCCGATAGCCCCTGGTCAGTTGTGCTGTGATGGTCATTCTTGTTCTGGTCTGAGCTGGACTATAGATGCTTCTGGACACCAATGTCCATTGGAGAGACTCAGAACAGACCTTCATCCCATGGAATGTCAAGTCTTGATGGATTCCGTAATGATGGGCCCCAGAACCCCTTAGCAGACCCTTCAACTTGGACGTTCTCTCATTCTGTGGCAAGAATGGAATGGGTTTTCTTCTGAGTCCTCAAGGCATCTTGTGAACTTCAAATTTCAATAGCTTTGGGATTTCACCAGTGAGGCCATCTTCTCCCTTGACACTGATCACCATCCTTAAGTCAGTGAGTCTTCATGAGATTTTTGGTCAAGGCAACTGACCACCTGGTGGTCCAGAGTCTTGGGCTGGTCTCAGATTGTAGCTGTCACAAGGGGGAAGGATTGTTCAGTTTGGCCTCAGAAGACAGGACCAGTAACGATGGGTGGAAAATGCAAAGGGGGGAATATTAAGGGGAAAAGTTTCCTAATGATGAGTTTCCCAAAGTTGGATAGGCTTCCTAGAGAGGCAGTGGGCCCCTGCCCCAAAGGTCTTCAAGCAGACGTTGGTCTGCCGTAGGGAGCATTCCTTTAAGGTAGAGGGTGGACTATAGGACCACAACATTTGCTTCCAATTTTCAGATTCTCTGATTCTGGTCTGAGGGCTGGTCAGGCTTTGGAGTTCACTGTTCACTGTTCATGCCTCCTGGACCCTGGGGCTGTCTCCACATCTCACTGAGGCAGCAGGGGGTGGATTTAGGAGAGCATGGAGGGGTGCTCTGTCATCATTGCTGGGAATGCCCCAGTGACCTCCAGGACCTAATGATCTCTACTTGTTCTGAGCCACATCTTGTGTCGGGAGTCCCAAGCTAGAGATAAGCGGGGGAAGCTCGCCAACCTGGTTTTGGCCCAGCGTGCGGCGTGCACTTCAGAACACGCTAGAGCATGCCCCCTAAGCTGCTGCTTGTTTTTACTAGTGATATGCCAGACATAGAAAGCACAGAGTCTGTGTGCAAAGAAGCATGTGAAGTAAAGCAGGAGACTATTGGGAGGTTGCTCATGTGTTGTGCATTTACCCATGGCCGGGCAGTCCCTGTGAGTGTGCAAACCAAGGGCCCAGGGGCTGTGGCCCAGGTTGGGAGCTCTTTGGTTATGGTGAGTGTGCCTTCTGAGATGCATGAGGAACCCACCCACCCACTCACCCACCCACTCACTCATTCACTCACTCACCCACCCACCCACCCACTCACTCACTCACCCACCCACTCACCTACCCACTCACCCACTCACCCACCCACCCACCCACCCACCCACTCACTCACTCACTCACTCACTCACTCACTCACTCACTCACTCACTCTTTCCTTGATCCATCCCTGCTCCCACCTACCCACCCATTCATCCAACAAGCATTTATGAAAAGGGTTTGGGTTAGGGTCTGTACCAGGTACTGGGCTGGGCTCTGGGGATGCAAAGACCAGTAGGGAACAGTTCTTGTCCTCCATGGGCTTGCAGTCTATTGGGAGAAACATCATGGGCACGAAGAAGCACGTGGTTTTAAAGGCACCTTCCACTGGGAGATGGGAAAGGGACAATCTTGTAGAGGACCCTTGGATGGCGTTTTGAAAGGACCTATGGATTCTAAGAGGTGGGAGGGAGGGAGGAGGGTGTTGCAGGCTTGGAGTACGGCCTGAGACTAGGAGATGGGAGGTGTCAGATCATGCAGAGAAGGAGAAAGCAAGGCAGGCTGGTGGGAGGTAGGGAACATGAAGAGAAGTACCCCCTAAGTCTGGGCTTCCAACGCCAAGCAGAGTGAGGGTTTGGTGCTTGATCCTGGAGGTGGCAAAGAGCTACGGGGGAGCGACGTGGCCAGATGTGAGCTTTAGGAAGAAAAACATGGTGGCCGTGTGGAAGATGGAATGGAGGGAGGAGGCTGATGGGAGGGATGCCCGTCAGGGGACCACGACAAGAGTCCAGGTGGGAGTCCCAAGGGAAGTCCCTTTCAGAATCTGCTGCCTTTGCCTCGGATATACAGGTGCTGAGGCTTCTCTTACACAAAAGAGAGGAGGGGCAGCTAGGTGGCGCAGTGGATAAAGCACCGGCCCTGGATTCAGGAGTACCTGAGTTCAAATCCGGCCTCAGACACTTAACACTTACTAGCTGTATGACCCTGGGCAAGTCACTTAACCCCAACTGCCTCACTAAACAAAACAAAACAAAATTTTAAAAAAAAGAGAGGAGAACCTGCTTATGCAACCTAATGAGCAACTAAGTAAGAGCATCGAACAGGGAGATCGGCCTGCCGGCTGCTGATTTGGTCATTTCTCCCTTCATGATCTCTCTCACGTGCCCCCTCCCCTGGTGTGGTACCTCCTTCCTCCCCCTGCACCAGTGGAGGAGCCCTGGGGGGGTTTCCCCGCTCTGAGGCTGTCCTCTCCCCAGTCTGCCTCCAGGGCCCAATATAAAGTCCCCTGGCCTCTTAAGCCCCCCCCCCCCCCCCCCCCCCCCCCCCCCCCCGCTCACTTCCCTTCTTTCCAGTCTCCGTACAGTTCCGCTCTGTTCTCCTTCACACGTTGCACATCGCAGCAACATTTGTTGCCTGCAAGTTTCTCTGACATGATGCTCCAGCTACTGTCTCCATGCTTTGGCCTGGGCTGCCCCCTTCCTGTCCCCTCAGGCTTGCTTCAGGACCTGGCCCCGTCCCCCAGCTGCTCCCCTCTCTATCTCTTGTCTCTTCCTGGTTGTTTCCAGGTGGTCTCCTCCATTAGACTGTGAGCTTCTCCAGGCAGGGAGTGCCTTTTGCTTTCCACTGTGTGCCTCATACCTGGCATGCAGTAGGTGCTTAACAAATGCTGGTTACTCGTTCTCCACAATTTCTAACAGATCGTGAACAGCAACTCAAAGATCACCTCTGCCAGTAACTCGGGGCGTCATTCACCCAGGCCCAGGGACTCGAAGAATCGCAAAGGAAGTTAGCTATCCCCTGATGGTGTCTCAATCTCCGTTAGAGGTGGTTTTGTCCTTCCCAATGAACAGAGTTGAGTAGTTTTGCCTTCCCCTTCCCCATCACCAGCAATCAGTGCCCCCCCCCCCAGCAGTGGAGGACTCTGCTGTGCTCTTGTAGGCTTCTTCTGCTACCTAGCCTTGCTGTACTTTTCTGGGCTTGTTTTTAACATCCAACACTGGCTGATGCCTTTTTGAAAAAATCCAGGCTGGCCACTTAAGTCAGCTTCCTTTTTTCTCTGTCATTGAAATAATTTGTGTTTGCGTCATTGGAATTTCATTCTGGAGTGCTTCCCACCCTTCTTGGGGCGCGTTTCCTAATTTTAGGCCATGGGCGTTGGATTCTGCCCCAAACAGTGCCAACACCTGTGATTAAGCAAAACTGACACAGGGTGGGCAATCCCCACCCTGCAGGTAGAGGGGGCAGGATTTGAGCTAGAGAAATCAAAGACCGGTGGGTGGCAGGGTGGGTGCATATCTGTGGAAGGCAAGACGTTGGGGGAGGGGGCAAAAGAGGCCCCGCCAAAGCCAGAGGCAGCAAGCCAGTTGGTGCCCCCGAGTTAACCATGTCCTGGAGTCAATAGGCATCTCCATAACTCTAGTCTTCTTGGGATGGTGGCTTGGGCTCCTTGCCCCTGAGGGCGAGGTCCCATACATGCACTGCATTGTGATGGATAAGGGGAAGGCCCCTTGGCTTTCTGTCCTTTCTCAAAATGCTTGGAAACCCCCTTGCAGGTAAGGGAGGGGTCCTTTCCCCCAGGTTCCCACTATCTCTCCACCATCCAGCTCCTTCTTGGTCATAATCAGGTCTAGAATAGGGGTTTTCTCCATCCCTTCCTTCCCTGCCCAGAGAACAAAATGATTGTTTAAGGTGCGTCAGGAATTTACCTGCTGCTTGAGATTCATTCATTCTTTCAACGAGTGTTTTCCAAACAAATATTTTTATTGTGAACCTGAGAGTCGCCCCCAAACACAAATGTTTCCATCCCCCAAGGAGGACAAACTAAGGGTGCTGAAAGCATGAATCTATGGGCCTAGCTTAGGTTTTTAAAAAGTGTCTATTAACGGTGACATGGTAGGACCAAAATGGCCCCTGTCATCAGCGTCTCTGCCCCTGCCTCAGTTTCCTCTCTGTGCCTTCAGTGTTATTGAAGTTCTATCGCTTGTCTTCCTGTTTTGGCACCATTCCCCCTCCCCCCACCAGCTCCTCTTTACAACCCCCCCAAAAGCCACCTCAGTCCCATGTCCATACACAGTGATGCAGCACTTGCTATGGCATCAAGGTGAGAATGGGGTTGCTCCTGCCTGTGAGGAGCTTACAGGATATTGATTCACTCAGTCATCCTGTACCAAGAACCCACAGTGCACTGTGGCCTGTGCTGGGCGCTAGAGATACAAAGACAAGAACTGTGCTTGCCACCAAGGAACTTCATTCTTCTCAGGACAAAAGGTGCAGACTGCTCATTGAAGACGTTCTTGGAGAGTTCTGAGCAGAAGTTCCATACCTTCCTCACAGAGCTGCGGTAGTAAGGATTCCCTCCCTGTATGAGTTGGGCTAGAATTGGCTGCCTCTCAAATTCTCCACTTCTCTAGGGGGGAAGTATAGGGGGTGGGAGGAGGAGAGGGTGATAATAGGGAGTGAGTGGGTAGGAGGAACAAGACAGACCTATGGTGATAGTGTAAGCAAATTAGGAGAGCATGGAATCACTTATCTGCCAGATTTATGGACAGGGGAAGAATTTGGGACCAAAGATGATATAGAGGGCATTCGAAAATGTAAAATAGATAATTTTGATAAAATTAAAAAGCTTTTGAACAAAAAAACCCCAATGCAACCAAAATTATAAAGAAAGCAGAAAACTGGGAAAGAATTTTTGCAACAAGTATCTCTGATAAAAGCCTCATTTCTCAAATATATAGAGAATGGAGTTAAATTTATAGAAATACAAATCATGGGGGCAGCTAGGTGGTACAGTGGATAGAGCACCAGCTCTGGAATCAGGAGTACCTGAGTTCAAATCCGGCCTCAGACACTTAACACTTACTAGCTGTGTGACCCTGGGCAAGTCACTTAACCCCCATTGCCTCACTTAAAAAAAAAATACAAATCATTCCCCAATTGATAAATGGCCAAGGGATACGAACAGAAAGTTTTCAGACAAAGAAATCAAAGCTATCTATAATCATATGAAAAAATGCTCCAGATCACTACTGATCAAAGAAATGCAAGTTAAAACAACTCTGTGCTATCACCTCACACCTACCAGAGTGGAAAATATAACAGCAAAGGAAAACATTGGATCTTGGAGGGGATGTGGGAAAACTAATCCACTGTTGGTGGAGTTGTGAACTGATCTCACCACTCTGGAGAGTAATTTGGAACTATGCCCAAAGGGCTATAGAACTGGGCATCCCCTTTGACCCAGCAATATCACTGCTTGGTCTATATCCCAAAGAGATCATATAAGAGGAAAAGGACCCACATGTACAAAAATATTTCTAGCAGCTCTTTTTGTGGTGGCAAAGAATTGGAAATCAAAGGGATGTCCATCCATTGGGGAATGGCTAAACAAGCTATAGTCTATGATGGTAATGGAATATTATTGTGCTATAAGAAATGACAAGCAGGATGATTTCAGAAAGACTTGTATGAACTGATGTATAGTGAAGTGAGCAGAACCAGGAGAACATTGTGCACAGAGACAGCCATATTTTTTGATGAAGAATTGCTAGTGACTTAACTCTTCTCAACAATATGTACAATGATCCAAGACAATCCCAAAGGATTATTGATGAAACAAACTATCCACCTCCAAAGAAAGAATTGATATGGATTGAACACAGACTGAAGCAGGCTGTTTTTCACTTTCATTTTTCTTTTATTCAAGTTTTCTTGTACAAAATGACTAATATGGTAATGTTTTACACAATTGCACATGTATAACCCATATCTGATTGATTATCACCTCAGGGAGGGGGTAGAGGAGGGAGAGAGGGATAGAGTATGGAATCTGAAACTTTAAAAAATGTTTACTAAAAAGAAGCTATTTGAAACAAGCAAAAAAGACAGGCCTTCTGCAGCAAAGAACATTTGAGCTGAGTCTTAAAGGAAGCTGGGAACTGCAGGAAGTATAGCAAGGAAGGGCATGTGCTCCAGGCATGGGGTACAGTCTGGACAAAAGCATGGAGAGAGTAGATGAAAGGCCACGTATGAGGAAGGGCAAACAGTCTGGCTTGCCTGCAGTGTAGAGTGCGTGAAGGAGAACAGTGTCCGATGGACCCAGAAAGGCAGGCTGCTAAGAACTCGTGTATTTGTATTAGAGGCAAGTGGGAGCTGCTGAAGGTTCCGGAGCAGGGAAGGTCACCTATGGGGAGGAGGCAGGATGACCAACTGGAAAGTACCTGTGACATTTTAGGAGGCTGATGCCAAGCTAGACCTGGCATCAAGACCCCCCCCCCCCGCCCCCACCACATTGTGCTAACAGTCTGAGCCTCAATGGTAAGGTAGGATGAGCTTTCTCAGGAGGTCTTGGGCTCTCCTGTCCAGAGGCCGCCCATCCGAGGCCAGCTGCCAAGGGGTCAGCTGTAGCACTTGTAGGACACAGAGCCTGGCCCACGAGGGGAACTTCACTCCTGAATTGAATTGCATTGACTTGAACCCAGAACTATTGCCCTGGGCCCTGGGTCAGAACATTTCTGAAAAAGGGTTTAGAGTTTAGAAGACCTGGGGACACCAGCCCTCCTTCTCCAGCCATGTACCTGCCCATTTCTGCAGCATCTGATTCTGGTGAGCTTTGGAGCCCTGCCTGCATGTGGCCCCGAAGGGAGACCCTAACTGTTGGCGTCACTTCAGCCATCCTGGGCCTGGGTTCTGTGACTCCTCCCCTACCCCAATGCCTCTTTCCTTCTTCATGACTCAGTTTCCCCTTTTGACTTGGACTTGAGATCCTTGAGCTCTCTCTGGCTCGGAATCAATGATCTCATGATTTATGAGCTAACCCACACCTCGCCCGCCTGCCTCTGCACACAAAGGCTGGACTCAGCGTTTGTCAGAGAGGGACCTTCCTCAATATTGTTTGTAGCAATGCTGACCAGGGGCTTGCTTCAAGCTTTCTCTGTCTTTCTCTCTCTCTGGCACTATCTGTCCCTCTCTGAATCTAATTCTGTCTATCTGTCTGTCTCTCTCTCTCATCCATCCACTTATCCAATGGCCTGTCATCATCAATATCTATCTATGAATCATCACTCTCTATGAATCATCTTTCTATCTTTCAAAACCCCTCCCACCATCCCACCCCTACTCCCCACTCCCATCTCTGTCCCTGTCTCTGTCTCTCTCAGAACTGGGTCTGATCTTTCATTGGTATTGGCAGCTCTCTGATGTAGAAACTATTTTGGCCACCCTGTAGGTCAGGTTGTATGGTGCCTTCCAGGTGTGTGACCATGGCCATATTCCTTCCCCTCTCAGAGACTCAATCTAGGTCAACACTTTCTCTGCCGCTTAGTGTTTTAACTGAGTGATGGAATGTTTAGGTTAAAGACTATGAACATGTTAGTCATTTTCATAGCATGATTCCCAACTGGTTTCCCGAATAGTTGGACCAATTTGCACCTCCTCCTCCCATACTTTTTATTTATTTATTTATTTTTGCAGGGCAATGCCTCCCATGCTGTCTTGATGTGCCTTTCACTCTTTCCACCTCTGTTATCTGCCAATTCACTGGATATGAGGTGAAATCTCAAAATTGTTTTGATTTACATTTTTCATGAGTGATTTGGAACCATCTTTCATATAATTGTTAATAGCTTGCAATTCATTTGAGAATAGTTTGTTTCAAATCCTTTTAAAAAAAAACATTTTTCTATTCATTTAGTGTTACCTATTTATTTTGGTTCCCTATATATTTTGGATATCAGAGCCTTGCAGAGATATTTGGCACAAAAATTCTTCCATTCTTACCTTATTTGAGTCAATTTTGTTCAAACAAAAGCTTTTCAATTTAATACATTGAATGTGTCTTTTTCATATTTTTGTGAAAACTTCTATTGCTTGACTGATTAAGAATTCTTCCATTAATCAAGGCTGTGAAAGGGACCTGATTTGGTTGTCTCCTAATATCTTTAGTGGATGACCTCTGATATTTCCCAGTATTACCTCTCTTAATTCCAGTGTCTTTTCTTGGTCAGTTATATCCTATTTATCCTGAATACAGTTCTCTTTGTATATATTTGGTTGCATGTTGTCTCTCCCATTAGATCGTAAACTTCTTGAGGACAGGGAGTATCCTTTCCCTCTTTTTGTAATCCCAACACTTATTGAAGTGACTGGCACACAGTAGGTACTTAACAATGTGGATTGATTATCAGGTCACACGCCCCTTTCAAGCTTAACTTGGTACATGGCATAAGACTGTGATCTCAGCCTCATTTGTGCTGAAATGCTTCCCAGTTAATCACAAGGCTTTTCAAGTCCTCCCTCAAGTAATTTGTAGTTTGAGGCTTATCAAACGCTGGTTTATTGAGTCCATGTTTCCCCCAATACTTCCTTATTGAATCTTTGCACACTCACTATGTGCCTGGCATTGCGCTAAATTCTGAGGCTGTAAAGATATCTTTAAAAAGAGACACTTCCTGCCTTTCAGGAGCCTAGATTCTAGTAAGGAAAGACAGAACATGTGAGGGAGAGGTTATTAGGGAAAGGAGAGGGGTTTGCCCCTAGGGAGGTGGAAAGGGGAAAGGAAGATGGCCTGGGGGAATGGTGAGAGGGGATGTGGAGCAGAAGCACCATTCTGGTGCCCGGACCAGCCAACAGATACAGTGAACTTAATGTTCACATACTCTTAGTCACTTATCCACTGAGACAAACCCTAGGGGGAGCACTCCAAAGATGAATAGATTCACTTTTTTAAACCAAGACCAAATACTTGATGATTAGACTTTATTTTTGTGTCCTTAGAGGTTGGAAGTGCCATTTCCACTGTTTTCATTACTTCCCCAGATCAGGCTGGGAGGAGCTAAGCCACTCCATTCAGTGTGCCCTGATGACTATTATTAACTGTTTCCCTCCATCCTATTCTCTTCCCCATGATATTTACTCTATTATCTATCTTCTTTCACCCTATCCCTTTTCAAAAGGGGTTTGCTCCTGTCTGTTCCCTCCTCCAATCTGCCCTCCTTCTTTTTGCCCCTCTCTCTTTATCCCCCTTCCCTCCTATTTTCCTTCAGGGTTAGAGAGATTACTCCACCCAATTGAGTGGGTATGTTATTCCCTCCTTGAGCCAATTCTGATGAGTGTAAAGTTCATTTGCTGCCCTGCTCCTCCTCCATCTCTTCCCCTACTCCATAAGCCCTTTTCTGTTTCTTTCTTGTGGGATTTCACCCCATGCTACCTTTGCCCTTCCTCCTCTCCCAGTGCATTCCTCTCACTCCTAAATTTTACCCTAAAGATGTCATTGTGGGGCAGCTAGGTGACACAGTGGACGAAGCATCCACCCTGGACCCAGGGGGACCCCAGTCAAAACCCGGCCTCAGACACAAGAAAGGCACCCACTGCACGACCCCGGGTATGTCCCCCAACTCCAATTTTTTAATGGTTCTCTAGGGTATTGTATTTGAACGTCAAATTTTCCATTAAGTTCAGGTCTTTTCATAACAAATACCTGAAAGTCCTCTTTTTCATTAAACATTCAGTGTACCCTGGAGCCAAGCAGTCTCCCTTTTCCCTGGCCATTGTCCACCTTTTATCCATGGGCAATGCCCCCTCTTCCATGAACTGGTCCCAATTGACCACTGTTCTTCTCTCTGGAATGGTCACATCCGTGGACAACCTCTCATTTCCACTTAGCATTCCTACAGTGTCTCTGATCATACCTCCATTCCCTAGCCATTTTTTCACCCTATGAGTTGTCTCCTTCTTTCGAAGTTCCTTGAGATCAGAGACTGTCTTTGACTTTGCATTTGTATTCTTAGGGCTTAGCACAGTGCCTGGTGCATAGTAGCGCTTAGTAACTGCTTTTTATTTATTCATTTAAAATGGCTTCATTCCTTTCCTTTCATGTTCTAGATAGCTTATTCTCTCAAATAAACCTTGGTCCATCCATATAAAGATTTTGTTTGGCGATCTGAAGGAAATAGCATCAAGTCTGTAGCCACAGTTATGCATTTGAGTTATTGGAATGGTGCAGTGAAATAGGAGAGGACCTGCTTTTTTGTCTTTGTCTTAGTGTTTCTCTTACAGGGGAGTTGAAGTCCTTCAGTCAAAGCCTGTCAGAGTAGCCCTAGAAGGCTGAATGTCTGTTTGAGTCTATATTTGGTAAAAAGGGGAACTTACTGGATTATCAAGAGGTTTCCCCATGGGCAATCCTAAAATCTGTTCCCTTTTGAGGGGAGTCCAAACCATGGAAGAGCCCTGAATTGAGTAGACCTTGGTACCCTGCTGAAAAGGTGGATTCTCTAGAGTGGAAGTAGAATTAGATGGACTCTTCATAGCCTATTGTTAGTCCTTCCTATATTTTCTGTACGTGTTTATGGGTTCCTATATTTTCAGTATGTGTTTATGGGTTCCTATCTTTTGCATTTTCTTTTTTACCTGTGGGGTGGAATGAACACTGTCCTGTAGTCAGCAAACGAACTGTTAGCATGTGTACTTGATTGAGAATCAGGTGCTTTGTTACCCACATCTATGTAAACTTGCATGGAGAAGTTATATTCAGAGATTCCCCAAAGCCAGCCTGTTGTGGGGGAAATGAATCAAGAAGCCAGTGAGTGGGAGGATGGCTTTCAAGGCTGGTCTTATTCCATTTGATTCTGGAGATTGGGATGTTGGGCTAAGGATTATAGAAATAATGAGACTTACCCTATGTACTTCATAGGCCTTTGGGGAAGGAAGCTTTTTGTCAACTTTAAAATATGGTATAAATGTGAGCTATTGCTTTTTACTTATGGAGGGACTGTGGCATTGGAAATAGTCACTGCGAGGCTTTAACTTTTCAAAAATATCAATTCTATTTCAGGAAGACTGCCTTGGGATGCCCTACAGCCAATGTGTTCACAGGGAGTGGACATGCCTATCTATTGGGCTGTCTAGTGCAGATTTCCCCAAGCTTCTGGGTGGAGGCTGAAGCTGAGAAAAGGGTAACATCTCAGAAAGTAATGCAGCTAGCAGAACCACGAGCCACTCTGCCCTGCGAGACAGATTCTGAAATTCAACATGGCTGCTCTCTTCATTGGTGCAGATGGCAACATATCCACATCTTATTGCCCATGTTCTTTCGTAAATTCTACATGGAGGATCCATGCAATGTGCTGGGTCTTGGGACATTCTAGAGGATATAGTAAGATTTGGGGACATCCTGTAGAGTAACCAATCAGACACGAGGGAAGTCTATCTGTTACCTCCTGCTCTTGCTATATGAATGGCTCACCTCCTTTTCCAATCATCTATTTCCTTGATGATAACCTACTTTGTACCCACTGGTGCAACTCAACTCAACAGTCATTTATTAATTGCCTACTATATGTTCCAGGAAGAGGGTAGCTTGGTGTAGTAGTTAGAATATTAGGCTGAGTTATGAAGATATGGGTTCAAGTCATCTCTCTGGCACATACTGGCTGGATGACTCTGGACAAGTCATTTACCTCTCAGTGCCTTTAAGCAACTCCCTATAACGCTAAATTACAGAATAATTACTGATCTGTATTGGTAGACTATCAGTGAAATCATAGGTCTAAACAACAAAAAAAAGTGCTGGCCGTTGTGCTAATCAATGAGGGTACAAAGAATATGATGAAAACAATCCTTGACCTCAAGGAGTGTCCATTCTCAGTACATTTCCACTGGCTGTCTCTCCTTCCTTTAATTGCATCCTTCCTCATCTCCATCTTTTAATTTCCCTTGCTTCTTTTAGGTCCCAGCTAAAGTCCCTCCTCCTGCAAGAAACCTCTCTCAATTTCCCTCAATGCCAATGCTTTCTCTCGAAGATGATCTCAATAGATCTTGTTTCTACATTGTTAGTTGCATATTGTATCCTTCACTAGACTGTGAGCTCCTAGAGAGCAAGGTCTGTCTTAGCTTTTCTTTGAATCCTTGGTGCTTAGCACCATGCCTGACCCATAGCAGGCATACTCGTAGACTTGAGCATTTCTCCAGTGCCCTTTGGGTCACTTACCCAGAATATATTTAGAGTTCATCTAAATCAGTACTTGGTTCTCTATTAATCTGACCAAGAAGTGCATTTGTGAATTCCTGAAGACCCTAGAAAATAAGCTGCTAACCCAGCCCATGGAACTGAGAAGGGCAGGGGCAAGTATCCAGTCCAGAACACCCCAGAGCTCTATGGCAGCACAGCCTTCCACAGATGGGATGCCTGGATATGCTGCATGTCTCTGTCACCTCTGGGTGGATGACACTTTGACTGGGAGCCAGTCATCAGTTCCAAGAAATGCCCCAAAGCTTTTCCTCTCTGCACCTGGGCAGCTCAGCTCTCTGTGCCTTTGACCAGCATATGCTTCCTCAAGGCACCAGATGAGCCACGAACACAAATACAACTTCATTTCAATGCAATAAAATGATCTGGGCACTTGTTGGGAGGCATCACATGTTCTGCTTATTGGAAACAGATCCCCAACTCATGAGCAACCCCTTCTCCCCTAATGTTTCCTCCACGGAGCAGGAAAGTTGAATGTAATCTGTTTGCTTTTCCATGTGTTTGTTTTATTTCCATCGTCCTATGTTTGCATCCTTTTGGCTGCTCCAGTTAACAGTCCTTGGATGGCTGATGGGGCTAGATCCTTGGACACTTCAGAAACAAACAATTCCACTCAACACTCTCCCTTCCACTGCCAGGGGAATCAGTGGCCTGTCCAATAGTCCTCCCCCACACCTCTTCAAAAAGCTCAAATTTAGAACAGAGTTGAATGTGAGTGCTGGAAGAGATGCTGGAGGTCATTTAATCTAACTCCTTCATTTTACAGGGGAAGAAACTGAGGCCCAAAGAAGTTTAGAAGATCCAAATCTGAATTCTGGCTCTGCTAATTATTATTTATATGACCATCAGGGCTCAGTCTCTCTCTCTGTGTCTCTCTCTGTGTATACACACACATACATGTATACATACACTACACATACACACAGATTATATACATGTGCATACATGCACATGTGTGTATGTATGTATACATATGTGTGTGATTATATACACACATACATTATATATACTGCCTCACTGGATCCTTTTTACCACTCCATAAAGCAGGTAAATATTATGATCCCATTTTGCAGATGAAAAGACACAGATTCATAGCAATGTTCATGGCAATGAAGGAATTTCTCCAAAGTCACACAGCTCTTAAATACTGGGGCTAGGGCTTGAATTCGGGGCTCTTCTGACTCCTAGCTCAATGTTCTAATATGCTGGTCAGACTGATTGATCTATTGATTCACCTTGACCCCAGAGGACAGAACTAGGAACAAGGTATGGACTTGAGTATTTCTGATACTTACTCCCAATGTGACCTTGGGCAGGTCCCCTAACTTCTCTAGGTACTTCTCATTGAATCAGTTAATCAGAACCAACTGTGAGCAGGGCCTATACACCTTGAATCCATCAAAGTCATGGTGTGAGAACTGGGTTACAACCTAGGGAATCTGTATAAAAGGAAGGTGTCCTCTTGAGGACAAACTAAAGATTCCAAGGGACCAGCAGCAGAGTGGAAGGAGTAAGAGCCAGGAGAGGGGGTCACACAGAGCTGAGCAATGAACCAGCATATCTGGGACAACCAGCAGGAGGAGGAAGAGAGGGTAAGAATGAGCTGTGACAGAGAAGGGGAATATCAAAGATGGTTATTGTTCTCTAGAGGCATCTCAGAGCAGATGCCCCAGTGGGTGCTACCAGTGCACTTAACTACTTGAGAACTGAATAGCCGAAAGAAGATCTGAATATGCTTCAACTTTCCCTTCTGGGGCCTTTCTACTCACAGAGAGTATAACAAAATCTATTGCTTGTTGCCCAGATGTCTCCCGTAACATGGATTTTGCCTCAAACACTGAGAGTCCGGGGGTAACTGGAGATAGACATAAATGTAAAACTACAGAATGCTCACCCACGACCTAAATGTTGAGATTTTCCTAACTAGGGGCTTGGAGTGATTAAACTCATAAATTTGTATCTAAAATATACTCTTGAAAGCCACAGAGGGGAGAACCCCGTGGATCTTGGGAGTCATCACATTTCTTTTAGTCTTAAGATGAGCAAATTAAGAGACAAAAAAGTCTCTTTCCTCAGGAAGCTTATATTCGATGCAATGCAAATATAGAGTGTAAATCAACATTTGGATGGACCCTACATCTTTGGAACCCTGAAGCTAGATAGATATTAGGGGAAGCACATGGTGTGGTCCCCGGGGGTGGACAGAGTAGTTCCAGAGAAGTTGATGCTCCCCAGAATGGGGCACAGCTGGAAAAGTCTTGTTAAATGTCAATTTGTCAAAATTGAAGAACAATGAATAGTTGTTTCCCCCCACACTCGCCAACTCACTGACAGATTTGAAAAACCATAACAATATTTCAGGTCAGGCAATAGATAATGATACAGGTTGGCTGGGTGTTGCAGTGGCTAGATCACTGGTCTTGGAATCAGGAAGACTCATCTTCATGAGTTCAAATCTGGCCTCAGACATTTACTAGCTGTGTGACCTGGGCAAGTCACTGAACACATTTGCCTCAGTTTCCTCCTCTGTAAATGAGCTGGAGAAGGCAATGGCAAACCATTCCAAGTATCTTTGCTGAGGAAATTCCACAAGGGGTGGTGAAGAGTCAGACAGGATTAAAGCACCTGAACGATAAATGTAGCTGGTGATAATAGCTTCTATTTCTTTAGAAAGGCTATATTTCCTCATATTTCTTTATCCTCACTTTATAGGTTTAGTACCACCATAACCCTGGTCCCTGGGGAAGCAAATTCACTTTGGGTTGGAACTCTGGCCCTGGGGCCCAGTTCCCTTGGTTGGGGAATGACTGAGAGCAAACTCAATTAGCCTATTTCATGTAGTCTGGTCTTGGCCCAGATCATCACCCCATCGACCATGCTTCCTACCCTAACTAGACATCTGACCATTAGTTGTGCTGCTTTGGTGCATGTGCCCTCTGCGCTGTCCATCTCTTCTCTGGAATCAGTATCAAAATCAATATTTCCATTTTTCCTGGAAAATGCATCTCAATGGGCTGCCCAATGGATCAGTTGGCTATCGCTTTTTTGGTCCCAGATTCTCCCTTCCTGGCTACCACTGCCTTGCTGTCTCCCCTTATTAGAAAGTAAACTCTGTGAGAGCAGGAACTCTCACATTTGTATTTCTGAGATACTTTTTCGTCCATCCATCCATCCATGAAGGCAACCCAGTATAGTGGATGGAAACTGGATTTGGAGTGAGACCTGGCTCTGCTGCTTACTAGTTTTCAGACTCTGGGCAAATCTGTAACTTCTCAATTCCTCATGTGACAAGAGAGCAGAAAGAAGAGTCATGATGTCTGGAAACACTGGGTTCAAATCCTCCCTCAAACTCTTGCTCTCACCCACCATCTTTGAGTCTCAGGTTCCTCCTCTGTAAGATGAGGGTGAGAATGTGGGCTGTTTTTGAAGGTCATCCCAATGACTTTAGGTCTATAAAGCCCTTTGCAAACCTTCAAGCTTTATAGAAATGTCAGTTATTATTATTAGAAGTTGGCCACCTTCTGTTGGAGTTGCTGCCCAAAATGTGATTTTGTGCTTTGAAAATGAATCAGAAAAGAATGCATATTTGCCTGGGCGGGTGGATGCTTTAATTTCTTCCTTTCCCCCAGAATCCCCGTGCCCATCCTTAAATGAGAGAATGAGGGTGGCCTGGCAGGTCTGGTCTGGAATGTTGGCAGAGAGCCTCCAATCACATGGATGGACGTAGATTTGGAGTTTGGCACCAGTATAGGATGAACGCTTAGGAACCACATCTGAACCTGCATGGGGGGGGGGGGAGTTGGGGGGGTGCCCTACCTTTGTTTCTTCTCTTCTCTCCTGTCTGAGAGAAGGGAAAAATCACACCAGAAATGTGACACCCTCTTACTTTGTGTGGGCAGAGCGATCATTTAAAATCAACACGAGAAAGGTCACTCGGCTCCTTTGGCTGCTCCAAGCCCCCTCCCTGGGCCTAGTCCAGGCCCAGATGCTTCACATGCTCCATGAGCTCACTCCCCATCCTCCACCATGGCTCATTTTCTGGGTCTCATAAAACCCCAGGCTGTGTCCTCAGGGGCTTCACTGCGCTCTGTTGGGGAACGCCTCCCTCTGGCTGGATCCCCTAAAGATGGAAGAGCAGGAAGCAGCCATGGCAACCTCCATCGACAGAGCAAAAGGCAAGAGAGGCCGGTAGGTCTCCCGGGAGAGAAGCTTAGGATGAACCATCCAAGTATCTTCTTGACTTTGACGGAGCTGGGCATTCGTTTAAGGAACAGTTGTGAGCTCCCGGCTACACAGGAGGTGCGGCGCTGGGTTCTGTGGGCCAATGAGACAGGGTCCCTGTCCCTCCCGGGGGGGGGGGGGGGGTCAAGCTCCATCACTGAAGCTTCTCAGTGTCCAGTGGGATTCCCCAGGGTCCTAACGTCTTAATCTTTTCCTCCAACGCGGTGCCCGGGAGAACTCGGAGCGCTTTATCCTAGAAGGAGCAGGAGCCAGTGGGGACCAAGGTCCGCCCGGGAGCTCTGTCTTCACTTGGGTGGGTGTGTGGAGGCCAGTTCGGAGGCTGCTGTGAGTCCGGTTGTCCTCGTTTATAATCGTGAAGAAGATCTGGGCCTCCTGTGCATGAAGTAAGGGCTGGATTCAGTTATAATAGTGAATCAGTAGCGGGGCTGGTGTCCAATGAACTGGAAAACCTGCATGGGTGTGTTTGTTTGGAGGCCCTCGGATGATGTCATAGTTTGGTTCCATGGTAACCAAGGTGCTGTCCTAAAGAGGCCGTGGAAGGCGCTCGGACCTCTGCTGGGGGGGCCTCGGCTACTCCCAGCCCATCCCCGAGGCTGGTGAGATGTCAGAGGTGGACTGGGGACCAGAGGGCAGCGGGGGCTGCGCCCGACAACAGCGACGGAGGCCGGCCCATGAGGGACACCCAGAGACGGGCCGGGCTCCTCCTTCCCCCACGGAGAGCGAGAGGGACACCTGACAGGACGTGGGATGGAGAGCCCGAAGAGGGGCCGCCTTGGCAGCCCTGAGGGCGGTGCTGAAGTAGGCGACGGTGTGCCCTGGGGAAGGGGCTTCCAGCTCGTTCCTCTGGGTCGCAGCACTCGGAGGGAGCAGCGAGGAAGACTTTGTAGAGACAGATCGGGGCCTCGAGACTCCGCAGAGCAGGGCTGTGAGGGGTGGGATGGAGGGAGGCCCAGGTGGCCTCTGAGGATCCCACAGCCCCGGGCTCCACCTGTGCTCCTCCCCCGCACCAAAGTGAGCTTGGCTCCTCAAAGGGACTGTCTGCAGAACCCCAGCTCGGGGCTTCCATGGGATGTCTGCAGCCCGAGAGCCAAGCAGAGGCTGCGCTCACTCTCCCAGCTCATCTCCAGGTTGGCAGCCCCAGGAACTCCGGAGAACTTCTTCCTAGTCCCAGCGGGTGGGGCCTTGATGTAAAACCTCTCCTTTCAGAAGCTTTGATCAAAGCCTAACCAACCCTAAACTCTCCACCTTAGATGCCAGGTGGGAACTGATCTCAAGGGGACTGGTTGGCTGAGTCTCAAAACAGGCTTTTGTCAAATGAGCCAGGACCCAGAATCTAGCCTTCAGGAGTCACTTAATCAAAGCTTATTGTCCGACTTAGGGCAGGAAAGGGAGGTTTCCTGCACTTGGGTAGCCTTGGGGTGGGGTGGGGTGGCTGGGGGAGTGGTCTCCTGACTAACTTCAGGTTTGAGGATCGAAGAGCCAGCCTTCTAGGAGCAAAAAGGGGATTTCCGGAGATGCTTGCCTTGGGATGGATTGTCCTTGTGGGGAAGAGGGGGAGGAAGGTCCCAAAATGAGACCAGGCCGAGGGACCCCAGCTCGCTGCCACTACCGCCCCTGACCATCGTCCCAAGTAATTTGCACAGCATGGGTTCAGTGGTCAAGGTGTTGCCATTAGAATGTGAACTCAGTGAGGGTAGGGACCCAGTCTCTTTAAACCTTTCTGTGTGAACCTTGATCAGCCCCGTGCCTGGCACACAGTCAGCACTTAATCAATGCTTGCTGATTGATATGTGGACATGTTACTGTCTAGCAGCTTTGAAGTATGTTTGCCTCCCAGGAAAGTCCAAACCACAGCATGGGGCTCATGAGAGAGCTAGAGATACACCAACCTACTATAAAATTGCCTTGCCAGATACCTTGAACTCTCTTCCTCTCAAGGTGATCCACTTTGGGTGCCTTGTGTATTTTTTGTGTCTGTTTATGGGTCCTTCACATCTTCTATATTTTCTCTGGGGCAAAACAAAGGACAAACCTCTGCCTGGTATGGATGGGTTGCCTAGAAGGTTCAGATGGGTGTGGAGAAGCCCTGTTGCCTACGTTTGTGGAACAGCAAACAAAAATGCGCTATATTTGGGGATTTCCCGAATAGACTTTGTTTGGGGGTCATGAGCCACAAAAGAGAAATGACCTCTTCTGGGTCAGCTCCCAAGAATGGACCTGGCATGCATGACATCAGGACTTCGGGAGGAGGGTTCCTGGACTCAGGGACATATTTTAGTCCTATTTCTTCCAAGAAACAGCTTTCAAACCATTGCTCTGCGCATTCATGCCATAGCTATTTTTCGGTAGGACAGATTGGGTATGTTTATAGCTGCTGACATTCCCTGTCACAGCAGGAAAATTCACAAATGGCCGAATGGGCTCTGAATCCCCTCTCCCAGGCAAGTCCATTTCCCCTTGGTGTGGCAAAGTAGAAGGGGGCTTACCAAAGTGAGATTCTTGGCATGCCGAGTCAACTGTTCTGATTCAAAACACACTCCTGGCTTCCTAAAAGGGAAAGAACAATTCAGATGTCGCCTGGGGATAGCCAGACGCTTAATGAAGCTGCCTTATTTCACTTTGCTTTCCTTTTACACAATTATTAAATTCATCTGAAAGTAAATGAAGATGCACAAATTGAAACAAGAATTAGAGAGTGAGCAAGCCATGGGGAAATTGGTTCTGGGTCCATTAGGGAAGGATGGCTAAAGCATCCAGTTGCATCTGGTCAGGATTAACCTCCATGGCCAACTGGTCAGGGTCAAATGCACATGGGCACGTTATCATGAAATTGGACATGGCATCAACAATCCAAAACTCATGAACACACAGCTGTCAAAGGCTCAAGCTGCTGCTTGAGATGAGAGCTAGTCTTTCTGGGGCTGAGATGCTTTGGGGGAGTCATGCTCACATGAGCCATGGTGCTCTTTGTGCAGTTGCTCTATGTGATCTGTTTTGAGACTAGACTTTTAATTGCTCATGGGTGGGGTTGTATTCTTGTCTTCAGCATGGCAGATTGCCTACATTGAGGGTGAGTCAGGGTCCCTGGGCAACTTCCACTCCCTGCAGCTCCCCTCCAATACCCAAAGTTGGCAATGTGTACTTGGAATGCCCATCGACTTTAGTCCCACTTGTTCTGAAGCTCTCCTGGGAGTGCCTTTGATCCACTCTATCTACTTGTACCTTATAAACACAGGGCTCAGATTCCATTTCCCATCCTGGGAGTGGATACACACTAGGATTTCCATTTTTGCCTGTTGAGATCAATACTTATTGGGAGGAATCTAGGCTTGAGATATCAGGTTAAAGAAGTTTTCTTTATCCCGAGACCCTAGAATCTCAGTGAGAAGAAACTTCGGAAGCATCAGGTCTAACCTGTGACTGACCAATAGCCCTTTCTCCAGCATCCCTAGCAAGTGGCCAGGTAACCTTTATTTATTTGAAGTGTTAGATTATTTTAGGTCTGAGAGGAATAAATCAAGGTCCACTATTATAATCTAAAGCCGGTTTTTACCTTGACTTTTAGAATTTAGGTGTTAGACCATTTGGTGTCTATTTGTACCCAGACTTTGCTTGAAGACCTCCAAGGAGAGAGAACTCACCACTTCCTGGTCCACTTTGGGGAAGCTCTCACTGCTGACATCAAGTCTGATTTTGTCACTTGTGCTGTGTGCAAATCATTATTCCCTGAGTAGAACATAAACTCCTTGAGAGCAGAAGTAGGTTTTGTTTTTTCTTCTTTGTCTACCATGGACCTTCCACAGTAAAAGAGCACTGTACCTGATGCCAGGAAGACCTGAGTTCAAATCTGGCTCTGGGCACTTATTAGCTGTGTGACCCTGGACAAGTCACCTGTCTCTGTTTCCTCACCTGTAATGTGGTAATAATAACAGCCCCTACTCCACCAGGGTTAAGATAAAGTGAGCTCTTATTTGTAAAGTGTCATGCAAACCTTAAAGCAATCTATAAATGATAGTTATTGTTATTACTGTTGTTATGATATTGCACACTTAATCAGGGCTTGGCAAACGGGGAATATTCTTCTCAGGAGGTGGAGGGGGAGATAGTTAAAGAATGGTTACCAGTACCCCCGGATATAGAAGGAGTAAATCTGTAGACATGCTTGCCCAGCTCTTGGCGAAGCCAGGAAGCTTAGGATGAAACATAAAAATGAAAGGGAGTGGCTGGCATAGACTGCTCGGAGGAAGAACAAGGTGGCAAGCTTCCCAGGGGTCTGCTCAGTTGGAAGTGAAGCCCTAAAGGGGGCACATTTCTGAGCTTTTTATTGAATTCTCAGGTGGGGAGCTGGTCTCTCCCTGTTGTTGGTGGAAATTATTCCTGAGCAGTTAAATCTATGAATACTTTTATATTGTGGGCCTGGAACGCAGGGACGTCAGAGCCTTCTTCCTCTCATACACATATGGGCTTGATCCCATATGAACCCAGGCAATCTATGGACAGGCTGGTTCCAAGTCCTATCTGAGAAGGAGCTGACCCAGGGAGAAGGAGAAGTGATAGGTTAAGGAGGCCTGGTTCCCCAACTATGCCCCAACTACACCCCAAGGGTTGGCAGCCAGCTATCCCCCTTCCTTAGCACCCAACCCAGTGTCTGGCACAGAGCAGACATTTTTGAGTCTGACACCTAGGTCCATGGGCCAACAGCATTCCTCCTAGTTAGCTACAAAGTGACCCCATCCATCCCGAGGGACCAGCAGACAAAGGCTTAACAGGTTCCCTCTCTGATGCCCATTAGCCCAGGTCCCTTCACCCAGTAGAGGAAGGAGAGACAGCAGAAGTGACAGATCTCTGTCCATCAAAGTAATTCTGTCCATCCCACTCAGTACCAGCATATTTGAAGGCGACCTAGGTGAGGACATTCAGCTTCCTCTGCTACCTCAGGATAAAATCCACCATCCCTAAGATTTCCGGTCCACCTCGGGGTGAGGCTCTTTGTTTGGATGGAGCTGACCTTCTGGAAATAGCCAAGAACCAGATTCTTTTTATGAGGCCAGGCAAAGACAGACACCCAAGGGCTAATAAGGGGGGTGATGGGAGCAGGTCTCCTTCCCTTCTTGTTTGAGTGGTCATGCCCATGGGGTTTGTCTATTATTCTACAAACCCTAATCCTGTAGTTAGACTGACGGTGGGGCTTTATTTCTACTCCTTGATGTGGGCACCCTTCCAGAGGCCACAGGTTTTAATAAGGGATCCTCCAATTTAGGGAGCATGCACTGAATAATTCCTATGTGCTCCTTGCTGTGAGGGACACAGAAATGAATACTATCCTATCTTGACTTCGAGAAGTTGATGGTTTGATGGGGTATTGGAGGGGAGGGGTGAGGAAGAAGATAAGCAGAAATAAAATTCATGGAAGTCTTCATGAGCCAAGACACTCTCTAATGGGATTTTGGTTCCCATGGTGGTATGAGGCATAGTTGGGGAGCAGGAGCCCCTGCCCTCAGCCCCTCAGATCACAGGGGGTCTCCTATCTGCTTCCTCAGTTTCCTATCCCTGACTATTTACAAGAACAGTGTGGCTTGGCCCCTGCCCTCAAGTTGTCCACCATCATCATGCCTGTGGACACCGGGCTCTTAGTCTCAAGGAGGAAGATTCTTGCCCTGTACCTTGTTGAAGTGACTGATGGGTAAAAAAAGGAAACCTCGAGAATTGATTGGGGCAATAACGTTCCTGCTTGGAAGGCAATGTGGGTGAGGAAGAGGAGTCGGCCTCAGAGGGAGGAAGACCCCACTTCAACCTGCTCTCCTTCATCCTGGGTGTGAGACTGGACAAACCACTTAACCTCGTAGTGCCCAGGCCACACTCTAAGACTAGGTGTTGTCAAGCAGGTGCTGAAAGAGCAAATACCACAAAATAATCAAACATAGATGTAAATTTACAAACAACAAACTTGGTCCCAAGGAAGAGTGTGTGTGTGTTATAATATAATATAGAATGTGTACAGGGTTATGCTCTACAGATAGAGAATTCCACAACTTGTTTTTCTTGTTTTTTCCCTTTCATTCCATTGTGGGGAATCAATCCTTCCTGGCTGCTGGTGGAAATCATCCATATCTTCTTATACACACACACACACACACACACACACATATATATATATATATACACACACACACATACATGCATTGACTTTGCTGGGTTTTTCGCCTTATTTTTCATTTCCCCTTTTTAAAACATTATTTCTTTGTTTCAAGGGAAGGTTCCCTGGGGGTGGTAGGGGAAAGGAAAAAAGGAGAAATTCAGGTGATGGAAAAATTAAAACTAGTGATAAAATCTGTTTTTAAAGAAAAAACAGGAGTAGAATGGAAAAACTCACAGAATCTCAGAGATGGAACACAGCATATAGAAGCAAAGGGGAAAACTGGAAAGTAACATAGCAGAAACTAGGTATAGACCAACATCTCACACCATATATGAAGACAAATTCCAAATGAGTGAATGACTTAGACATTAAGGGCATCACCATAAAGAAATTAGAGGAGTAAGGAAAAAAAGTACCTGTCAGATTTATGGATGGGGGAGAGTTCATGACTAAATAAGAGACAGAAGATAATTTTTACTATATAAAATTAAAATGTTTTAGAAGAGAAGCAGATAAATGGAGCATGAATCTTTGCAGCATGTTTCTCTGGCAAATGTCTCATTCTGAGCTATATAGAGAAATGACTCAAATCTACAAGACTAGGAGCCATTCCCCAGTTGGTAAATGGTCAAATAATATCAATAGGCAACTTTAAGAGGAAGAAATCCAAGCTATTAATAACCATATGAAAAGTGCTCTGAATTGCTAGTAATTAGGTAAGAGCAAATTAAAACAAATCAGGTTCCCCCTCACATCAGATTGGTGAAGTCAAAGAAGAAGAAAGTCACAGATACTGAAGGAGCTGTAGGAAATCATTGTTGGTAGAGCTATGAACTGGTCCACCTATTCTGGAAAGCAATTTGGTACTATGCCCCCAAAGTTACTTAACTGTGCATATCCTTTGACCCAGTGATAACACTACTAGGTCTACACCCTAAAGAGATCAAAGAAAAAAGAAAAAAGATTTACATGTACAAAAATATTGATAGAAACTCTATCCATTGAGGGAATGGCCAGACAAGCTATGTACTTTGAGACTCTGATCAATACAATGACTAACCACAATTCCTGAGGACTCCAGATAAAATGTGTTACTCACCTCCTGATAGAGAGTTGATAAACTCAGTGGAGATCAGGGTGCTTTTTTTCCCTGACCTGGCAAATGCAGGAATTTGTTTTGCTTAACAACGCCTGTTTGTGACAGGGGCTTTGGGATTTTTTTTCTCTCTCTCTATTTGGGGTGGGGGAGGATTGGGTGGGAGGGAGAGAATGCACATCTCAAAAGGAAAGAAAATTTAATTGTAAAAAATAGCTCATGAGACCTGGAAACAGGAAGCTGGGAATCATTCCTGTGACAGATAGGAGCTAAGCAGCACGGGGCAGAGTTTGCCTTCACACTGGCTTGCACAATCCTCTCATCTGTTCGATTTGAGCTTATGCCCTGCAGATGGAGAATTCCACAACTTGTTTTTTTTTTCCTTTCATTCCATTGTGGGGAATCGATCTTTCCCGGCTGCTGGTGGAAATCATCCATATCCCTTCTTTATATTACAAGATGCCACTGTGCTTGGTGTTTGGGTACTCTTTTTAAAAGAAAATACTCAATCCAGTAGAACAAACAGCTTAAAGGTTTGGCTAACAAAAAGTCCCCTGTTCAATCATTTCAGTCCCATCTTACTCTTCACAACCTCATTTGGGGTTTTATTGGTAAAAATACTAGAGTGGTTTGTCATTTCCTTTTCCAGCTCGTTTTACAGATGGGAAAACTGAGGCAAACAGTGCTAAGTAACTTGCCTAAGGCCACATAGCCAGTAAGTGCTTCTGAGGACAGATTTGAACTCAGGTCTTCCAGACTCCAGGTCCAATGCTTTATTGCACCACCTAGCCACCCTTAAAGAGTTCCTCATCACAGGTCAAAATCAAATGTGATCCCTGGAAAGATGTAACCATAGAGACAACTTTTTTTGATGACCTTCTGATCCTTAACATCAGGTGAGGCATAGAAAAGGTCGGGTGTACTCACCTAGGGTGTGAGCACCACTGGAGGGAACTCCTGGTGTCTGGCTCAAATAAAATATTGTGTTTCTCATGGTAGTGATGTTCCCCCGATGCTCCCGTTGGCAGATGCCCACTATGCTGAAGGCATCTAGCTCCCAGACATCACAGAGTCAAGCAGCGAAGTTCACAATCACAGAATCTTACCACCGAAGTCAGGAAAGGAACCTTGGAGAGCTAGCCCAGTCTGGATACAAAAGGATTCCCTAAATTGACCACTTTGCAGCTTCCCCATCATCTCTGGTTTGGCCTCTGGGGCTGAGCAGACCTGGTCTACCTCTTCTTCCTTATGAGAGCCAGGGTCTCCCCCTGCTCCCACCCAAGCCCCACACATCAAAGGATCCAGGCACTCAGTACACATTGAAGAAGCACTTACTGTTGACTGGACGTCACTGCCCTGTTCCTGCTTCCTCATTGTCTCAACGAATCATTCTCTTGCTTTGAGATGCCCCTTAGACATCTTCTCCATGATGCGTTCCTGATTCCCTGATACAGTCCTCATTCCCAAGCTAGGCTGCATCCAGCTACTTTGTCACACCCATATTATTCCCAAAAGGGGATGGAGGGACCTGGGGGGAGGTCAGTAGGGTACAGCAGACTTCTAGTAAAAGGACTTAAATATCTGCGGGGGGCTGCCTAGCCATGAAAAGAAGTCGGGCAGCAGGAACAGGGGCTCATGGATGGATGGTCTGAAGACTCGGGTGCTATCCATGCAATATCCCAGGAGCTACAGGGAGACCCCTCAGCATTTGGGGAGGGCCTCTAGAGAAGGAATTATGGGAGGACATGGATGAGTCCCACTGGAGAAGGCATTCACTGGTGTTGATCTGTGCCTCTGGGGAGAGGACCCACCTTGGGACAGTAGAGATGCATGGAAGGGTGCTAGGGTTGAAGTAATCGGAGCTGCCTCTTAAGATCAAGGGAACATCTGGGCCACAGGCTCAAAGGCAGCTGGATTCATGGGACTCCCAAGGTCTTTTCTAATGCCACAGCTGATGCTCTGCTCTACAGTTCTGACAACCTGCCAGGGTTTCCAAGGAAAGACTCCTGAGTTCAGTTATAGGATCATGGATTCAGAGCTGAAGGGGCTCAGAAGCCGTCTAGTGCAACCCCTTCATTTTAAAGAAAAGTTAACTGAGGTCCAGAGAGGGAGGAGGGACTTGTCCAAGGTCACACAGTCAGTCAGCATCAGAGGAGAGACTGGAGCCCCTGTCCAGGTCCCACTGCTTCTGCTCACATCTGAGCTTCCCACCCTTTTTAGGAATGGGGTAGGTTTGACCTCTGGGGGAGGGCATGGAAGAGCTGGAGCAAAGGAGCCCCAGGTCATCTCCATTCCAGCATCTCGGAACATCTCGAGGCATCCACACTCACAGACTGCCCACGATCACCACTTGGAGTTGGGATGATGAGCTCAGCCGCTGGACTGGAATCCCTCCTGCCCTTCTACCCCCGCCCCCGAATCCTCTCCTCCTTCCCAATCCTCACGAATATCCTTGGAGTTTTGCTGAAGCCTTCCTCCGGCCCTGGCAGCCTGGCTGTTGTGGATGGCAGGAGCCCAGGGCAGAGATGCCATTCCAGGCATTTGTAATGGAAATCTCTGGCTTTGAAGGAGCTGGTGACAGATGTGAGGCTCAGCTCCCCTTGACAGGGACAGGCTGAATGACAATGAAAGAGGCCGGGGGCCCGTGGGCCAGGCTGGGACCCAAAGGGAGGGGGCAGAAAAGAGTAGAGAAGCCGGTGGCCAGCCCTGCATTGCCCAAGACTTGGCACCGAGCACCTTCTGCCGATTGAGTGGGACCCCTTGGCTCAGACCTTGGGGAATGTGGTAGGTTATCTGTCGATGCTCATCCCTGAGGGCACCCAGCTGTTCCCAATGAGACGCTGATCTCAGAGCCAATTCCCAGGAACATGTTCTTAGGATGCCTGAAACCTAAGCAGAGAAGAAAAGCGCACATGCCCACCAGGTCTCTGGTCCCGCAGCCCACATCAGAGGGAAGCACGACTGGGGCAGATTCAGTGCAGACTGGGAAGAGCCGAGGCGAAGGGCAAACAAGGAGGGGAGAGGATGGCTCCGCCTTGGGGCTGGTGAATTCCAGAGCCAACAAATAAACACGGGGGGAAACTGAGTCAGGTGGGCCCCTTGGATTTCTTTTTGGCAAAGACTCATCTGGGGAAGGTCCAGGGGACCAGAAGCCAGCAGCATGGCCTTGGGCACAGGAAGAGCTGGGCCAGGGTCTCCCACCAGGGAACTGGGCTTTGTGCCTCCACTGGGGCCAGACGAGGCCTTTTGGACTTGTTTTCTTCCTTCTTTCACTCTCCAATTTAAGCAAACCATGAAGGAAAGTGGAGGAGCAGCCAGCAGGCAGGGTTTGCTGCATACCTACTTTGGGGCAGAAAACGGAGCCCAGCATCCATGGAGGGGCCTCTGGCCCACTGGTCTAAGCCTAGGCCCAGCTTCTGCAGGACAATCCACCCCATGCACAGAGGCCCAGGCCCAAAAGAGCTGCAGGTTTGCCAGAGACAGCATGATCTGGTGGAAAGAGCTCTGAGCTTAGACTTGAGGACTTGGGTTCGAATCTCACCTCTGCAACTGACTAGTTGTGAGAACTCTAGTGAGGGACACCCCTTACTTCTAAGATCAAGCTCAGATTCTTTGGTGTGGATCTCAAAGCCCTTCACAGCCTATCTCCAACCAACCTTTGCAGACTCCCAGTGTTTGATTCCCCTTCCTGCTGGTTAAGGTCAACCTTCTTGCTCTTCCTAGTGCAGAACATTCTATTTTCTAGCCTCCTGCCCTTTTCACTGGCTGTGCCCCATGCCAAGCATGCTGTCCTTCCTCCGTTCTCCTCTTGGAATGTCTCCTGTCTTTCAAAGATGGGTTTTACACCAAACTCCTTCTGCAGGCGATTGCATCACTCTTTTATATACATGTAGAGTAGGTGGGGATGGTCAATGACTATGGCACATAAGGCTACATCTGGTCTGTGTGGGCCATGGGAACTTCTTTGGTCTGGGGCCTAGCCTGTCCTGCTTCCAAGGGAGACGGCTAGGAGAAGGGACACACAGGTGGCAGCAGCAGCAGCAGCAGCAGCAGCAGCAGCAGCGCCGGGCCAGGTGGGGGGCGGGGTGCAGGCAGGATCTAGCACCAGCATGGCTGAACGTGCTTCCCTTCCCTCTCCAAGAGCGTTATTGGGCTACAATAAACCTCTCTGCCACAAACATTTGTAGTCTTGGGATGTGATAGGTTCAGAATAAAAGGCATTTTCTCTGGGTAGGGGGGAAGGGGGCACAGCTTACTCCTGACCAACTTAGCTCCCTCCAACCAGTCTGGCCACCCATGACCAGACCACGTGGCCAGTAAGCCTCATTGTCAAAGAGAGAAGGCAGCAGAAAGTGGGGGATTGACACAGACTAGAAGAAGTTCAAGAACACAGGAGACTACAAGAGCTCTTCTCTCTCTGGGAAGGAGGGGAGATCTCAGCTCAGCCGAGAAGAAAGAGAGGGATCTGATGAGAGGGGAGCCCCCTTGATAGTCTCCAGGTTTGGGGCCGTGGGGATCAAGGGGCATGTGGCAGACTGGCCTTCCCACATGTCTACCATTAAAGGAGCAGCCCATCCCCATCCAAAAATCTGTCGCAGCCTCTTGACTACTCCCTTGAGTTGGCGATTCTGTAACGGTCTAAGGTTTTCAAAGCAGTTTTCATGTTATCTGAATCTTAGAACAACCTTACAAAGCAGGTTCTATTATTGTTCTACTTTCTAGATGAGGAAACTGAGGCAAGAAAGAGAATTGGGGATGGATTGACTTGCCCAGGGTCACACATAGATCATCGGTCTTCGGTAGACACCCAGCTCAGGGCTTGCTGATTCTAAGCCCAGCCCTCTACCCAATCGCTCTTCCTCTGAACTGTTGGCGACCTTGGGCAGGTAGAGAGAATTTGGGGCTCAGTGGTCCCTCAGGCAATCAGGAGTCACATGTCCCTCGCCACATGCAGCGCATCACCCCACAAGGCTTTCATTCAACCTCCCCAAGCTTGGGTGGGAGGGGGGTTACAGGAATGTGTACTTTGGTCTTCATGACTGTACCCTTCTCAAGGGCGAGGGTCTACTTTGGCTTCGTAACCCCACATCTGCACCTATCATGGAGTATAGAAGGTGTTCAACACATGGCTATTTGAGTGTTTGATTGTTGATTGATTGGCTGATTGGGAAATTAATTTATCTTCTTGGGTTTATTCTGCAAAATGGGAGACTGGAGCTGAACAGTGTGTGAGGCCACATGTGTTGACTTGCCATGATCACATGACCTATGGGGCAATCTCATCTGCTGTGGAGCTCTGATACTCTCTAGTGCAGCAGTCACCAACTTCCAGCTGGGCAGAGCAACACTCTTGATCTGGGGCTTGCAGGACTCACCCCAACATCCCCGTCCCCATCCACTACTGACATCAGCTCCCCAGAGACCACCATGTCTCATCATTCGTTTGGGTCTCTTAGCTTTAAGATTATACATCTCAAACTCACAGCATCATAACATCTCTGAGTTGGGGGGTGCACTTCGGAGGAGGACGAGCCTAGCCCACGATCCACGGCTGCTCCTCCTCTCAGCTCCCGCCACCGCCCCGCGGTTCCTGTTCATTTTGTCTGGCTCCCCCAAGCCAGAGCACTTGCCTGTATGCAAACAAGCTCCTGAATTCTCCCTCACACCCAGCCCTCCCAGCCTTTGCTCTCGCTCCTCCTCCAACATCCTGATGTTTCTTAAATAGGTGACCCCGGGTGTGAATGCCTGTGGCTGTTGCCAGGCCGCTCCATTCGCTTTGTGCCTAGATGCCCATCTCTATACTTGTCAGTCCCCCTTCATGGACATCATTTTCTCTCTTAACCCTTCTGATCAGAACTTACATTGGAAAGGTACATACGATAAACTCTCTGAGTAGAGAAAAGTTAACTCCCCAACCTCAGCCCCACTTTCCCAGCAGATACCAGCATGTCGGCTAGGGCCTAGCTTCTCCTTCCAGCTGCCTCGACATTACTCTAGACCAATGGTTCTTCATATGTTTCGTGTCACGGGCCTCATGGATGGCCGCCATTGTGGTGCCCATGGACACCTTCTCAGAAGCATGTTTTAAACACATCACATAAAATACAGAGGCTGGCAAAGAAAGCCAATTATCTTGGTATATTATATTGGCCTCTCCAGGAGAGCCCCAATCCCCTCGTCCCAGGCACAGTAGCGATGTAACTCTCAGGATTGTGGGGAGGCTCAACTGAACATAAAGCCACAGAAATGCCAGGTGCTGCTCATCCCGTCTGCTCCTGGTGACTGGTTTCTCATTGGTCGTGGACCCCACCCGCCGTCCTGGGGCCTTTGGTTCCAGAGTTGTCCCCTGGCATCTCTGGTCTTCCCTCGTAAAGACTCAGTGGGGACCCCTAAGCACGGGACCTTGAGGACAGCTGGTTCAGCTCGCTCACTTTCTGCATGAGGAGATAGAGGCCCAAGGTCTGAAGCTTGGGTGACAGCCCAACACGCTTACAGGAGGGCTCTGATCACTAAGGGCCAGCTTTCCATCTTGCCATTTTTTCCTATTCAGCTTCCAAATGGAAGCGTTCACCTGCAGGGGCCAGGGATTGTTAGGAGGAAGAAGAGGATTCTGGTCCCTCTCAGGTAAGATTTGTGACTTTGAGGAAGCTCAGTGCCCAGAAGCATCTCCTTCCCTCAGGCACTCGGAGGCCTTGTTGGGGGCGGGCACCTCATAGGGCCAAGAGTCACCCTGTCCTTTTTACAATGCAAGTATTCTGAGGGAGACACACAAGAGATGTCTGAAAGGTACAGGGGGAAGGAAAGAAGAGTGAAGAAGGGGGCCTGTGCCCCCCTGAGAGCTGCCCTATCTGCTGTGAGAATCCTCCATGGCGGGTCGCCGTGCCCACAACATCTTCCCTCTCCCTCTCCCTTAGGCTGGCTCTGGATCGCTAATGATTTAAACGTCTGCAGGAGATTTATGGAAAGAATTAGAGGGAAAAGTCCTTTCTCAGTCGCTCCTCTCTGAGACAAAGAGCCACCACGCTGCCGAAGCTGGCTGAGGGCCACTCAAGGCTCCCCGTTCCCATCCTCTGGACAGACAGGACGCTGATCCCTCTGGAAGGCGGAGGTTTGTGCTTTCCTCTCAGCCATGTTCTGGACGGACGGACGGCCTGCTCTCCTCAGCTCAGGCCTCCTTCCCGACGTCCCCCATCAGGTCCTCAGGTGAGGTGCCCACCCCCACCCTTCTCCAAACAGCCATTTGGAAAGTCCAGAAATCATCTTTGTATGTGTTTTCTGTGACACGTTATTTCCCATGATGGATGACTCCAGAAAAAAATAGACTCCATATGCTCTGCAGGGTCTATCTTTTTGTTCCTCTCAAGACTTAAAAGAAAAGATGTGTTTTTCTTAATTCATTTAAATATATACACACATTATATATAGGTACGTAGATGCATACATATATACATGCATCTATATATAATCTGCCACTAAGCCACAGATGCCAGATGGCATATTGCAAAAGGAGTATGTGTGTGCATGTGTGTGTGTGCATGTGTGTGCATGTGTGTGCGCATGTGTGCATGTGTGTGTAACAAATGTCTATCCACACGCATGAGGCAGACCAAAGAAAAGAAGTCCTCATCTCCCACAGAGGGGGTTCAGTCTTGTACATTTCTCTGTAACCTTTTGGATTTTTGCCCCCAGGAAAGTGAGAATTCATGTCTGGTTCTTTACAAAAATGTTAAAGGACCCTCGGCCCTATGCAGATTTCCGGGCTAATGGGCCCCTGGCTGAGGCACAGGTTTTATTACAAAGGAGATGCCCTGAGGTGCGTGAATAGCTAAGCCACCTCCTCTTCCCTCTCTGATAGGCTTGCCCCTTCCACCTGGGACCTCCACAGTCCTCCAAATGCCCAGGTTTTCCCCCACCCCCCTCAGCAAAGAAAGAGAACTTGGGCTGCCAGATAGTCGGGTGACCTTCCCTCTGTGAGCCTCCATATGCTCAGGGATATATTCAGCCCCGCAGACTTCTTGGGTTACTCTGAGAAGGAGCCCCCAGAAAGAGGAAAATCCTTGGGGTGTTTGGGAAATAAAAAAATCCTCCCAAGCCAGACTGCACAGCCCACATGTCTCATGGTGCCAGGGAAAGGCAGGATTCACTTTTCCTCCTGAACTTCAGGGCTCTGTGCCTTGGTGGGCCTCAGGCCCAGCCCTGTCAGAGTGCTGCTCCGGGGTCGTGTTCCTGCATCAGGCCCAGGGGCCATTTCAGACTATACCGCTGCCTCAATCCAAAGCCATCCCCGGGGCCCACTGGAGGGGTCACATAACATGGTTAGTCTCGTCTAGCTCAAGGGATCTCAGCCCTCATCAGTGAATAACCCCCTCTCCAAGACCAAATAGAAGAGTGTAACTAGCCACAGATGAGCTGAACAAGGTGTACAAGCAACGAAGTTCATCCCCAAGTAGGGCTTATTCACAGACCTCTCTCATTATCAGTGTTCTCTTGACAGAGATAAAAAACCCAGAATAAGGCAAATCCCCCCCCACCTCACCAGGAGATCCTCAGGGTCCTTCCGGGGGTCTCCAGATCCATCGGGAGCTGCCTTCAGTGGGGTCTCTCCGCCAGGAAGCAGACAACAACATGAGGGAGAGGATGCCAGGGTTACAGATGGCAAGCTAGGAAGGACCCTGGGGGCATCTCCTCCAGCCTCTTTATTTGATTTTTATTGTATTTAAATTTTCTTTTCCTTTTTGCAGTTAGCGAACATCTCCTTTCTCTCCCACCCTGTGTGGTCATTGATTTCAGCCCAAGTGTGAATTCGGACCAGGTGACCACTTCTCCGGATTCTCTAGCCATCCTCATCAGGACCCGTCTACACAGAGGATCAGAGCAAATTCCTGAATTGTCCAGGTCCCCAAATGCTTATCTCCTCACCTCGAGTCTTACCACCTTGTGCCTTCCAATAGCCTGAAGGGCCTCCCTTTTCCAAACCACCTCTCCTCCTCTCTGCTGTCACATTGCACGGCAAGTGCTGGTCCAGCTGGACTGCCCTGTGCCCAAGAGGCCCTTTACAAACACTTGTTGGATTAATTTGAATACTAGGGGGAGGGGAGGACTGGAAAGTTCCTTTTGGTCTCTGAGTCCTGGTTTCCTGACATAAAAAGAAGAAATAATAACAATTGTTTGCATCAGTATAGCAAGAGCTCTACAAATAATGCCCTTGGGCTAGATCCAGATATTGGTAAAAATCAGTCTGTGAACACCCTTCTCCATGGTGCCCCCAGCCTGGTTTGCCAACCCTTCCCCCTCAGAATCCTTGTCAGGTCATGCTTGAGCCAGCTTTTGGATCAGAGTGGCAGCTCCTCAAGGCAGCCTCTCTCCCACTGGACAATGTGAAATGGCCAAAGGTTAGAACAGGACTCCTACAGCCTCATGAGACAGGTAGGTGAGCATGCTTGCTTGTATTGAAGCAAAGACTCTGAGAGGGCAAGATCTGAATCATACCTCCTGACTTGAAGCTGAGTTCCCTCACCTTTATACATCAACGCCATGGATCAAAGAACTGAATGAGATTAACCCTTTGAGTCTGCACTCTTAACACTCATGGGCCCCCTCCAGTGCACTTCTTATTAACAATCAGCCAATTGACTCGATGACATTTTAGAAAGGGCATTTTCTAAGATGGCATAGTAAAAAATAGTAGTTACAAAACATTATCCCTATCAACCTAGGGAATACAGAGTCCATGGGAAAAGTGGGCTTGAACTTGAGCATAATAATAGAGGGAAGCTTATGCAGGATACAAGTTTGGCAATGACCATTTTATACAGCTCCTCCTGGTACTATAGGGCACAGGAGTTGTTTTACTCTCTGTAGAGTATTTCATTTGGTCAGAGCAGCTTGCTCAGCTGAACTCCCAGGGCCTCTCCCTGGTCTGACTCCCCTCTAATACCAGGGGTCATGCTCCTTGAAGTTTCTTCCTTCCTTGGGTGACTGTTTCTCTGGGCATATGTCTATACAGATTGTGTCTCTGTTTCCTGTTCTTTACTCCTGACTCATCTCTCTCTCCACCTCTTCACCAGCTGCCTTGCCATGTTAAGGAAACCTCCACCCTGAGGCCCCAGTATCCTGGCTGTTGATTTCCTCACTCTGGATCACCATTGCAGGAGGGGCCAGCCATGATCAATTTGCTACGTACTCAACTCACTCTCTGGACTTCTCTCCTCCTCACCAGTCCCCTTGACCCTCAGTGTACCTGCTCCCTTGATTTATAGCTCTCTTGCCCAGTTAGAATGTAAGCTCCTTGAGGGTAGAGACTGTCTTATTTACTTGAACTTCTGTCCCCAGCGCTTAGCATAGTGCTTGTGTACATAAAGCACTTAATGAATCATCTATCCACTCATCCATCCATCCATCCATCCACTCATCCATCCATCCATCCATCCATCCATCCATCCATCCATCCATCCATCCATCCATCCACTCATCCATTCATCCATCCATCCATCCATCCATCCATCCATTCATCCATCCATCCACTCATCCCTCCATCCATGCATCCATGCATCCATCCATCCATTCATCCATCCATCCATCCATCCATTCATCCATTCATCCATCCATCCACTCATCCATTCATCCATCCATCCATTCATCCATCCATTCATTCATTCATCCATCCATTCATCTATCTATGCAATAATCTTGAACTGGTCCAGTAGCTTCTTTTTTTTTTCTTTTTTTTTTTTTTTTAGTGAGGCAATTGGGGTTAAGTGACTTGCCCAGGGTCACACAGCTAGTAAGTGTTAAGTGTCTGAGGCCAGATTTGAACTCAGGTACTCCTGACTCCAGGGCCGGTGTTCTATCCACTGTGCCACCTAGCTGCCCCCCAGTAGCTTCTTTTTAAAGCTACAAGGCTGGGGAAGGGGTGTAGGCACATACCCCCAACCTCTTCCAAAAGCACCACCTGGCTTGCATTGTATCCAGCTCCTGAGATCTCAAAACTCCAACATTTGTGGGGTTTTTTGGGTTTTTGTTGTTGTTGTTTTTTTAGCAACAAACATTTATTTTATTTTCCATTTACATGTAAGGGTAGTTTTCAACATTCATTTTCATAAGATTTAGAGTTCTGAATTTTTCTCCCTCCCTTTCCTCCTCCCTCCACAAGATCGCAACCAGGTTATATATGTACAATCCACAAGTGCTCTTTTTATCAGTTCTTTCTATAGGGGTGGATAGTAAGCTTCCTCATTAATTCCTTGGGATTGTCTTGGATCATTGCACTGCTGAGAGTAGTTAAGGCATTCACAATTGCTCATTGAACAATACTGCTATCACTATGCACAATGTCCTCCCAGCTCTGCTCACTTCACTATACATCAATGTTCATTAGTCTTTCCATGTTTTTCTGGGATCATCCTGTTTGTCATTTCCTATAGCACAAGACCATTTCACCACAATCATATAGCACAGCTTCTTCCATCATTCCTCAATTGATGAACATTCCCTTGATTCTCAATTCTTAGCCTCCGCAAAGAGTTGCTATAAATATTTTTTGTACAATTTTCCCCCTTTTCTTTTTCATGATTACTATTGTTAACTGTTTCCCTTCCATCCTATTCCCTTCCACATGATATTTATTCTATTATCCCTCTTCTTTCATCCTATCACTCTTCAAAAGGGATTTGCTTCTGTCGGTCCCCTTCCTCCCTCTGCCCTTCCTTCTTTTGCCCCTCTCTCTTTATCCCCTTCCTCTCCTATTTTCCTGCAGGGTTAGAAAGATTACTCCACCCAGTTGAGTGTGTACATTATTCCATCCTTGAGCCAATTCTAATGAGATTGAGGTCTTTGAGCCAATTCTGATGAGTGTTAGGCTCATTTACTGCCCAGATTAAATAGATTACTCCACCCAGTTGGGTGTGTCTGTTAGTCCTTCCTTGAGGCAGCTCTGATGAGTTTAAGGTCTTTGAGCCTTTTCTGATGAGTGTAAAATTCATTTACTGCCCTGCTCCTCTCCCATCTCTTCCCCCACTCCATAAGTCTTTTCCTGTTATTTTTTCATGTAGGATTTCACCTCTGCCCTTCCCCCTCCCCCAGTGCATTCCCCTCACCTGTTCCCTGGTCCATAGATGAACCCAGGTCAACTTGCTAATCAACCAGCTTTGTGTGTTGTGGTTGTTAGCTCCGAGGAGCCTGTGCCCCTCCCCCACCTGGGCCACTGCTACTCAAGCCTACCTCCTGGTTCTCAGCAGGGGTAAAAAACCCAAGTTCTGCCTCAGCATCAGCATAGACCCCTGTAGTCTCCTCCCTGCCCAGGGTTCATCCCTTTCACCAGACTGTGAGCTTGGTTCCAGACGACACTGATGCAGCAGCTGATTCAGAGGCTCTGGGGGTCTCCTTCTCTGGTGAAGTCTTCCTGGGACTGGATCTGTGTCAGGGCGACTGTGGGGTTGGGCTCCACTCCTGTCTCAGCACAGCACCTCCCTCCTTCTGACCTTCCAAGCCATTCTTGGTTAGAAGATGATTTCAGCACATTCTTCTGTGAGTTTTGCTGCTCCAGGAATTGTCCTATGGCATTATTTGGATGTTTTTTTGAGTGATTGTGTCATGAGTGTGCGAGCTTGCTGCCTTTCCTCTGCCATCTTGGCTCTGCCCCTGGAAGTCCCAACATTGGTTTTTTTTTTTAATTTTGTTTTGTTTTTAATTTAATTTTTGGGTTTTGTTTGTTTGTTTGTTTTCAGGACAATGAGGGTTAAGTGACTTTCCCAGGGTCACACAGCTAGTAAGTGTCAAGTGTGAGGCTGGATTTGAACTCAGGTCCTCCTGACTCCAGGGCTGGGGCTTTATCCACTGCACCACCTAGCTGCCCCCAAACTCCAATATTTGTGAAGGGCTTAGCTACCCAGTATCACCAGAGAAGTGGCTGCTTTGATGATTCAGTCTATCTCTTGATTTCCTCCTTGGCTCAATCAGAGAGGATATCTGGAGATCAGGACCCAAGCTGTCTTTACACTCAGGGTAACAGCTCTTCAATAGCTCATGGTTACATTCTAGGCTTTCTGTGACTACTTCAGCTGAGGGGAGGGACTGGGGAGGAGGGGGGTCCTTCAGAATAGGACTCTAACACCATAGACTCAGAGTGGGGGAGGGACTCAAATGCCATTCAATAAAAGCCCTCCATTTTACAGATTAGGAAATTGAGGCATAGAGAGGATAAGTGACTTATTTAGGATCCCAAAGCTAGTGAGTGTCTGATGTGGGACTTGAACCTAGCTCTTGAATCCAGTCTGTAAGTGCAGTGTTCTATCCATTAAGACATACTGTGTCCCCAAACAAGGGTCTAGCCCTTGATCTGGAATCCGCCCAGTGGCTTCAGGAAACAGAGTTCGAAAGCACAAGTGCCCACAAATGAGATCAGGGCAGATCAGGAGCTGGGAAGGACTTTTGGGGTGAGGCACAGTAAACAGACCTCCCCCTTTTAACAAACAAAGGCACAGAGTTCAGAGGGATTGGCCTGAGGCCTCCTGGGGAGCACAGGCTTTAGACTCAGGCCCTGCCTTCCCAAGCCAGTACTCTTCCCATTGGATCCAGGGGAGCGGAGCCATGTCCTTGGGCGGGAGTGATGAGTCCCTGCTCCTAAATCTCCAGCCTGGGAGAAGTCTGAAGAGCTGCTGGGGACACAGGCGGGGCCAAGGGAATGAGGAGGAAAGGAAATCTGGAAGTCGTCCAGCCAAGGATGATAAAACGCCCAGAGGGAAAGCCAAGGGATTCCCGGCAAAGTCCAGGGGAGATGGAAAGGAAGCAGGCAGAGGACGGCCAGGAGGGGACCGGACGAGGGACGGCTGGGCAGCACGGCTCCAGGACAGGGGGCTGCCGGCTCCTTGGCCTGGCAGTGAAACAAGGCAAAAAGGAAAGGAAAAGGAGAAAGAAATGTTGGTGCCCCGAGGGGACACCTTGGGACAGGACTGAGTGCGACTGAGCCTCAGCAAGCCAGGTGGGGTGGGGGGGTCTGGGGGTAACTAGAAAGTTCCCAAGTCAAGCTGGACAAGGGGAGACCATGGGCTCCACTGGATGACCCTCAGCTCATATATACATGAGTTAGAAAGACAGAGGCGGGGTGGGGGAGTGGGGAGACAAAGAGACAGACAGAGAGACAGAGACAGAGAGAGATACAGAGAGAGACAGAGGGATAGAGAGAGACAGAGACAGACAGACAGAGACAGAGATAGAGAGATACAGAGAGAGACAGGGATAGAGAGACACAGACAGACAGACAGACAGAGACAGAGAGAGATAGAGACAGAGAGAGAATGATGGTGATGGACAGCTAACAGCCTTTTTAAGGTCTCACAATGTACTAGACACTGTACTTAGTATTGGAGACACACATGGAAGTGAACCAAACAATTCCTGCCCCCAGAGTCTAGTCCTGAAGGGGAAAGACCAGAGAGGGGAGCTGGCAGGGAGGGGGAAAGGGTGGGGCCAGCCAGATTGCTGAGTCAGCAGTGGGGCAAGGCTGGGGCCCCTCAGGAAAATGAGCTTCTCATCCCCTGGCTGGGATCGAGCTGCCCCCAGCTGAGTGAGGGCACAGCCACTCCCTGTAGTTGTGGGGGTTTAGAGACTCACAGACCCAGAGATGAAGGGGAAGCTCGGGCCCCCTAATCCCCCTCCCTCATTTTACAAATGAGGAAACTGACTCCAGAGGACTCTTGTCAAGGCCTTCGGAAGGAGAGAGCCCCTGAGGTGATCCCTAAAGACCTAGGTGTGGAGGGGGGGGGTGGTGAGAGAATGTGTTTGTGTGAGTGCGTGTGTGAGTGTTTGTGTGCGTGTGTGTGAGTGTGTGTGTGTCTGAGTGAGAGTGTGTTTGTGTGAGTGTGCGAGTGTATGTGAATGTTTGTGTGAGTGTGTGAGTGTATGTGAATGTTTGTGTGAGAGTGTGTGAGTGTGTGTGGGTGTGAGTGCGTGTGTGAGAGAGTGTGTGAGTGTGTGTGGGTGTGTGTCTGAGTGAGAGTGTGTGGGGGGTGTGTGTGGGTGGGTGTCTGAGTGAGAGTGTGTGAGTGTATGTGTAGGTGTGAGTGAGTGAGAGTGTGTGAGTGTTGGTGTGGGTGTGAGTGCGTGTGTGAGAGTGTTTGTGTGTGTGTGTGAGAGAGTGTATGTGTGGGTGTGTGTGTCTGAGTGAGAGTGTGTGGGTGTTTGTGTGAGTGTGTGTGGGTGTGTGTGTCTGAGTGAGAGTGTGTGAGTGTTTGTGTGGGGTGTGAGAGTGTATGTGTGGGTGTGTGTCTGAGTGAGAGTGTTGGGTGGTTTGGTGAGTGTGTGTGTGTCTGAGTGAGAGTGTGTGAGTGTTTGTGTGTGTGGTGAGAGTATTTGTGTGAGTGTGTGTCTGAGTGAGAGTGTGTGAGTTTGTGTGAGTGTGTGTGTCTGAGTGTTTGGGTAGGGTGGGTGGGTGGGTGTGGTGTCTGAGTGAGAGTGTGTGAGTGTTTGTGTGTGTGTGTGTGTGTGTGTGTGTGTGTGTGTGTGTGTTGTGTGAGGTGAGAGAGAGGGGGGGGATTCTGGCCAGCTGGAAGAAAGGAAACAGGGGAGAGAGAGACAGAGTCCAGGCTGCCCCGATGGCTGCCTCCCCCCTCCCCTCCCTGGCCTGATTAGCCTTTTCTGGGAAAGACAGTTACAGGGTCCACTCTGTTCTTGGACTCCCTCTTGGGGCTGGGCGCCCAGGCTGCCAAGGGAGGTAGGGACAGGCTTAATGTGGGGGCGGCTTTTCTGACACTGATTCTTGTCAAGTGCAAACAGGCCCGGCGGCCAGCTGGTGTCACATGGATTTCTGAGGACCCGCTTTCGGGTCACCCGGCAGAGCCAAATGCAGAGACTTCGGTGTCCCGGGGTCTGTGCTTGTTGGAACATTGGAACAAAGTGAAATTGGCTGAAGCCTCTGACTGTGGGGTGCCAGAGCCAGAGCCAGAGGAGACCCCAGGGGTCTTCTAGTACAAGCCCCGTCTTTTACAAAGGGGGACAGGGGGGCACAAGGAGGCCCATGAGAAGAGGCAGGAGTTCAGATCCACAGAACCAGGAGTCAGAGCGTTGGGTGAGATGACCCCAGCTCCCAGCCTGTGAATTTGTGATCCTTCCACCCCGTATCAGGAGGCCTCTCAGTGCCCCAAAGGCCCCGGCTACCAAAGCCTGGCTCGGAAAGGCCGGCAGCTATTCTGGGGGCTGGGGAGGATGGGCCGTCGGGGGCCAGCTTCTAACGGAGGGTCCTGGGATTCCCCGACACAATTCAGGCTCTAGCAGAGGCAGCTCTTGTCAAGGACAGATGTGTGGAGGCGATGGGGGGGGGGGGGGCTTCCCCTGTGCCTCTCATGGACCAGCCTATTGTAAACACTTAATAAACGTCTGAAAAACTAAAATAATGGAACTCAAGAGACAGAAAATGTGCTCCTCATGGATGGTGCCCTGTGAGAACTAGGAGGGACCTTCTGGCCTCGCCAAGCCTCGGGAAGCCTCTCCCCTCCCTCCTCATACCCCCCACCCTAAAGTCCTCAAGGTTCTGCTCTGGGACCAGATCCCACCCAAGGTCTTTCCTCATCTTCCCAGCTCCTGCCCCGCTCACATGTACTGGCCTGTGGATTACAGTCTCCACTGAAAGAATGTCAATGGGGATGCCTAGACAGGTACTGTTCCCATCTGGTCTTGGTAAGCCCAAAGCTAAGCCAGACTCAGAGCAGCTGCTTTACCCATTTCACCAACAATACTTGTCAGTCTATTGATTCATCTACTTCTCTTTCATTATTTAACAGAAAAGGAAACTGAGGTCATCTCCTCTAGGGACATCAAACATAGGGTCTGTGGGCTAGTGACTCTCCCAAGTTCAGCCAGAACCAGATGAAAATGTAATTGGGAAACATTTAACAAAATAAATAAAAATACACCAGAACACAGATAATGTTAGTATGTGTTTTTTTAAGTCAGTATATGGCCAGCAGGGATCCTCATGTAACATTTAGTGGTCCCCATTTCTCTTTGTGTGTGACACCACAGTTTAATTTAAATCCCTCACTTTACAGAGGAGGAAACCCAGAGAAGCCCATTTCTCCAAAGTCAGGTAGACAGGAGCAAAGATAGAATTTGAACCCAAATCCAGTGAGCCACCAAAGTATATGGAGCCACATTATTCCCTAGGTCTGGAGAAACTCTTCCCCCAATTCCTAGTCCATCTACTTCCTAATTTTTAAAAAGCCATTTTTATATATTTCTTTCTTTTACATCACCATCATGTCCTCCAGTATCCTTTCCCTTTCCCTTCCAAAGATCCATCGCACATAACTAGTAATATTTTAAGACAAAAAGAAAGAAGGGTGAGTGGCAGATCAAGGTATACTATTTCACTCTTTTGTTGTTTTGGTTTCTTGAGTTTTTTCCTTTCTTCTGATTCTTCTCTCGCAACATGACTAATGTAGAAACGTTTAACATGATTGTACTTTATAACCTACATCTCTGATTGCTTGCTGTCTTGGGGAGGGGGGAGGAAAGGTAAGGAAGTAGAAACATTTGGAACTCAGAATCTTGCAAAAATCAATGTTGAAAATGATATTGTACAGGTAACTGGAAAAATACTATTAAGATTGAAAAGAAAAGGAAAAAGAAAGAAGAGGCAAAAAAATCAGCACAACTGATCAATACATCAACAAGTTCTGAAATATGTGCAACAACCAACACTTAAGGACGTCCCCCGTCTGCGAAGGGGCCGATTAAAAGTATCCTCTCATCTCTTCAAAACCTTATTTGGGGGGGCAGCTAGGTGGCGCAGTGGTTAAAGCACTGGCCCTGATTCGGGAGGACCTGAGTTCAAATCTGACATCAGACACTTAACACTTACTAGCTGTGTGACCCTGGGCAAGTCACTTAACCCCCATTGCCTCACTAAAAAAAAAAACCAAAAAAACCAAAAAAACAAAACCTTATTTGTTCTTTGTCATTTTGCAACATTCACTTGATCTTTTGGGCGTGTGTTGGTTCTTTCCACATACACATTAGACTGTCATGCTTGTTTCTCTTTTTTCTTGACTGCTGATTTCACCTGCATTAGTTCATGGAGCACTTCCCAGGTTTCTCTGCATTCATGGCCTGCATCAGGTCCTGAAAGAGATTAATATTCCATTCCATTCCCTCACCACAACTTTTTAAAGGCCCTTCTGTTGTATATGGGGATTTTCTTCCTGTCAATGCTTCCTTGGAATATAGACCCCACAGTGGAGTCCTTGGGCCAAAGGATCACTTGCTGAATTCCCACCTAATTTGTAAAAGTTAACTCAAATGCCGCCTCCTCTATGGAGCCCGCCCTGATTCCTCAGTGAGGGAGGACCTTCAACTCCTGCCACAGGCCCGCCCAAACCTCAGCATAACTTTGTTTTCAGCCCCGTGACCTGTGTACTCTGGGTGAGGGCCTGCTTCTCCCTGGGCCTCAATTCCTCGTCCAGACTAGGCAGCCTTGGGGGCATCTAGATGCTGGGAGTTTCCAGCTGTGTAACCTGGGGCAAGTGACTTTCCCTTTGTAGGTTTGAGTTTCTTTACCTGTAAAATGAAGGCTTTGAAGCAGATGCACTTCAGGGGTGCTTCCCCACTTTGAATCACAGTTATCAGTTGGTCCTAGACTCTGAGAGCTCTGAGGAAGATAGGTCTTACCCAAACTCTTTGTGGGGCCCCCACCCACCCAGGCAGCACCTAACACAGTACCTGGGAAACAGTAGGTGATAATAAAATATTTGTGGATTAGAATTGATTTGATTTGGTGAACGAGGAGTGGAGGACTGGACCAGTGCCCACTTTTGGGCCAGCACCCAGCCAGTGCCATGCTGGAGGAGAGGCACATGGGCCAAGGATACTCAATTTGCAAGGAGCCAGGACCTAATGGAATTCTCTGATGGTGAAAACATCTCCGGGATCCCATAAATCAGGCTGAAGAGCCTCACCCTCGCTCTGTGCTGACAATTTCAGGGAAGAACGGGGGCATATTGTCTGCAGACAAGGGCGCTCGGTCACAATAACTCAGAGCGTGGGCGCACAGATGCACAGCTAATTGGGAGGAAGGGAGTTAATCAGATGGTAAGCTGAACAGGGAACAAAGGTGTTGGACAGACATAATTTTGTTTTGCACTGGCAAGAGGTGGGGGAAGGCTTTGTTGCATAATTCAATTTACTTTAAAATATTTACTCGGAAACGCCCCCAGGACAAAGCATCTCATTTCCAAGCAACTGGGAAGAGGAGACAAGACCTGCTTATCTTCTTTCATGCCCAGGTGGGCCATTAATAAATACCTGGTAGATGCCATACAGGAGAGGGAGCCAAAGTGAGCTGGTCATTCAGATCTACTCTCAGAAGACCTGGAGACCTGGCCATCATCTCCTCTATATACATTGTCTGCCTCTATTAGAATGCAAGTTGCTTGAGGGCAGGCACTGTCACACTTTCCTGTTTGTATCCCCAGCACTTAACACACTGTCTGGCACATAGTAGATACAACAAATGTGTTTCTCTCTTTCTTCCTTTCCTTTCCTTTCCTTTTTCCCTTCCCTTCCTTTCCTTTCAGTTCCCTTCTGCTTCCTTCCCATCCCTTCCCTTTAATCCTGTTCTCTTCCCTTCCCTTCCCTTCCATTTCTTTCTTTCTTCCTTCCTTCCTTCCTTCTTCGCTCCCTCCTTCCCTCCCTCCCTGCCACCTCCAGTCTCTGCACCCTCCAATCTGTCTTCCGCACAGCTGCCAGATTTACATTTTGCAGTCATGGAGCTGACCAGTCTCTCCCTTGCTCAAGCTGCTTTGGAGGCTCCGTCTGGACTCTTCTGCCTGGGGCTCAAAGCCCTTATAGACTTGATCTCCTGTTCCTCAGAATTCCAACACTCCTCATCTGCTCTTTGTTGGCCTTGGGCTTCCATGCCTGGAGGGGTCTCCCTACTCATCTCCACCTTTTGAAATCCCATGGCATCTATTGTAGATGGGCTTTTGGAGTTTAGCCACAAAGGGCAGAGAGACACGGGATGATGCTTAGCACAGATGGAAGGATCCTGAAGGGTTTTCAGGATGGGGAGACACAGCCATGTGTGAAGACGGCAGAGAATGAACCAGTGGACAGGAAGAGATTGGAAATAAGTGAGAGTGGGGATGATGGAGGAAGTGATTTGTTGGAAGAGACAGAATGGAAGGGGATCAATTGAGGGTGGCCTTGGCAAGGAATAAGACCACCTCTTCATGAGAGGCAGGGCTGAAGCAGGAGAGAGGTGCAGAAGGTAGCTGATGGGAGATGAGGAGGAAGGGAGAAGAGAGCTTGTAGATACATCTAGAGATACAAGGGACCTCAAAGGTGCAAGGATGCATCTTATGCATCCCCTCCATTTTCCTGATACAGAATGAGATGCTGGCCTGCCCAGGGTCACCCAGCTGAATGTGCTACATAAATATCTATGATAATGACATGTTTGTCACATGCAGGCTGCTGTGTCAAAAGACAAGATGCTCACCCCTTTCAGACCTTCAAGTAGCAGATGTCTTGCCGGGGGTGGGGTTAGATGAAAATCCTATTCCATTCGATAAGCATCTATTAGGCACCTTTTATGTGTCAAACACAGCTATTCAGAGCCCTTCATGTTTAGTTTTCCTCAAACTAGATGATGCAGGTTGAGAAGCAAAGAGAACCCTGACCGCCCACAGTGTGTTATGGGTTTGGCCAAATAGCACAGACTGAAAAACCAATTGGTATTTGCCAAGCCCCCCAATACCACTGGATTTCCCAATCTCTCTTAAAGGTGGATACAATTTCAGAATCCACAAAGGGGGTTCTCTTGGTCATTTCCCTACTTCATGGCTAGAGCATCCGAGCTCAGCAAAGCCCATGATGCTGGGGGGAAGCATTCTAGCTCCCTGTGTAGACTCAGCTTGCTTTCCCATATTTGATTTTCTCAAAGACCATGGAGGCAAGGCAGGGAAAAGACCCTGGCCCTCTGTTTTACAGATAAAAGAACTATTCTGGTACAGAGAGGTTCTGGGTTCAAATCTCACTGTGGTCTCTTTCTAGAGTTGTGTGCCTTTGGGCAAGTCATAAAACTTTCTGGGGACTCGGGTTCCAGATGGGGAAGACGGGAGGGTTGCATATAGGTGGTTTCTGAGGGCTGAACCTTTCATTCAAGCCTTCTGATAGGGTGTTTTATCTTCTTATGGGACTGTACTGTCCTCCCTCAATGCCTCTGTTTGCCCCGATGTTTTGTGTGTCCCAGGGAACGAGGCCGGTGCACTTTAGATGAAAATGAGATTGGGGTCATCAATCCGTCCCCTGAAAGGGGGGCCTCCAGGGTCTGCTCTCTCAGCCCAACATCTCCAGGAGCTGTATCTAGGGAGGGTCTCTGTTTTCTATCCTTCTGTTCTCTGGGGGAAGGGTCAGGCCTCTAGGGTGGCATGAATCGGGTCTTGAGATGTGAAGAAAAGGATTGCTAACCAATCGATCCATCAGTCAATCAACATTTATTAAGCACCTAGTACTTTCTGAGCCCTGTGCTAAACAAACAAAGCAGAGTCCTCAGGGAATTCACAGTCTAATGGGAGAGATGACGGGCAAACACATAAACACAAGGCCAGCCATAGATAGGGTGAATAGGAAAGAATTCACAGAGGGAAGACTTCTGCTAAAAGATGGGATTAGACGCTTCCCTCCCATCCCCAGCCGTAGGCCTGAGCCTGGACCCAGCCTCCGGTTGGGGCTGCCTCCTTGTCAGGGAGGAGGGGGAAGGGCAGAGTGCTATCTGTCCTCCAGGCCTAGAAAATATTCCTTCCGCATCCCTGCCCAGCTCCTTGAGGGCTCAGCCCCGGTGACTCCTCCTCCACGAAGCTCCACTTCTCCACTTTGATTCTTACAAGGAATGTGTTCTCCTCTAACTGGCCTAGAACCTGAAATCTGGCTGTTTCCTTTGCCCTGTCACCCTCTGACTTGGGTTGATTTGTCTGTGTTTTGCCAGATAGAATCCTTGAAAAGTGGGGGCTAGTTCAACTTTGTGTCTGTGTCTCCAAGATAGCATCGAGCCTGACACATAGTAGGCCCCAAATCAATGACTATTGCATCAAAATTGAATTGAAGTGAATTGAAGCCATTAGGGCCCCAGTAAAATGAGCATGCTGAGTCAGAAGACTGTGATTCAGGGGCTGCCGAGGAAGGAAGGACCGGCCCGTTTTTGGAAACTAGTCAGTGGCAGGCACATATGAAGTACCTACTATGTGCCAGGCACCACATTGTAGAAGGAAAGAAACAACCCCTACTCACCAGAAGCCCACATTCAAATGGAGAAGACAAGGACACATGTTTAGTCCGTGCAGAATAAATATGAAGGGAAGCAATAGCAACCACTGCAAGGTAGTTAGCAGGACAGAAGGGTACAATCAGTGAAACAGATTCTGAAAGCGAAATTCAAGCAAAACATGAGCCATACAATCCTTCTGGCTTCTGTTCCAGAGGGTCGTTCCCATCCTTTCCCCCAGGCCCTCTGTGACCTGTGGGGTAACTTCACTTTCCACATACATTTGTCATCAGGACAGTAATCTGCAAAGAGCCACATATACAGTCTCCACATCAGCCTTGTGAGGCAGGGACTGTAGATATTGACCCCGTTTTATGGATGGGGAAACTGAGGCTCAAAGACATTAGACAATGGTCACTCAGCAAGTAAGAATCAGAGCTCACTTTTCTCAATCATTTTCCTCACCACAAAGTTGTGGGCCAGGCACCGCAAAGGTTACAAGTGTCGCTGGCCCAGCTTTAGAGAGGTGAAAAGGGAGGTTCCAAGAGCTAGCGACTCACCAGGCATCAGAGAAGACGAGGGTCTGAGCCAGGAATTGGGCACAGGCCTTCCCAACAGCACTCCCAGCTGGCCACAGCATCCTGCTCGATCTTGTTTGTTAGACCTCTACTTGCAGAACTTGACTTCTGGGCCGGGGCCTGTGGGGAATATAGTGATCAAAGAAGTCAGTCTATGTCTTCCTTCCTGGGGGGTGGGGGGTGGATAATGGTTTTTGACAACTTCTTATAGGGAGAGGCTATGGCTGGGATCCAAGAAGACCAAGAGAAAGAGAGGAAGAGACTCGGAAAGGAGTCGGCAGAGTTGCTTTAGATCTTGTGGCGTGGAGTCATCCTAGGTCAAACCCTTCTCTCTTTCGATGTCCAAAACCTCAGGTAGCTCACATCATGGCCCAGTCAGTTAGACTGCGAAGCACGAAGACTGTCAGTCACACTGACCCAAGTGAGAAGAGGGCTCAGCAGGGGCCTCTCTGTTTTTCCTTCATGTGCATACTCCCTATGCAGCAGCATCATTGATTAGTCTCAGTGTTCCATTTCTGACTGTTTTTTATCTGCACCTTCATGTAGTTCAGTTTCTACCTGGAAAATAGAGATGCTGCTGTGGTGGACATTGCCCAGAAGGCTGCTTCCTGGGCCCTGGGCTCTGCTGCCCTAGCTGTGTTCATGTACCAACCCCCACTGGCCACACTGCCTACCCAGAAATCCTTTGGGGGGGGTGCCATACCTCCTTCTGGCAGCATATGTCAAAGACTTCCTCATTCATATCCTCTCCTGCTCCAAAACTTTTGATGGCTCTCTGAAGTACACCCAACAAGCACAAAGGCCTCATCTGTGACTCTGAACCTTCCAGTCTGGCCTCAGTCTTCCCAGTCTCGTGTCTCCACTGCCCCGATAGGAAATCCTCATTTCTTTCCAGTGGAACTACACATCTTCCCCAAACTGGACAGACATTCCTGCTTCCAGATGAATGCTGTTATTCCCTTTGTTCTCTGGCCTGGAAAGAGCTTGTTCCTTCTCTTCTCACATCTCCTTTGAGGCTGGCTTTGGAATCATCTTCTCCATGAATTTATCAACTGAATAACCTCAGATTTGGGTACAGAGAACCCGAGCTCCAATTCTGTCTCTGCTCCTTACCATCCAGATGATCTGGAGAAAATTATTTCCCATTCTGGGACTCAGTTTCCTCATTTGTAAGATAAAAAGGCATGGCCTTTGAGGTCCTTTATAGCACTAAGTTTATGATTCTGTAATAAGGAGGAGGATATGAATCCTTCACTGGAGCTCACTTTGGGTGCTTCATCCTATCAGGGAGGTGATCCTGAATGCTCAAAGTCTGGGTCAGCAGAACCCAAGCTCGGGAAGGTGGTACCAGGGATGGACCTGGTGATCCTCTGTGTATCTGTTGTCCTAGGGACAGCCTAGCTGAGTTCAGGGAGGCTTGGCACCAGGTTGGCCCCAAGGTGAATAACATTTTGGCCACAGTAATTCTAGAAGACCAGCAACCAAGTTATAGAGGGTCTGCAACATGTAATGGGGAAGGGACTGGCCATACCAACAAAAGCAAAGATTCCTGAATGACTAGAGTTATATGATGATCTTGAGCAAGGAAATGTTATAGGAAACTCCATGATTTCCATGTTGGAGAATTGACATTCTATTTCAATGAATACATTGCCGGTTCCACAGGACTTAGAGATGCCACACAGAAAGACACCATACTCCTTGGGAATGTAGTAACCTGTGTGGAGATACCTTTAAAAGCCAGGGGGGCCCATCAAAAACTCTCTAACCCAACCCTTATCATCTTTCCTCCTGAATATTAGGTTGCAGTGCATTGTTGGGATGTATGATTTGGGAGTCCAGAAGATTAGATTTAAATAATTAAGATATTCAGAGCACACTGCTAGGAATATGCCTCAAGGAGATCATTGATAAAAAGAAAGATCCTTTCTACCCCAAAAAGATGTACTGGAGGCATTTTTGTGGTAGCAAATAACTGGAAACTTAAGTGGATGCTCACTGTTCAGGGGATAGCTGAACAAATTGTGGTCCCTGAATGTAATGGAATCTTACTGCACTGTAAGAAATGGGGAATGGGAAGATCTACATGAATTCATGCAGAGGGAAGTGAGTAGAATCAAGAAGACAACATTCGCCATGACTACAGCTGTGCCTGTAGGAAGGAAAACAGCAATGACAAAACTAGAAACTGCTTGCTGCAAAATTATGACTGACCAAGCTTGGCCCCGAAGAAGAGAGAGGAGGTGCTCCTTGGCAGAGGAACGGGAGGGGTGGCCCCAGCTGTAGAGCACGGTGTGGAGTGCAACATGTTTTTGTTATATTGATAGATTTTGCTGACTTTTTTCTCTTCACTTTTTTCTTTTAAAAATTGTTATAAGGGGGTGCAGCTAGGTGGTGCGGTAGATAAAGCACTGGCCCTGGATTCAGGAGGACCTGAGTTCAAATGCAGCCTCAGACACTTCCTAGCTGTGTGACCCTGGGCAAGTCACTTTATCCTGTTTGCCTCAGTTTCTTCATCTATCAAATGAGCTGGAGAAGGAAATGGCTGAGCCCTCCAGTGTCTCTGCCAAGAAAATCCCAAATGGGGCCATGGAGAGTTGGACACGACTGAAGAAAATGACTGAACGATGACGATAAACAGGCACAGCCCTACTAAGTGCTAGGGTGCAAATGCAAGTGCAAAAGCAGGGTCCCTGCCCTCGAGGGGCTTACATTCTAACGGGGGAGGGGGGACACAACACACAGGGAATGGAGGCTGGTGAAATACTTTGGTCCACTTTAGATGGTCAGTGGTGCCCCAGGAGAGGAGGTGGGCCCACGCTTCACCACAGAAATGAGTTTATTTAACCATGGTTTGTGGGGGGGGGGACCCATAGGTGGTAAGAAGATGGCCAGAGAGTAGGGAGTGGAATGAAGCTTGACCTGGCTGGGGGGAGGGCCTGCCTGAGAGAGGGGCTGGCTGGAGCATTGGGGGCCCGGGACAGACGTCTAGAGAGGAAAGCATCCAAAGTCCAGGGCAGGGTCTCTGGTCTGGGAGGCCAGGCAGTTCTGGAGGATTCTGAGGAAGAGAGGAAAGTCTTCTGGCCTCAGCAGCACTCAACCAGAGGAAAATACCCACCTGGAAGGAACTTGGCAGAGGCCGGAGGAGCAGCTCTGAAGTGGGTCCCTTCTCCTGCCGGGGGTCATTGCTTTATACTGTGAAATCTCTTCGGGAGGAATTGGGACTAGGTGGGTTCTCACGTCTCTTCTAGAGCCAAATCTTAGCTCTTCCACTTGGTCACTGTATGACTTGGGGCAAGTCTCTTCTCCTCTCTGGGACCCAGTTCCCTCCTCTGTAAGATGAGGGGCTTCGATGTGACAATTGTCAAAGTCCCTTTATGAGGCCATAATAAAAACACCCATTTCTATCACAACCCTATGAGGGAGGTAGTGCCAATGTTCTTTTCATCTTATCATTCGTTCATGAGGAGGCTTGGAGAAATTAAATGAGTTGCCCAGGATGACCAAGCTAAGAAGAGAAGGGATAAGGATTTGAACCCAGATCTCCAGATCCACTATCTTCCTCTACCATGAGGGACACTTTGTGTTCCTCCAGATGCCTAAAATGGTGGCAGATGGGGTGCACTCAACCCAAGGAAGGGCCTTGTAAGAGGAAGAGGTGCGAGAAGGGGCATCTCTGGATGTTGGTGAGCTAGCCATCCATAAGGGATGAGGGAAAGGAGATTCAGGCATTGGGTGAGGCTGAATGGATGACCTCCAGTGTCCTTCCGAATGCTAGCACGCTCAGTCTCCATGGGTCCTTCAGATTCTGTTACACTGTCAGGGGCTATTGACTCTACAAGGTTATTCTCTGTATAGACCTGCTTCCCTCCTCATGCATGCTCCACAGTCGCCCCCTCACTCACGAGATGTCCTCATTCCTTCTCATAAAATCTGGGCTTGGCCTTGCTTAATGTCTGGAGCTGGCTGAGCAAATGGAGTGCCCTTCATTCCGTGTTCCTCAGATTTCACAGGAGGGAATTAGCCTTTATTGAGACCATAAATATCGCATCCCCACCTCGCTGAAGTCTTTTCATCGGCCCCAGGCCTCCTGTCTCTGAGTCACTTAAGGTCACTGCATCTGGAAATAGGAGACGGACTGTGGGGCTTCAGCTGCCAGGGATTAACTTCTCAGGTAACAGCGCCATCTCGCCCCTTCCTTGTCACAGAATCCTGGGCATGTGTCTCTCACATGGAAAGGAATGTCTGCTTTGGCTGATGCCAGCTAGAGTTGACCCGGGCACTGATATGGGTTTTTGGGAAGCATAGACCAGCTGAACTCCTGGAAGCCAGGCGTGTCAGGGTGATGGGATTGAGTAAATAATAAACGATCTGCATCCTAGCTGCATGAACTTGGGTCAGTCATCTCTCTGAGCCTCAGTTTCTTCATGTGTAAAGTAGCAATAGCGATGCTGTTACTATATATGCCTGAGGACCAAGTTCCTACTGGAGGTGCTTTAGCACCATAAAGAACCAGATAGATGTGTGAGGGTGGGCAGTCAATCACCTCATCCCACTAGCAGCAAGATAAAATTCTGCACCCTAGGACCTTAATCAGGCTGTGAATTGGATGAAAGATGGTGACACTTCCCAGGAAATCAATCTGCATTCACTGAGGAGACACAGTCATGCTCCAAGGGTCGTCACTAATGCCCCCAGCGCGTGGATGCAGAGGATTAAGCAAGAGATGGGGAGAGCGTCCACTATGCCCTTGGGAAGGAACTGATTGGTGGAGGGGAGGAGCAGAGGCTTGGGCTTGGTCTCTCCTGCCCCCACCCTCACCAGACGAACGAGTCCCTCCAGAACTTTGGCAGTCATGGGGACATCCTTTCTCCGATGGCAGCAGGGTCTTTCCCAGGAGACAAGGACAAGACGAACACAGGGCTTGGCAAAGATCTCAGCAGAAAAGATCCATGATGCCTGAAGATTCCAACCAGAGCCCTTCCAGGAACTGAGTGATTCCCCTGTTGCACGTGTGCCCGAACGCGAGAGCGTGTCACGGGTGGGAGGTTTTGTGCCAGCTGTTCTCACTCATGCCTCCTCAGTAGTGTTTGCCTGACTAGTTAGTATCAGTGGTGACCATGGTGGGGAGCACATTTGTGAGGGCTTCTGAGTCCGAGTATTAGAAAGCTGCCTCCCAGAGGTGGGGGGAGATGGGAGATACTCTGGGCCCCCGACCGACCAGTGGGCATGGAAGTTGGGAGAGTTATTCCAGACTGTGTGCTATGAATGCGACCTCACCTCATTGTTACTGTGCTGCCAAAGATGGACCCCTCTTCCCCTTGGCTTTGCTTCTTAATGATTTCTTCTCTATCCCACATGTTGCTTGTTTACTTGTTGTCTCTCCCATTAGACTGTGCTCTCCTTGAGGGCAGGGACTTTTGTCTCCTTTTGGTGTCCCCGGTGCTCGGCAAAGAGTCTGGCATATGGTAAGGACTTAATATTGCCGGACTGATTATTGATTGACTGACTGACTGACAGAAAATCTCTAGTGTTCATAGACAGGGGAGAAGAAGAAAAAATCCAGGGAGGAAGCCAGGAAGAATGGGCTTCCTGACTTTGCTCTGTTGACAAGTATGAAACTGACTGTCCATAGTGGGCAGCTCAGGACTTCTGAATGAGAAGGCCAAACCATCCCTCCCCCACCCTGACTCCCATTCCAGTCTGAAGGGTTTCAGGGAGGCCATCACTAGATGATGGTGTTCAAGGAGGATGCCTCTCTCTTCCCCAACCATCTGCTGAGACTCCCCAAACTCACTGCCCACTGGTCTTTTCTCTTGATTCAGGTGGGAGCAAAGGGGAGACTTGGAACTGTTTACTCAGTGACTTCGAGTCCTGGAGGTAGGACACTGACCGACTTGGGGGCTTGGGCGCCACTTCCTTTTCCCCTCTAGCTGAATAGAGTTGAAATGGGGAAGAAAAAGGGGAATATGGGAAATGAGCATCTGGCCATGCAGGGAGCAAAGGAACAAAAAGATTTCATTTTCTAGACCAGAACAATAGGCCCCTGCCAAGGAATGGAGCCCATCTTGGTCAGAGAGAGAGAGATGTGCTTTGCAAGAGAGAGTCAGTGACCTGGACGAGAGAGCTTTGCACTGAAATTTGAGGGGGAGGGAAAAGCTCCCAAATGACGCCATCAAAGCAGATTATGGAGGACAGCACAGAGAAAAATACCACGGATGAGGCAGCCAGTAATTCAGAGGGAAACACAACAGGGAGGCTCCAGAGTCATAGAGAAAAGTGGGAGTGTTTTGACATTCTTGTGTAGAGAAAGAATGTGAAATTTGAATAAAAGGAGGAAGAAACTCTCTCTTCCATTTTGCCAAGACAGTGGGATAAAGCCTGTGAATTGTGAAGAAGTAGAAGGCTGTCCTGCATTATTCAGAATAAAGAGCTCTGATAGAACAGGAAGCTGAGCTACATTTTTTTTTTTTTTAGTGAGGCAATTGGGGTTGAGTGACTTGCCTAGGGTCACACAGCTAGTAAGTGTTAAGTGTCTGAGGTCGGATTTGAACTCAGGTCCTCCTGACTCCAGGGCCAGTGCTCTATCTGCTGCACCACCTAGCTGCCCCTGAGCTACATTTTTATATAAAAAATAAATAAAAAATAAAAAAAGAAAGTCCACATCTGTGTGTAAAACAAGGAACATGATGGGAGGGAGTCATTAGAGGTGGATAAAAGGAGAGGGAAACACCTTTGTGAGACTGGCAAACAGTTCTCCAGTGCAGATGGAGGATACAGATGATGGTCTCCTAAAACAGATACTGCAGCTGTCACAAAGATAATACAAGAATGAGAAACTGTCTAGACTCATGCTATGAGCCTTGTCCTACTAAAGCAGGTCATTGCTATCTCTACGTATATATATATATATATATATATGTGTGTGTGTGTGTGTGTGTGTGTGTGCGTGTTGGTGTCTGTAGTTATATTTATATCTAGCTGTATTTTGTTCTCCAAATAATTTCATCTCTCAGAAAATAGAGGAACCGAAGGGGACCTAGCCTGTTAGATTTAAATGTCACCAACAGGGTTGATTTGAAACAAAGGGAACCATAGGGAAAATGAGCTAGAGTTTTTAATGGTAAAGGAAGGGAATAGTGAACATAGTAATTTATGTATATATGCATATACACACATATACATATATTCACATACACATATATGTACACACATATACATATACATCCCAGACTTCAGGGAAACATTTTAAAAATAATGACATGTTGTTTCCCCATAGCTAAAGTAAATGACTAAAAGGGGAGTTATGAGTGTTTGATCACAAATTCCCTAATGAGTTATCCTATAAAAAGAAGCACAGCTGAAGGAATGAGTGTTGCTACACAGCACATTCTTTGATGGCCTCTGTTTTCAAAGGACATATGCAAAGGTAGGTGAAGAATGTTTCCTGGCCAGATAACACCACATGTTGAGATGGCCAGTCTATAGGTCTTGCCCATCAGGGCATATATCTGGACAAATGATACAGATGAAGAAGTCGGGCTCAGAATTAGGTGAGAGAAGGGGAGAGTCCTGTATTGCCTTTCAGAAACCCTTCTTTTTAATTCCAGAGTTCTGCGTGTGGCAGAACAACATGTACCACAATAACCTCTGGAGAATTCAACCTGAGCATTGTACATAAGGCTCCAGGGACACTCCTGTGGGTGCAAGGAGGCTTTGACATAGAACCAATGTGAGGCTCTGAAGAAGAACAGCAATCAAAGATGTCATCAAGGAAGTGTATGACTGGCAGAGATAGGCTGGGCTGGGGAAGAGACTGAAAAGGAACAGGTCAATGGATCATCTGAGAGCTCCATGGGTACCCTGGAAATGTCAGAAGAAAGTGAGCAAGGCTTCTATGGAGCATGCTGGGTGCACTGACAGTGGTAAGCTCATGGGAGAAGATGGCGGCCATGGAATGGGCAGACATGCTTGGCCCTTAGTAAAGTGGCTGGCACATAGTAGGTAATTGTATTTGTCCCTTTTTGAAGAGCACCAATAAAATCGCAGGTGATGTCTTGGATGAATTAGATTTAAAAGAGGCAAAGTTGCACACAGCCATTGCCTCACTCTCTCTTGGGAGAGTCACTGAAATCCAGTAGCAGGACAAGAGTCAAGAAGACTGGCAATGGCCTGGGATGCAGAGGATGATTGTGGCATCTTCAGTGTCCAACCAAGCTCTGAGTGCCCCAAAGGGCCTTCTCTGCTGCCTTCTTGGTTGTTGGAACAAATGGCTCTCATCCTCCCATTCTGCTGGGAGAAGTCTTCATGTTCTTGGGGTAGACATCCCCCTAACTCACTGATGGGTTTGAGGTGTGTTGGTTACCCTCTACCTGGTTTAGCCTGTCTGCCCGGGTGGCGTTACCACTGAACATGCCACAGCTTCACGGAGCCACAGGTGAGAGTTGAGTGAAGGTGGATGCCACCAAAGGTGGATGAGCAGGCCTGAAAAGGTCTTAACAGGCTCTCCCACCAGAGCTGCTAGTCCTCCCTGAACACGTCACACACCCCAGCAGGCACTTGATAAATGTTGATTGACAGCTGAGTTGCAATCTTACTTGCTGAAGGGAACTTCTAAACTGATGAGTTTCACTTCCTGACTTCCTTCAAGTCCCAGCTACAACCTTGTCTTCTACAGGAAGCCTTTCCCAACCTCTCTTAATCCCGGTGCCTTCTCTCTTAATGATTTCCTGTTTCTCTTGTCCATAACTTGCTTGTCCATAGTCCTTGCTTGTTGTCTCCATCACTGGACTGTGATCTCCTGGGGAGCAGGGCCTGGCTTTGGCCTCTTGTAATATCTTCAGTGCTTTGGTTGTGAGGATAAATGTGAACGATAGCTTACGTTCGGCCTGGAGAAGAAAAGACACAGGTGGAGTCACCTTCCGCTATTTAGTGGGATTTCACAAAAAGGGGCCTCTGCGTGTGCTGGACCACAGAAGTAGGACAAATGGTGGACAATTCCTCCACTCCAGCAGAGAGAGGTTCCTGTTTCATACGCCCTGACAATGAGAGGTATCAATCATTGGAACGGGCCCCCTGTCCCTGGAGGTGTTCCAGTACCACCCGTGAAAGATCTACAGAGGCAATTCCTGCATTGGGCAGACAGATGGGAGAGACAAACACACATGGATCTTCCAGTTCTCAGGGTTCTACAATCTCTGAAAAGGCAGAGACACTAAGACTCGCTCCAATGTGATGTGTTCTTGGGAGGGTGGGGCCACCAGCCTTCCGGAGAAGGGGAGGGAGAACAGGTCCCAGTCAGAAAAATAGTTGAGGTTAAATCGTCCATGCCGGTCAGGACTGGAATCAGCCGCTGGGTGACCATGATCGCCTGCACAAGGCAGGGAGACCCCTCCTCAAACAGACATGCAAACAAAAGGCCAAAGAACCAAAATGGGGGAGAGCCAAGAATCATGGGGGAGGGAAGGTGTGTCCCCTAGATTCAGAGCGTTCCTGGTGAGGAGAAAGATGGGGCTGAATTTGGAACACGTGACTTACCTGGAGACTCTGGGCTCCTGCTGAACTGATCAGTGAAGGCCATTCTTACAGCAGGAAGGCTGGGGGACAGCCCCAGACAAATGTCATCATTTTTTTTGCCGAAGACAGGCCCCGAGTAAAGGAACTATAAGGACATCAAGTAAGGAGTCCCAACTCCCTCTCTTTACAGTTTAGGAAACCGAGGCCCAGAGACAGGAAGTGAGTTGCCCGGTTTCAATGGTGCTGACAAGCCAATGGTAGGTGGCCAAGGAGAGTCACACTCTGGGCCTCTGGCTTCCGGGAGCCATCTTGGCTTTTCTTGACTTGGGCCCTTCTGGGCTTGGAGGCCTCAGAGTGTTCTTGGAGGAAAAGCCTGTGTGTGGGAAGATCTCTGGGCCATAGGGGAAGTACACAGTCATTTTGGGCTTTTAAAAAAAGAAAAGAAAAGAAAAACACAACATTCAGGATCCGTTTAGAGCAGAAGAGACTGAGTATGTAGCAGGGGCAATGGAAGAAAATGATAGACCAGCATAGGTCTTCAACAGATGACTGTGGGGGGATAGAAGGAAGGAACAGAGGGAGGGAGGGAGGGAGGGAGGGAGGGAAGGAGGGAGGGAGGGAGGGAGGGAAGGAGGGAGGGAGGGAGGGAGGGAGGGAGGGAGGGAGGGAAGGAGGGAGAGAGGAAGGAATGAAGGGAAAGAAGGAGGGAGGGAAGGAGGGAGAGAGGGAAGGAGGGAAGGAGGGAGGGAGGGAGGGAGAGAAAGAAGGAGGGAGGGAGGGAGGGAGAGAGGAAGGAATGAAGGGAAAGAAGGAGGGAGGGAAGGAAGAAAGAACAGCGGGGAAAGAGACTGGGAGGGAGGGGAAGGAAGAGAGAGAAGAAGACAAAAAGGAGAGAAGTCTAGCAAACAAATTTTCTGAGCCTCAGTTTCCTTCTCTGGAAAAGGAGGATAAAAATATTTGTAATGGCTGCCCCTGCCCCAGTGGTGGAGACTCTTAGATAAGCTCATGTCTGTAACGCGGTTTACAAACCTAGCTCTTCAACACCAGGTCCTCCATCCTGATAATTTCTTATACTCACCTCCTCACACCCACACCCATACTCACATACAGGGCCCACAGAGCCCCTGCTTTAATTAAGCAATACATTTTTCCATGGAAATACCCTTCTGGATATCCTCTGGGGCCACATGCAACAGAAAGACGACTTGTTCACCCGGGATGCTGGAGTCACCCCCAGGTGCACAATGCACGCACGCCTGCATTCCTCAAGCATTATGCCCTGTCAATGCCCTGTCAAGCTCCTCATCCGATGCTCTGTCAGCATGTGGATGGGGGCCTGGGCTGAAGTGGAAGGCTTTGAGTGTGGGCCCCACATTTGGGATATCCTTGGACTGGCTGAGCTGAACTAGGCCAAACTCATGGGAGAGGGGTTGGCTGCCAAATAATGGGATAGGACTGTGGAGGAGTCACCAGTAACAATGAGTGGGTGGATTTTTTGAAGCAGAAAAGCATGACATCAAGAGCACCAAGCAGGGAAGCGGGAGGCATAGGCCTGACTCTTGGTTCTGCCACAACTTAGCTATGACCTTGGACAAGTTATTTCACACTGTGGGCCTCAGTTTCCCCATTTGTAAAGTGAGACTATTAGACTCAATGACATCTAATGTAATTTCCATCTCTAAAATGATACTCGTCTGACTGGTACCTACCAGGCATAAAGTGGGAGAAATGGGTAACAAGTGGCCCAGGGACTCCAACAGAGGAGGGAATCACTGGGGGGCTGGACTTTCTACCCTTGGATCACCCTCACGTCCCAGACCCCCATTTCACAGAGGAGAAAACTGAGGTGAGAGCTCCTTGGGGACCTGGGGCCTTAGCTGGACCTTGAAGGACAAAGAGCAGGGAGAGGTGTCCACATGGGAAGGGCTGTCTGGGCCAAGGCATGGAAGTGGATGTGAGCGTAGCGTGTCAGAGCCAGGGAGGAGACCAGCCGGGACAAGGCACCGTCTGGCTGGGGGGGCAGGGGGTCTGCACTTAGGCCCTAACTTTGGGCTGAAGGGGCCATAGAAGTTATTTAGTCCAACCTCCTCATTGTGCAGGGGAAGGACCTGGGGCCCAGGGGTCCAAGGTGGGTCAAGCAGTCAACATTTATGAAGCTCCCTCTGTATGCTGAGCACTGTTGGGTACTGTCATAGAGGCGGACCTGAGCTCTGGGCCTTCCCCTGACTGCGCCAGACCTCATGCCATTTTAATGAAGAACCTCGAGAGAGTGGCTGCTGCCCATCCCGATGGGGAGACATGAGTGTGCTTTGAAATCCTGTTGCTAAGAGACAGACTCTGCTGGGAGGCCAGGAGACTGCTTCATTTTGGTGGGGAAATGAGGGTTAAGCGACTTGCCCAGGGTCATACAGCTAGTAAGTGGCTGCCCCTGGCCAGGAGACAAGGCATTCATTGGGGGTCCCGCTGGGACAGACGGCCATTGTCTATTATTTACTAGGCAAATCCTCACTGTTAAAAATGGACCTTTGAATCTCTGTCTCCATCCTTCTCTGTAGTCAGTCAATGAGCACTTATCAAGCACCTGCTGTATGCTGGGCACTTGGCAAAGTGCTGGGAATATAAGGAAAAGACAATCCTTGTTCTTGGGGAACTCACAGCCTAATGAGAAAGGCAGCGTGCAAGCACTATGTAGAAATAAGATAATGTACAGGACAAATTGTAGATAAGGTACTCGCATTAAGAAAGATCAAGGGGGGAGCCAAGATGGCAGAGAGGAAGCAGCAAGCTGCCTGAGCTCTCCTTCTGCTCCCTCAAAACGAACATTAAATCAAGCCTCTGGACGGATTCTGAAACTACAGAACCCGCAAAAAGACAGAGAGACACAGTCCTCCAACCAGAGATAATTTAGAAGACTTCAGGAAAAGGTCGGTCTGACTAGGGCAAAAGGGAAGCCCAGCGCAGGGCAGCAGCTCAGCGCCGAGGGGGTCGGGGCAAGTCAGCAGGAGCTGCAGGCCACAGCCGAACAACTGAGGCCCCTGGAACCTGGTTCAAAAATCTGGTGGCCAAGAAGGACAGTGGAAAAACCTATGTGCACCGGCCGAGAGGGCCACAAACGGGTCAGCCAGGATCAGACACAGGGGTCCGGCGCCTGGCTGGCCGAGCACAATCAGACAGGAAGTGCAGGGCGGTGGATCTCCACGCACCATAAAGGCCTCAGAGTAAAAACCCAGTCATACAGTACCTATACCCCTGCACAAGAAGCCTAAAACAGGACCCTGGTGCCCCCAGAGCAGACCTCAACTTAAAAAATAAATAAATAAGCTGCAATAATGAGTAAGAAGCAAAAAAGAGCCCTCTCCATTGAGAGCTTCTGTATCAATAGGGAAGAAGCCAACGCAAACTCAGATGAGGACAATACCCTCAAATTGCCTACATGTGAAGCCTCATGAGGGAAGGTGAATTGGTCTCAAGAACAAAAAGCCTTCCTGGAAGAGCTCAAAAAGGATTTTAAAAATCAATTGCGAGAGGTAGAAGAAAAAATGGGGAGAGAAATGAAAGCAAAACAAGAAAACTATGAAAAAAGAATCAGCAGCTTGGAAAAGGAAGCTGAAGAAAACAAAGCCTTAAAAAATTCATCTGGCCAAATGGAAAAAAAAAGCGCATAATCTCATTGAAGAAAACACTGCCTTAAAAAATTCACTTGGCCAAATGGAAAAAAAAGGTGCATAATCTCACTGAAGAAAACAATGCCTTAAAAATTAAAGTGGGACAGTTGGAAGATAAGGAGTCCATGAGACACCAGGAATCAGTCAAGCAGAATCAAAAAAATGAAAAAATAGAAGAAAATGTGAAATATCTCATTGGAAAGACAACTGATCTGGAAAACAGATCGAGGAGAGACAATTTGAGAATCATTGGACTGCCTGAAAGCCATGACCAGAAAAAGAATCTAGACACCATATTCCAGGAAATTATTAAGGAGAACTGCCCTGATATCATAGAATCAGAGGATAAAATCATCATTGAAAGAATCCACCGATCACCTCCTGAAAGAGACCCCAAAAGGAAAACTCCAAGGAATATTGTAGCCAAATTCCAGAATTATCAGGTGAAGGAGAAAATACTCCAAGCAGCCAGAAAGAAGCAATTTAAATATCATGGAGCCACAGTCAGGATTGCTCAGGACCTGGTAGCTTCAACATTAAAGGACTGCAAGGCTTGGAATATGATATTCCAGAAGGCAAAGGAGCTTGGATTGCAGCCGAGAATCTATTACCCAGCAAAAATGTGCATTTTCTTTCAGGGGAAAAGATGGAAATTTAATGACATTGGGGACTTTCAATCTTTCCTGGTGAAAAGACCAGAACTGAATAGAAAATTCGATCTCAACATACAAGACTCAAGAGAAGTTTAAAAAGGTAAACAGAGGGGGGAAAAAAGGGTTACCCTATTAGGTTAAACTGTTTATATCCCTACACAGGAAGATAATACTCATAACTCTTAAGAACTGTAAATGTATTTGGGCAGAGAGAAGGACTTTACATAGAGGGTATAAATATAAATTGTCTTTGATGTGATGATACAAAAGAATTAAGGGGTTACAAAGGGAGTCTATGGGGAGGAGAGGAAAGGGGAGGAGGAATGGGATGAATTATATCATATGAAGAGGTGGAAAAAACAAACCTATTACAATAGAGGGAAAGAAAGGAGGGGGGAACATTGTTTCAACCCTATTCTAATTAGATTTGACTCAAAGAGGGAATAACATATACGTTCATTGGGATAAAGAAACTTAACTCATTCTTTAGGGAAACAAAAGGGGAAGGGAAAGGGGGGGACTGATAGAAGGGAGGACAAAAGCAAGGGAGAAAAGGGTAAAGAAAAGAGAGGGGGGTGATAAAAAGGGAGGGCAGATCGGGGGAGGCAGGGGTAAGAAGTTAAACATCGGTGAGGAGGAATAGGGTAAAAGAAGGGGGGAAAAGTACAAAGGGGGTAAATAGAATGGAGGGGAATAGACAGTCAGTAATAATAACTGTGAATGTGAATGGGATGAACTCTGCTATAAAACGGAAGCGAATTGCAGAGTGGATTAAAAACCAGAACCCTACAATATGCTGTTTACAAGAAACACATTTGAAGCAGAGAGATACACACAGAGTAAAGGTAAAAGGCTGGAGCAGAATATATTATGCCTCAGCTAAAGTAAAAAAGGCAGGGGTAGCAATCCTTATCTCAGACAAAGTGCAGGCAAAAATAGATCTCATTAAAAGAGATAAGGAAGGAAATTACATCTTACTTAAAGGTACTATAGATAATGAAGTAATATCAATATTAAATATACATGCACCAAGTGGTATAGCATCCACGTTTTTAGAGGAGAAGTTAAATGAGTTACAAGAGGAATTAGACAGTAATACTATACTAGTGGGGGATCTGAATCTCCCCCTCTCAGAATTGGATAAATCTAGCCAAAAAATAAATAAGAAAGAAGTGAAAGAGGTGAATAGATTACTAGAAAAGTTAGACATGATAGATGTCTGGAGGGAATTGAATGGGGATAGAAAGGAATATACCTTTTTCTCAGCAGTACATGGCACATTTTCAAAAATTGACCATGTATTAGGGCACAAAAACATCATAGTCAAATGTAGAAAGGCAGAAATAGTAAATGCATCCTTCTCAGATCATGATGCAATAAAAATTACATGTAAGAAAGAGCCAGGGAAAAGTAGAATGAAAATCAATTGGAAACTAAATAATTTCATTCTAAAGAATGAATGGGCCAAACAAGAAATCATAGAAACAATCAATAACTTTATCCAAGAGAATGACAATAATGAGACAACATACCAAAATCTATGGGATGCAGCCAAAGCAGTGCTTAGGGGAAAATTTATAGCTTTAAATGCTTACATGAATAAAAAAGAGAAAGAGGAGATTAATGAATTGGGCATGCAACTTAAAAAGCTAGAAAAAGAACAAATTAGAAATCCCCAATTAGACACTAAATTAGAGATCCTGAAAATTAAAGGAGAAATTAATAAGATTGAAAGCAAAAAAACTATAGAATTAATCAATAAAACTAAGAGCTGGTTTTATGAAAAAACCAATAAAATAGATAAAATATTGGTTAATTTGATTTAAAAAAAGAAAGAAGAAAACCAAATTACCAGTATCAAAAATGAAAAGGGTGATGTTGCCACCAATGAAGTAGAAATTAAATCAATAATTAGGAATTATTTTGCCCAACTGTATGCTAAAAAATTTGACAATCTAAATGAAATGGATGAATATTTACAAAAATACAAACTGCCCAGGTTAACTGAAGAAGAAATAAAATCCTTAAATAAACCCATATTAGAAAAAGAAATTGAACAAGCCATTAATGAACTCCCTAAGAAAAAATCCCCAGGGCCAGATGGGTTTACGGGTGAATTTTACCAAACATTTAAAGAACAATTAATTCCAATATTATACAAATTATTTGGAAAAATAGGTGAAGAAGGAGTTCTACCAAATTCGTTTTATGACACGAATATGGTGGTGATACCAAAACCAGGCAAAGCAAAAACAGAGAAAGAAAATTATAGACCAATTTCCCTAATGAATATTGATGCTAAAATCTTAAATAAGATATTAGCAAGGAGATTACAGCAAGTGATCACCTGGATAATACACTATGATGAGGTGGGATTTATACCAGGAATGCAGGGCTGGTTCAACACTAGGAAAACTATTAACATAATCAACCACATCAATAAGAAAACCAACCAAAATCATATGATTATCTCAATAGATGCAGAGAAAGCTTTTGACAAAATACAACACCCATTCCTAATAAAAACACTAGAGAGTTTAGGAATAGGGGGAGCTTTCCTTAGAATAATAAACAGTATCTACCTAAAGCCATCAGCAAGTATTATATGCAATGGAGATAAATTAGAGGCCTTCCCAATAAGATCAGGGGTGAAACAGGGATGTCCATTATCACCCCTATTATTTAATATTGTTCTAGAAATGTTAGCTTTAGCAATCAGAGAAGAGAAAGGAATTAAAGGAATTAGAATAGGCAAGGAGGAAACAAAACTATCACTCTTTGCAGATGATATGATGGTATACTTAAGGAATCCTCGAGAATCAAGTCAAAAATTACTTGAAACAACAACTTTAGCAAAGTAGCAGGATATAAAATAAATCCACATAAATCATCAGCATTTCTATACATGACCAACAAAGTCCAGCAGCAAGAGATAGAAAGAGAAATTCCATTTAAAGTAACGGTAGATAATATAAAATACTTGGGAGTCTACTTGCCAAGACAAACCCAGGAACTCTATGAACACAACTACCAAACACTCTTCACACAAATCAAATCAGATCTAAATAATTGGAAAGATACCAATTGCTCATGGATAGGCAGAGCTAATATAGTAAAAATGACAATACTGCCTAAATTAATTTACTTATTCAGTGCCATACCAATCAGACTACCTAAAAATTATTTTATACAGCTAGAAAAAATAATAACAAAATTCATCTGGAAAAACAAAAAATCAAGACTATCCAGGGAAATAATGAAAAAAAATTCACAGGAAGGTGGGTTAGCAGTACCAAACCTGGAGCTTTACTATAAAGCGGCAGTCATCAAAACTATCTGGTACTGGCTAAAAAATAGAGTGGTAGATCAATGGAATAGGCTAGGCTCAGGAAATGCAGTAGTAAATGACACTAGTAATGTAGTGTTTGATAAACCCAAAGACTCCAGCTTCTGGGATAGGAATTCAGTATTTGACAAAAACTGCTGGGAAAACTGGAAGATAGTATGGCAGAAATTAGGCTTAGACCAACATCTTACACCTTATACTAAAATAAGGTCAAAATGGATACACGACTTAGACATAAGAGGTGATACCATAGGTAAATTAGGAGAGAAAGGAATAGTCTACCTATCAGATCTTTGGAAAGGAAAACAGTTTTTGACCAAACGAGAGATAGAGTATATTATAAAATGCAAAATGGATGATTTTGATTATATTAAATTAAAAAATTTCTGTACAAACAGAAGCAATGCATCCAAAATTAGAAGGGAGGCAGAAAGCTGGGAAACAATTTTTGAGGCCAGCACTTCTGATAAAGGTCTCATCTCTAAAATATATAGGGAACTAAATCAAATTTATAAGAATCCAAGTCATTCCCCAATTGAGAAATGGTCAAAGGATATGAACAGGCAGTTTTCTGTCTATTCCCATATGAAAAAATGCTCTAAATCACTATTGATTAGAGAGATGCAAATTAAAACAACTCTGAGGTACCACCTGACACCTATCAGATTGGCTAAAATGACAAAAAAAGAAGATAATAAATGTTGGAGAAGCTGTGGGAAAATTGGAACACTAATTCATTGTTGGTGGAGCTGTGAACCGATCCAACCATTCTGGAGAGCAATTTGGAATTATGCCTAAAGGGCGATAAAGCTGTGCATACCCTTTGACCCAGCAATACCACTTTTGGGTCTTTTTCCCAGAGAGATCATGGAAGGGGGAAAGGGACCCACATGTACAAAAATATTTATAGCTGCTCTTTACATGGTAGCAAGGAATTGGAAGTTGAGGGGGTGCCCATCCATTGGGGAATGGCTGGACAAGTTGTGGTATATGAATACAATGGAATACTATTGTGCTGTAAGAAATGATGAGCAGGAGGAGTTCAGAGAAACCTGGAGGGTCTTATGTGAGCTGATGATGAGTGAGATGAGCAGAACCAGAAGAACATTGTCCACAGTATCATCAACATTGAGTGTTGACCTACTGTGATGGACTATATTCTTCTCACCAATGCAATGGTACAGAAGAGTTCCAGGGAACTCATGATAGAAGAGGATCTCCAAATCCAAGAAAAAAAAAAAAGAACTGTGGAGTATAGATGCCAATTGAACCATACTATTTCTTTTGTTTTGGGTGCTATTGGTTTTTTTTTTTCTATTTTGAGGTTTTGCATTACTGCTCTGATTTTTTCTCTTTATAACAGGATTAATGCAGAAATAGGATTAATGTTATTATGTGTATATATATGTGTGTGTATAGATATATATGTATATGTATATAGATATATAGATATATAGATATAACCTATATCAGATTACCTGCTGTCTAGGGGAGGGGGGGAGGGAGGGGAGGGAGAAAAATCTGAAATTGTAAAGCTTGTATAAACAAAAGTTGAGAACTATCTTTACATGTAACGGAAAAAATAAAATACCTTATATGTAAAAAAAAAAAAAAAGAAAGATTGAGGGGGTGCAGCTAGGTGGCACAGGGGATAGAGCACCAGCTCTGGAGTCAGGAGGGCCTGAGTTCAAATCCAGCCTCAGACACTTACTAGCTGTGTGACCTTGGGCAAGTCACTTAACCCCAATTGCCTCACCCCCCCCCCAAAAAAAAAAGAAAGAAAGATTGGGAAAGATGGAGAGAATTCCATACTGTAGCTCATTACTTGGTACATAGTAGGTGCTCAATAAGTGCTTGTTGATTGATCACTACTGTGTAGGGGCAGAGCCAGACAAGTCAGGAGAACTCTTGGATTACCCCTAGTAGATGGGGCCAGGCTAGCAGCCCTCTGGGACACCCAAGAGAACCTAGGGGCACTACTGTGTTACCCCTGGGTACCTCAAGGAGCTAGGGACCTTTATTCCAATATAAAGAACACTTCTGGATCTGCCTGGAGTCCAAGAAGAGGGTCAGGAAGCCACTCTCTAACATGAGCAGACAATCAGGTGTCTGTTTTGCATTTGGGCAGAAGGCTAATCCTCTCTCCCCAATAGATGTAGGAGGCCAAAGATGGACCAACTGAGGCAATATTCAGGAATCCAGTGGGTATTCTCTCTGGAGCATGAAAGCTGCTGATCCTCACATTCCTCTAAGGAGCCTTCAGCCCGACCCTTCCCCTATCCCTCGGAGTCCATCTTAAGTCCCTCCAGAGTCCTTGCCCTTGTTCATTCCTTGCCTTAAAATCCTCATTCTCCCCTCTTCCCCCTATCCCTTGCTCCTAGGCAACTCAGGGCTGGGAGAATTCCTCCCTCCTCCCCCCTCCTTCTCTCTCCTCCTCCCTCCTTCCCTCCTCCTTTGTTCTCCCTCCTCCTTCCCCCTTCCTCCCTTCTCTCCTCGCTCCCCTTCTTTCCTCTTCCTCCCTCCTCCCCTCCCTCCTCCCCTCCCTCCTCCCCTCCCTCCTCCCCTCCCTCCTCCCCTCCCTCCTCCCCTCCCTCCTCCCCTCCCTCCTCCCCTCCCTCTCCTTCTCTCCTCCCCCTTTCTCCTTCCTCTTCCTCCTCTCTCCCCACCATCTAGTATATGGAGAAGTCAACATGGTCTCCTTGACCCCACTAGAGGGGTTGGGGAGATAGGTGTATGTATATTCAGCTGGACCCATGTGCATGTCATTGTTCCATTCATTCATTTCAGTCAATCAGCAAGTCAACAAGCATTGATCAAACACTTAATGTGTGCCAGACACCATCCTAGGCACAGTGGGTGCAAAGAAAGCCCTCTCTTCCTTTTCACACATATTGATCAAGTGCCTCTTGTGAGCAATGCACTTTAGGGAGTAGAAGATGCACAAGGCATGGTCTCTGCCTCCTAAAGCTTGCCCACCATCATTAAATTCCACAGCCCTTAGGAACCTATTGCCTAAAGGGATTTTTGTGGATTATCCTGGGAACTTCGACCTTATTCCAAATATGGGTCCTGTTGGAAAATGTGCCAACAGTTCCCCTAAATTCCTTCCGTCCAGACTTTGAAGAGCCGAGCTTCTCGGATGCTGGGGCTCTGTAAGCCGGCTGTGAGGCAGCTCAAGTGATGTAGTGGAGAGTGAGTCAGGAAGAACTGAGTTCCAATCCAGCCTCACACATTGTCTAGTTGTGTGACCCTGGGCAAGTTACTTAACCTCTTCCTGCCTCAGTTTCCTCATCTATACAGCGGAGATCCTAATAGCTGTTGTGAGCCTCCCAAGAGATCCTATCTGTAGAGTGCCTGGCAAACAGTCGGTGCCTGATAAATGCTTGTGCCCTTTCCCTTCTGTAAGCGAGGCTCTCAGGTGAAGCAGCTTCTAGTCCTTCCCTCTCACTCCTCTGGCAGTGTTCCCCCAGCCAGATTTTCTAGGAAGCCGCCCCACGTGACAGCCCACAAGCCCTTGCAGGTCTGTGAGTGCCATCCTTTATTTAAGGCTTTAATTTTCGAGTGGAAAGTGCTTTTATTCTCTCACCCCTGACTTGTAAATGCATCCATCTGTAGGCTATCCTGCAGTAGAGAGTGACCTCCGGGTTGCCCTCCCTGACTCTCTCAGGGATCTATCTCTCAGCAGCTGGACTCCAGTGAATGTGTTTGTGTCTCCCACAAAATTAATCTGTCTCTTGAGCATGTGCTGGAGAAGTGAGTGTTGATTCTGGATGCCCTTCTTCCTGGGAAGTGGGAGCGGGCACATTTTCCCCTGGGAGCTTGTTTTGACAGAGCTCTGGCCATTGGCTGAATGGGTCGGTTGGGAAGGCTTGGGGTTGTTTGCTTTTGTCTTTTATGGAGGAAGGCGACAGCTGTGCCTCAGTCAGGCATAGAATGATGCGGACCCTCCGGCTCAAACATGGCTTTGAAAGGCAGAGCCACGCAGCGGTTTCTGCGAGTTTCAAGGGCCTGAATAATCTAGTGAGGGCGGGCACAGGTGTCCTGTTCTGGATGGATATTCCAGTGGCATCCTGGGGTTTCTGGGACTCCCCCGCCATTCTGCTGAACAGGAGAGCAAGCTTTCCAGGGTTGGAGCAGTGATGGATAAAGGCAAGAAAGAGCACTTGAGGGGGATGGGGTTTTTCAGGTGTAGCCGACCACAAAGACTGTCTTCCAAGGCACCCAGGGCTTGCGGTCGCCCTGGGAAGAGAGAGCCACAGCAGTGAGACTAAAACGCTTTAGTGTGGCTCTTGGGGCTCCAGGGCAAGACTCTTTGCGAAAGTCCTTTGAGGTCTGTAAAACATTCTCGCCCTCCATTTGTGTGGGTGGGATTCTGGTGACTGGGGCCCCTGCTCATTTTGCTCAGCCCTGGGGCTATCCTTTATAGGCTGCTGCTGAAGCCCAAGTTGATGATTTCCTTGTTCTTTGAAGCACCACGGGCCATACATACAGCACTGGCACAAGCTGAGCCCCTAAATCCCCAATCCCTATTTTCTATAGTAATCAACGAGATTCGGAAATTTCTGCCAATGAATGAACACAATGGACCTGCCCTACAACCTGAGTCTAGTTTGAGATGCTCAATTTGAGCATCCTCAGTCCCTTCATAAGCCCACCCACCCACCCATCAGCCACTAAATCCACAAGCACTTGGTAAGCATCTGCCATACCCCTCTCCCTGCACTAGGCACTGGGGACATGGAGGTGCTTATGTTCTCTTTGGCATCTCACGCGGAGTAGAGCATTCGTATATATCAATGAATCTGGGGTCCAATTGATTATCGGGAAGTTGTCTCCAATGAGGCATTCTGCTCCCTCTCCTGGCCCACCCATCCTTTGTGCCTCTGAATCATGTAGTCCACAAAGTTTGCCACAAGGCTCCAAAGTTTCCTAGTCATCTGACTGTCTCTCATGTTCATAGACCCACAGGACTGGAAAGGATATTAGAGAATAGCTCATTTTTCTAGTAAGTCACAAGATGAATTGAGGGGATGAGTTGGTGGCGGGTAGGGAGGCAAGCTTACCACCTCTTGGTGTCACCTTCCCCCAGAAACCCAAGCAAACACTCCAGCCTTGACTGGAGGGTCATGCTGAGGCTCCCACCTCAGCTCCCAATTCCCCATCCTCAGGGCAGCCTCAGGATGCTTGATCATCTCTTCATCTCACCCCCAGCCTGAGACTCATGGGCTACAGAGTTAGAAGACTTGTGTGTGAATCCTGGCTTCTCCATTCTCCATCGGAACCTCAGGCTCCTCATTTGTTAAATGGGGATAATGAGGCCGGCTCTTTCTATTCCCACACATCTGTTGTGAAGAAAGTGTTTTAAGAACTTAATGAACATGCAATATAATTGCTCCTCTTCCTGGCTCAGAAAGAATGAAAGAATAAGCACTTATGCTTCCTCCGTGCCAAGCACTGTGCTGACTGACTCATAAGCCAAATGGAGAAAAGATGTGCTAGCGGGCAGCACCCGTGTTGACCTAGCGTGAGAGACCTGTGTTCAGTCTCAAGAGATCACTCTTATTCTTTTCACTTGGTCCTCCAGTTCTGGTCACTGGCGTGTGCTTGAGGCAGCCCCATAACTTCTGCATTCTAGCTTTGTGGTCCAGCAAGTTCATCCTCCTTCTCCATAGAAATGTCCTTCCCTGATAAGAGAAGAAAGCTGTGTCCTCCATTCTGCCCTGAGCCCTAAGGGTTCAGCTGGAACTAAGGGGGTGGGGGCTAATCATGCCCCCATTCCAAACAACCAGACACAAATTCCCTGTGAGCTGATAATGATGCATAGCACTTTGGGGATTCTGGCCTCATTAATACCAACCCAGCAACTGAGCTAACACACATAGGGTGTGCTTGTGGAAACTCATTTTGCACATTAGGAAGCTAGAGGAAGACTCGGCTTGGGAGCCATTTTAAATTTTCTTCAAAAAGTAGAGAGAAGTGACTTGAGTAGACACCAATGATGGAAACCAATGGGGTCCAGCCATTTGACAGCTCTACAATGATGAGTTACCAGCGTGTCCCTGTTGAAATTGAACAACTCAGCTGGTGAGTGAAATTTAGCAGCCCCTTCATGGTGTAGCAACCACAAATTTTCAGGAAAGAGAATTGAAACAGAAGAACTTTATATGATGTGCCCAAGGTAAGACCGAAACCCCAGCTTGACTGTCATTGGCTAGTATCAGAGATTCACTAGAAGTATCTCTCTGGCACCTTATTCTCTACCTACTTAGTTGGAAGGTTCAGAAACTGTATTTTCCCTGTACAAAGCCACCCTCTAGAAAGGTCCAATAATTAAAATGTTCCTTTGGTGTACCCATTAAAACTGAAAGCATTCAAGTTACTGAAAATTGTATACATTATTTAAGTTGATGCTCAGAATTATTTAACATTTTATTTTGAAAATGCATTTGCATGGGTTTGATTTGCATTGCTTCAAAGTAGATTTGAATAACTATCAAACAGCATACATAAGCAATTATAAGCATTTAATTATATATATAATATATATTTTAATACCTGGCTTTATTGTATCTGAAATAATACATTTTTTGTTTTATTATATCTAGACATTTTTGTTATATGAGAAATATTTTTATTTTGTTGTGTTAGTACATAACATTGTATTTTTATTATATTAGAAATTTATCGTATTAGAAATCTTATTGTATTAGAAATAATTTCAATATCACATGCATTTTTAAAGTTGGCTGATTTTTCCTCTAATTCATTCGATAAATAAAAATAATCCCATTTTCATGATGAACTAAGTTAATCTGTTAGGCAAGTAATTGAATTCATATTTTATGTTTAACAACAATTCACTACTGTTATAGAGTAAGACTGACTCAAATGAGAATACCTCATCTCCAGGGATCAGGAGAAATTATTCACAGTGCTCATGATAGTTTGTTGACCTAGCTATAGGTTGCTCCAGTCTTCTTATTAGACTTGGACAAAGAAATGTAAAGAATGTATTGTCAGATTGATCATCTCCCAACCCCTACCCTACACTTTGCTGCTGCCACCTCCACCACCACCACCACCATCATCATCACCACCACCACCACCACCACCACCACCATCATCATCACCACCACCACCAACAACAACAACAACAACATTTCCTTAAAGACGTTCATTTGTGATTTGTTTCCATGGCACACAAAGAGCAACTTGCTGCCCATTTCTGAGTCTCAGATTTATCCTCTGTTGAATAAGAGGATGGACCAGAAGACCTAGTCCTTTCTAATCTTTAAATAATCTAAGGCCCCTTCCTGTTCTGAATTTTATGAAACTCTAATTTTGTGTAGGGGAAGCACTGGACTTAGGATCAGAGGATGTGGGTTTGATTCCTAGCTTGGCCACTTACTAGCTATGACCAGTGTTGAGGACAGTGCCTGGCACCACAGGCACTTAATAAATGTTAATAAATGTTTGCTGACTGATTGACTGTGAGATTTTCTAATTAGCTGCTTTTGGTAACTGTCAGCCAACACTTCCTAACTCCTTGCAATAGAAACGAGGACTGGTCACTAACTCATCCCCACCCATTTGGCTTCAGCTAAAACAGAAGGTGGGGGGGAAGAGTAGGTCCCAGGGGGTTATGTGACTGGATTGATGAGACAGATTTCTGGTTTTAACAAGGTTGGGCTTCACTGATCTCATTACAAGGGTGCAGGGTGCTCAAGGAGGTTTCCCCACAATCTGAGCCTCTCTCATCCCCTACAAAGTATGGGCATGCATACTGACCAGAGCACAGACTATGAGAGCAGCAATTACACATGTCCCTGGATCATACAACCTTGTAAATACTCAAAACTTGTAGACCCACAGTGCAAGCTCTGAAAACAGCAACACAAAAAAGCCTGAATCTTGGGACAGTGCCTCCCCACCCCCAGATGTGCAGAGCTCAACTTTAATATAAATTTTAAAGTCAAGAAGCAACCTAGAAAATGAGCAATCAACAACAAAAAAGAACCTGATCATAAAAATTTACTATGGTGGAAGGGTAGATCAAGACACAGACTCAGAAGACAATAATGTGAAAAGAGCTACAAACAAAGCATCAAAGAAAAATACTAATTGGACACAAGCCCAACAAGAATTCCTAGAAGAGTTAAAGAGATAAGAGTGGTAGAAGAAAAATTGGGGAAAGAAATAAGAGTGCTGCAAGAAAATTATGAAAATACTAAAAATACTAAAAATACAAAAAATACTAAAGAAAACACTTTAAAAACAGAATTGGCCTAATGCTAAAAGAGGCACTAAAGTTCACTGAAGAAAAGAATTCCTTAAAAAATAGAATTGGTTAAATGGGGAAAGAGCTACAAAAACTCAAGGAAGAAAATAATTCCTTAAAAATTAGAATTGGGCAGGGGCAGCTAGACGGCGCAGTGGACAAAGCACTGGCCCTGGATTCAGGAGGACCTGAGTTCAAATCCAGCCTCAGACACTTAACACTTACTAACTGTGTGACCCTGGGCAAGTCACTTAACCCTCATTGCCCCTCAAAAAAAAATAGACTTGGACAACCAGAAGCTAATGACTCCATGGAACATGAAGAAATAATACAAGTAAAAATCATAAAAAATAGAAGAAAATGTGAAATATCTCATTGGAAAAACAACTGACATGGAAAATAGATTGAGGATAGTTAAGATAACAATTATTGGACTACCTGAAATCCATGATCAAAAAGGAGCCAATTCATCATATTTCAAGAAATTAGAAAGGAAGACTGCCCCAATATTTTAGATCCATTTGGTAAAGTAAAAATGGAAAGAACCTGCTGATCACCTCCTGAAAGAGATCCCAAAATGAAAACTCCCAGAAATATTGTAGCCAAACCGCAGAGTTGCCAGGTCAAGGAGAAAATATCACAAGCAGTCAGAAAGAAAGAATTCAAATATTGTGGAGCCACAGTCAGGATCCCACAAGGTTTGTCAACTTCCACATTAAAAGATCAAAGGTCTTGGAATACACTATTTTGGAAGGCAAAGGAGCTAGGATTACAACCAAGAATCACCTACCCAGAAAAACTGACTATATTTTTTTCAGGGGGAAAATGGACATTTAATGAAATAGAGGACTTTCAAGCATTCCTAATAAAAAGACCAGAGCTGAGTAGAAAGTTTGACATTTGAACATAAGATTCAAGAAAATCATAAAAAAGATAACTATGAAAGAGTGACAATAAGGGACAAAATTAAGTTAAACTATTTACATTCCTATTTAAGTAACTTCTAAGAACTTTATCATTAGTTTAGTTAAAAGGAATTCTCATAGACACATGGCACGGGTATGTCAGTTATTTTGGAATGATCTAAAAATAAAGGGGTGAAAAAGAGGGATGCATTGGGAGATGGGAGGATAGAGGGGGGAAATTTTCTCACATAAAAGAGGCACATAAGGAAGAGCTTTTACAGTGGAGAGGAAAATGGGAAGATGATGAGTAATGCTTGAACCTCATTCTCATTGAAATTGTTTCAAAAAGGAAAGAATAGGGGGTAGCTAGGTGGTGCAGTGGATAAAGCACTGGCCCTGGATTCAGGAGGACCTGAGTTCAAATGCAGCCTCAGACACTTGACAATTACTAGCTGTTTGACCCTGGGCATTTAACCCTCATTGCCCTGCAAAAAAAAAGAAAGAATACATTTGTACACATTCAGTTGCACATAGAACCCTATCTTACCCTATAGATGAATAGTAAGGGAAGGGGGGAGGAAGACAAAAGGGAGGGTGTATTAAGGGAGACTGTAGTTAGAAACAAGACTTTTGAGGAGGTTTAAAAAGAGAGAGAAGAAATAGAAGGAAATGGAATGGAGGTAAACACACAGTAATCATAACTGTGAATGTGAATGGGATGAGTTCACCTATAAAATAGAAGTGGATAGCAGAATGGATTTGAAAACAGAATCTAATAATAAATTGTTTACAAGAAGTACACTTGAAATAGAAAGACATACACAGAGAGTAATAAAAGGCTGTAGCAAAATCTACTATGCTTCAATTGAAATAAAAAGGCAGAGGTGACAATCATCATCTCTGACAAAGCAAAGAAAAAATAGATTTAATTAAAAGAGATAATCAGGGAAACTACACTGCTAAAAGACAATGAAATAATATAAAATATAATAATATAAAATGTTATAGTAAGTTTCTGTGATAAAGGTCTCATTTCTCAAATACAGCAAGAAATAAGTCAAATTTATTAAAATAGGAGCCATTCCCCAAGGGATAAATGGCCAAAGAATATGAACAGACAGTTTTCAGAAGAAGAAATCATAACTATCTATAGTCATATAAAAATGCTCTAAATCACTATCGATTGGAGCCATGCAAATTAAAGAACTCTGAGGTAGCACCTCCCAGCTATCAGAAATGACTAATCCTGGAGGAGAGGAGCAGTGAACCAGTCCAACCATTCTGGAGAACAATCCAGACTATAACTATGTCCACTCTCTGACTCAGCAATACCACTACTAGGTAAGAGATCAAACAAAAGGGAAAATGACCTTTATGTACGACAAATATTTGCAGCAGGTCTTTTAGTGGTGGCAAAGAACTGGAAACTGATGAGCTACCCATCCGTTTGGAAGTGGCTAAACAAGTTGTGGCATGTGATTGTGATGGAATGCTACTGTGCTCTAAGAAATGACAGTGGAGTGGTTTCAGAAGAAAAACAAAACAAGACTGATGCAAAGTGAAGGGAGAAGAACCAGGTATATTAACAGCCATGTTGTATGATGATCTACTGTGAAAGACTTGGCCACTCTGATCAATCCTGTGATCCAAGACAATTCCAAAGGACTCATGATGAAAAATTCTATTCACCTCCAGAGAGAAAACTAATGAACTCTGAGTGTAAACTGAAGTATAAGTTTCTCATTTCTTTATTTTTTTGGCCTTTTTGTAATATGGCTAATATGGAAGTGTATTTTCCATGATTTCACATATATAATTGAAAACATATTGCTCCCTTTCTTAGTGGGTAGAGGGGGTAGGAGGGAGGGAGAATTTGGGAGATAATTTTAAGAGAAAAGCATGTTAAAATAAATAATATTTTTAAATTATCTGTATAAAATTTTTTTTAATACCAGCAAACAAGGGTCATCAAAATATTTTTGCAGTCTACTACGATTCAATAGTTTCTATCCAAGTGATTCTTGATCATTTAACATTTAGCAGAAGAATCTGCACAATGAACCATAACAATAGGAAAACTCACAAAGACAGTGAGTGAGTTCTCCCTCTGCTTAAAGTGTCCCTAGCTTAGACCCCAGGAGCTGCTGCCTGCTGCTACTTCTTCTGCCTGGATGCACCCGTGGCTCAAACACTAACTCCTGCACAGATACATTGTGGAGAGGGGATCTTTTTTTACGTGAGGACAAAAATTCTCCCCATTGGAGAGAGCAATGGTTGCACCGATCTCTGCTGAGAGACAGCCAATAATAATCTGAAGCAATGAATGACCTGACCAGCTGAACTTGGGAGCAAACTCAAGCCACCCATCCAGGAGAAAAAGAAGCCATAATGGCTTTGTAATGTTTCTATGACTCTTCAAGGTTTCCCAAGCTTTCTCTCCCGTCAGCCCTGGGAAATAGATTGTAAGAATCATCACACCAGCCCATTTTACAGATGAGGAAACTGAGGCTCGAGTAGGCAAAATTAGTGTTTGCTCAATGTATGATCAATTTTAATTTTTAAACTGTATTTTACAGAAAAAAGTATAGAAGAGTGGCCACGTGTTTTCTCTCTGCTCTTCTTCATAATCCAGACCTGGAAATAAATTAGGGACCTGTGTTATTTCAAATGGGGCTGCTAGGTGGTGGTGCAATGGATAGGGCTCTGGGCCTGAAGTCAGGAAGACTCATCTCCCTGAGTTCAAATCTGGCCTCAAATGCGAATTACCTGTGTGACCCCAGGCAAGTCACTTCACCCTGTTTGCCTCAGTTTCCTCGTCTATAAAATGAGTTGAAGAAGGCAATGACAAACCGCTCCAAATGGGGCTATGAAAAATCAAAAACAATTGAACAACACCGACAGTAAAGTCATCTCAAATAGCACACTCTTTAACTGTCCTTCAATCCCGTTTGCCCTCCTGAGAAGCTCTAACTTGTCTTTTTTCCTTCCTAAAATGTCTGGTTCTGATTTGAACCCAGTTCTGCAAATGTCCTCGGAGTTTATCAGGGCCCTGAAGTTCTGCCGTCTCCCTGGCTCTGCAAACCGTGTCACTCAAGGCCGTGGCTGGAGCATCTGACCTGGAGGCTGTCAGCTTCCCCGGCTGACTCGAGGTGGGTCTACACTGGCCTAACTCCCAGATCCTTTTCTCCTCCCTGTCCCTGTGATGCTGGGTTTTTGAGTCTGAATGTCAGACTTTCTGTCCAAAGCTCCTTGGTTCCTCCCACCACCCTGTAAGTCAAGGACACAGCCACCCTTTGAGCTGCTGCTCTCCCTGAACACCACCTGGGCAGGTGACATCAGGGCCTGGAGCTGAGCTGCTGTCACTGGGTTCTTTGGAGTCCCTTCTCTGTCGTTGGGACCATGTCTGGCCCCTTCTGCTTTTTGCCAAGTGCGTGCCGTGAAGCTGGATCTGTCTCCAGGCTCCCCTTCCCTCTGGTGCTGGTGGGAACGCACTTACCTGTGTTCCTCTGAAGCCTGTTTGTTTACCCACCTGTCTGGCGCTCATCAGCACAGTATTTGGCCAATGTGCAAACTTTCAAAACAATCAACATCCTCTCAGAAACAGATCCAGTTTGGAATCACTGTCTGACTTGTGTAATATAAACACCTGACTCGATTTTTAATTGGAAATTAATTAGGGATGATTAAGAGCGCTTCTAAAAACATCAGTTATTGACTCAGGAATTAATGTATTACAGATACAGGCCTAGGCATCCGCTCAACAGGCCAGGCGAATCTCTAGGATGCCAAGTCCCAAAGTCCCTCAAGGTAACTGCCTACTGCTGCTGCCTTGGTCCCCATAGAAAGACCAGCCAGGTCGAGGGCTCCTGGGTCTCCTGGCTGACCTTTGCCCTTTGTAAAGGGCTGGAGCAGCTCCTCCAGGGCCTGCAGAAGTGGCCCCAGCTGGCCAAAGGGGTTGCCCAAAGAAAGGGAAAGGGGGAAAGGAGACTGTTGACAGATATCGGGGCTGACAGGTCCCCCCCCACTCCAGGAGCTGGCAGGAGGGTGTCCTCTGAGTACAGCAGAGCAGGGCATGGGGTTGAGGGGCGGGAGAGGAGAGAAGCCCCACCCCTGACGCCAGGATCATGCATCTCCCCTCTGGAGCATGAAGGCGGTCTTTCCTGACCCAGCAGGTGCCACTGCCTTCTCCTCTGGGCTGAGCTGGTTTGCTAGTGGTGTGTGTGTGTGTGTGTGTGTGTGTGTGTGTGTGTGTGTGTGTGAGTGTGAGTGAGTGTGTGAATGTGTGTGAGTGTGTGTGAGAGAGTGTGAGTGTGTGAGTGTGTGGGTGTGTGTGGGGGCATCCCTGCTTAGGTGTGCACACACTGTCTCCTTCAATAGAATGAAACCTTCTTGAGGGCAGGGACCATTCTCTGCATTCTCCACTGCCCAGCTCAGTGAGCAGCACGTGCAAGAGTTTAACAAGTGTTTGTGAATGGATTTTCCGAGTCAGTAAAAGGGGAGCTCCCTGAGGCCGGGGCTGTTCCATGCTTCTTCTGTGTCCTCAGGGCCTGGAACAACTGCTTGTTGAATTCCTGAAAGGTAAGTCATTGTGGAGAACAGAGGGAAGGGGTCCTGCCCCAACCGGACAGTAACTGACCTCCTCGTTCATCAACATCCTTCCTAATGGTCCCCAGGAGTGGCCACAATATTCCATATGGAGTCTGGCTGGTGGTAGGCTATGACCTACCCCCACAGACGACGTTTTCTAATAAAACCTAAGCTTGCAGTGGTTTTTCCTCTCTGACACATCATAGCATTGACTCTTGCTTAGCTTGCAGTCCACTAATACCTCCAGATCACTCTCATTCTCTGCTCTCCCACATCCTATGCTTGTGATAGACTAGGAATGGGGATCAGAACTGTGATTTCTTTAATATGGGCACCTCCAAGGTGATAAAATGCCTTCTCTCAGAGCAGGTCCACACCTTCTCTGCCAGTTCTAATGTTGCTTGCTTAGTGTCACATAGTATTTGTCAGAGTTGGGACTTGTGGATTTTAAATTCAAGTGTAAATTTTTCCATTTATGCCTATTAAATTTCATATTATCTGACCTAGCCAAATGGCCTGCCTGGTCAAGACATTTTCTTGTACATTTCAATAACTGACATCCTCCTCCTTTTTGCCTAAGCATTAAGCTAACCAACCCATGTCCAGCCCATCAGCTGTTTCCCCAGGCCTCGCGTCCAAGAAGCTTGCCCCAGGACTTCATCCTTTCAGATTTTTGGAAGACACAAAAGTGAGAGATTTCCCCAACAGGGTGTTGGTGAAGACCTGGTGGTCTGGGTCTCCTGGCTGATCTTTGTCATTCGTAAAGAACTGTCCTTAAGGAATGCCCGCAGATCACATGGTCATGCCCATGCTCTGGCTTTGTAGGGAGGGCCCAGCAGATGGCAAGGCCTGGTGGGTGGAGGGAGGAGTAGCTTGTCAGTCAGCCAGTAAACACTTACTAAGCACCTACTATGCACCAATCACACAGTAGGCTAAGTTCTGGGGATAACAAGGAAAGTAAAAGACAGTCCCTGCCCTTGAGGAGTTCCCATCTGGCAGGTTGGAGGGTGCGCTGAGAGGGCAGAAGGGAGGCTTAAGCCAGTGGTCCTCTATCCTACATGGAAAGCCTATGGTGGGTTTCCATGTACAGGATATTGTTCTTAGCTGTGGGGAGTCAAGGGTTTGAAATAAGGCACGTGCCCTGCCCTCAGGGAGCTTAAAGTCTAGTGAGAGGGATAATGCTTGGCCATAAATAATGATAATACAAGTTGGAGTAATGCAGCACATCAACAAAGGGCCAGAGTACAAATCAGCTCCGCCATCTGCTACCCGTGCGACCTTGGCGCCTCTCTGGGCCCCAGTTTCCCCCTCTGGAAGATGAAGGAGGCAGCTTGATGCCCTGTGAGGTCTCCTCCGGCTCTGTGTCTGTGAATACAAAAAGGAGAGCCCAAGAGGTGGCTCTTACCTGGAGGGGTCCAGGAAAGCTTCAGGGAGGAGCTGCTTCTGGGTGAGGCCTGAAGGATGAGCAGAAGCCCAACACATGGAGATGAAATAGGGTGTCCCAGGGGAGAGGGGCTGCTCCCCCACGCCCCAGCAGCTGCACAGAGGGGGGAGAAGGCGGGCCACGAGCAGGGAAGCAGCTGGGAGTCAAAGTGGCCTTGAATGTGGAGTAGACAAGGGTGGAAAATGAAGCACAAGCACAGAGGGTGGAGAGAGATTATGGGCATACTGGAAATTGGATCTGAATTTCCCAAAGAAATGATGCTGGAAGGGGGAAGGGCTTGGCTTTGTCACCCTGTGTTGGTGACAGTGGTCCTGAAGGCCACTGTTAATGGGTCACCATGGACACGAGCAGTGGGAGGGTCTCGTCTAAGACGCCTGGCCTTGCCAAGCCAATGCTTCCCCCTGGGGCCATGCCAGCAAAGGCGTTCTCCCCTGGCCGCCAGATTCTAGCAAGATGCTCTCTCTAGCTGGCAATCCCCCCCACATATGTATATATAGAGAAGAAGAGGTCTAGATATAGGCTGGCGTTGCCCTGTCTTGTCTTCACTGCATAAAAGATTTCAGAGGAATTTCTGAAATACACAATCCATGGGAGCTCATTCCTCCCGCCTCCCTCTGATGAAGTCAGCTGGCAAGGGACCCGTTCTCATGCCTGGCTGACCTGATTTCATGCAGTCTTGGGCCCAGCCTCCTCCTTGGGCCTCCTCGCCCACTGGAGGGGCCAGGGGGCTGTGACCCTAGCCTGAGGAGTGACGGAGGCCTTAGAAAGAAGGGGCAAGGGCACAGGAGTCTTTGGGAGCTCCCGCTGCCATCATTTCTATGAATGAAGGTGGACAGAATCCTGGCCCAATGGTGGAGAGTCCCAACTCATGCCAAAGCTTGAGCTCCTCTGAGTGGGCAATGCATGCAGCAAGCCACGGGTGCCCATTTGGCTTCTTTTGTAGGCGCAGTTGGGGTGGGCCGGGGACAACGAGAGGCCTCTCCCCCTTCTGAAAGGGCCCTGCAGAAGCCTCAGTAGATCAGAGAGTTCAGGACTGGAAAAGGTCACCCCACCTAAGCCCCTGATTTTACAGATGAGGAAGACACAATATTCCCTCCTGCCCAGAGTCAGGGACTAGATGTGGAACATCTGGAAAGCATCGGGCCCATGCACAGCTGCCATCCTGTGGAATCGCCACCGAAAACCAGGTGTGGGGATGCTAAGAGTTGCTCCTGGAGCCTGGCTTAACACGATGGAAGGGGGAGGAGGGGTACGCGCCTGTCAGGACGCCTGGAATCAGATGCAGACTTTCAGTGTAAAAACGGATGTTCCCTTTCTAGAGCGCCCAAGCTATTTTTACTGCACCCCAGGAAAGTGGGCACGCTTCCTCTTTTGAATAATCTCACTCTGTTTCAGGAAATCTTTGTCCACAGACCTGCACCGCCTCCCCGAGTGTCCTCTTCCGTGGGGACAGCTCCCAGGATTGGGAGCGAGCAGATCCCAGGCCAACAGAGCAGAGGTTTGGAAGCTGTCACAGACGTTATCGAGCCCCACCCTCTGACTTTATAGGTGAGGAAACTGAGGCCACCCAGAGGAAGTCTTTGCTTGAGGTCACCCAGGTGATAAGTAGCAGAGGCGGCATTCGAACCCGGAGCCCCTGCTTCGGAGAGCATCCCTTAATCCACATCATTCTCCGATCCTGTGGCAAAGCTGGGCCCTTGGCTGCCAGGGTACCCTGCAGTCCTTCCACAGCGAGGGTGCCTTTCACTAGTCTCTTGCCTTGCCTTGCCCGGCTCTCTTTGGGAGGGGTTTACCTCCTAAGTCGCGAGAGGAAACAGGAGAATGGCCTGTACTTCGGGTGTGGGCCGTCTTTTCCCACAACTCCTGCATATTCCTGGAAGCCGGGAGCAGGAGTAGATGTGGGTGTGAGTGGGGGCGGGGAGCCTGGGGGCGGGGATGCCAGAGAGATTTCCCTGAGCTGAGACGTGATGAAACCTGTCGTAGCATAGTATGACTGCAAGTCTCGAGCTGTCCCAGGCGTCGGGGTGAAGGCTTCAGTCATGGGCACAGCACAGGAGAGTGCCCTGGCCCAGCCTCCTCACACAGAGAGTAGAGTTAAGGAAGCAGAGAAGGGCAGGGACATGGCGCAAGGCTCTCAGGGAGGAGCCGCGACTTGAACCCAGGTCCTCGGACTCTCTAGCCCCACACGGAATGTTCCTGGCGGGATGTGAAGGCTGAAGCTGCCTCGCTCCATCTGTGCACGTATGGCTTTGGATGTGTCCCTGGACGGGCTACCCCGGGCACACCCGGAAACCCACTTTGGCGAATGCCCTTTCTTCCATCCACAGTCTCCGCCCTCCCTCCTCTAGACTTGGGAGATCTCCAACAACATGGAGAAGCAAAGGCCGTAAGAAGGGAACAGGAGAGGTCTTCCTTCACTTCCTTTTCTCATTGATTCAGCACCGGAGGGCAATTAACCTAAAAACCGTTTGCTGTATGGACCCCATAAGAGACAGTCACTGGGAAGAAGAAGGCGCATTAAATTAAAGATCCGGCCCCTCTCAGCCCAGCTGGGCTGGACTCTCTATTGGGCGGCCTGGATTCGGCGTCATTAACTTCTAAGGTCTCAGCCTGTCTGAAGCCCTTCATTTCCTTGGGAACCTTTGGGACCCATTACATAGTGATCTCACTGACATCATGATTGTCAGCATTTTAATTGGGCTTCTCTCTTCCTCCAGCTGAAGTGTCAGGCTCATCGTCTGGGCACCAAAGAGGACTAGTCAGCTGTCTGTTCCAGGCCAAGCCCGTCCTGCTTTCCTCACCTTCCTCCTGCCGCTGTACGTTGGGACATGCCAACATCAGGAGGTGCCCTGTCCTAGAGACAGGGCTGGGCTGCCAGTCAAGGGACTGGGCCCTTCGAGGTCATCCCGGCCACCCCCAGGCCCAGAGAAGGTCACACAGGTGACAGAGATCAGGATTTGAACCCAGGCCCAGACTCTCACTCAGGCCTGCATTCCTCCTCATCTACCACTTTAGACTTGTGTGAGCTTGGGCAAGTCCTTTTCCCTCTCTGGGCCTCCGTTTCCCCTCTTGTAAAGGGAGAGGGTCTGTTTCCTTATAAGTCTAGGGCCCCGGGCTTTGTGTATCCTCAGCAGATGAATAATCAAGAGGTTATGGGGCGAGGTGGGGGTTGACAGTTGTCTCCAAGGATCTCAAGGTCTGTCGGGTGGAGAAGACTGCTCTATTTGACTCCATGGGACAGGAACAATGGGCACAAGCTACTGAGGTCAGAGTACTGGCTCCATGGGAGAAGAAGACTCCAGCAGTGGGACAGGCCACATCCAGAGCTGGTCATCTCCCCATCTGGAGAGTGATTGTGGGGCATGTGATGGGGAGCTCCCTCCTCCTCAGATGTGGGCTAGGGTCCCTTCCAGCTCTTGTATTCTGTGTAGATTCTGGGAAATGCTGCAGGGCTGGAGGTTAGATAAGGAAGGATGCACACTGTGACCCTTCTCTGTGCTCCCACCTCAGCGTCAGAACAAGCTTCTTTCTGAGCAAGATGAAGGGCTGGGGGCCCCTAGGTTCCTGTGGGAGCCCCCCGCCCCCCCCCCCGTGCTCTGGCCAAGCCATGATGCCCAATCCCTCTCTGTTTTGGCCATCTTGGCATTTGACGTCCAATCAGCAAGAATGGATTACATGCCTATTCTGTACCAGGGACCCACCTCCTTCTGGCTTCTTGGTCTGCACTAGCTTCATTCTTCTATCGACACTGTCCCAGTGATCCATCCCCCATCTCCATGGCTCTGCACTGGCATCTCCCTTGGCTGGAGTTCTCCACCCACCATAACTTCTCCCAGCCCCCTTCAAGCCTCAGCTCAAATCTTCCCTGAGAGGCGTTTGCCAGCTCCCCATCCCCCCCACTGCCAGTGCCCCCCACCGCTAGCACCCCCACTGCCAGTGCCCAAGCTCTGGCATGGCTGCTGTGTGCACCCAGTAACTTAGATGCTGTCTCCCCCATTAGAATGGGAGCTTCATGAGGGCAGGACCATGTGGGCCGAGGGCAGTCCCAACAGAGGGGGAGCCTGGACGGCCTTTCTGTGCTCACTGGCCAGAGCACAGAGGGTTTGGGATGGAGAGGTCAAACATTGTAACCCACCGGCAGCCAAAGGCTTCCCCAAACCTCTGGGCTCCCCAGGCCTGAGCAGAGGAGCTGGGTTCAGATTCCACTTCTGATGCTCGTGTCCTCCCCATGTGACTTTGGAGGAACCACTGGACCTTGCTGGACCTCAGTTTTCTAAAGTGTCAGATGAGGAGATTGGACCAGATGACCTTGAAGTGGCAGCCAAGTTAGTGGTAGAGTCAGAACCACTGGGCTGGAATCTAGCCTCCAACACTTAGTACCTGGGGGGACCCTGGACAAATTGTTTCATCTCACTCTGCCTCAGTTTATTCTTATGTAAAGTGGGGCCAAAAATTGCATCCAACTCACAGGGTCATTGGGAGGATCAAATGAGATAATAGATGTCAAGCACTTTGCAAATCTTAAACCATTATGTTAATGTTATCAACAAATTAGCTGATTATTATTATTATTATTATTATTAGTCTCTTCTACCTCTGAAGTCTTTTCTTTCAATCTTAGGTCTACAAACTATATTAATGTCTCTTTTTGGCCCCTTGACCCCACCTGGTGTCACTCTAAAAACAATCTCCAAAATAAATCCCATGTGAAACTCATTTCTAGGTTTCCCTAGATGTGGGTAAAGAGAGTCCTCAGCTTCTGTATCCCTGTACTTAAAGTGTCATAAATAATTAGATAGGCAACAGTCTTTATTTCACCACCAAAAAAATGTAGGAAACTCCAAGAACTCCCAGGAGACTCTACACAGATGAAAAACAAGGCAACAAAGCGCATCAAAGCAGCCACACAGTCCATCAGCTCCCCTGGAAGGGAGCGCAGCTGGGGAACTGATGGCCCAGAAATCCCTTTCCCATCAAACCTGCAAGTCCAAGTCACTCGCTGCTTCGGTTCTCCCATCACAAGACGGCACAAGAACAATGTGGACAAGCCCCTTCCTGCTCAAGGAACCACCAAGGAAGCTCCTCTCCTTCCAGAAGGAGAGATTCCCCAGAGTCCAAAGCTGAAACTTACCCACAAGGCATTCCCAAAGCTGATGGTGCCCAGGGACCCCTCAAACTGCCCAGATCAACCCGTCAAGTGAATTCAGAGCTCCTTCTTGTCCACATGGGAGTTTGGGAAGTATGAACTGCCCTCTGAGGTCAAACGCAAGCACCCCTACCTTTGCTTCTTCTGTAAGTCATCATTAGGGCCTCGGGTGGGGGGGGTATGAAAACCATGCATGGTCATAGATTGACATCTCAACCCCACCCGGTCTCTTTTGTTTTTGTGATCTTGTTTGTCTTCTCAAAGTGAGACAGAAAAAGAGGGATGGAGGGAGAGGGGAGGGCAGGGAGAGGGGAGAGAGAGAGAGAGAGACAGAGAGACAGAGAGAGAGAGAGACAGAGAGAGAGAGAGAGAGAGACAGAGAGACAGAGAGAGAGAGAGACAGAGAGAGACAGAGAGAGACAGAGAGACAGAGAGAGCTAGAGAGAGCTAGAGAGAAATAGAGAGAGGCAGAGAGAGCGCCAGAGACAGAGAGAGACAGAGAGAGAGAGAGAGAGACAGAGACAGAGAGACAGAGACAGAGAGAGAGACAGAGAGACAGAGAGAGACAGAGAGAGCTAGAGAGCTAGAGAGAAATAGAGAGAGGCAGAGAGAGAGAAAGGGAGAGAGAGAGAAAGGGAGAGAGAAAGGGAGGGAGAGAGAGAGACAGAGAGAGAGAGACAGAGAGAGAGAGACAGAGAGACAGAGACAGAGAGAGAGACAGAGAGAGAGACAGAGAGACAGAGAGAGAGAGACAGAGAGAGCTAGAGACAGAGAGAGCTAGAGAGAAATAGAGAGAGGCAGAGAGAGCGCCAGAGAGAGAGAGAGACAGAGAGACAGAGAGAGACAGAGAGAGAGACAGAGAGAGAGAGAGACAGAGAGAGAGAGACAGAGAGAGCTAGAGAGAAATAGAGAGAGGCAGAGAGAGAGAAAGGGAGAGAGAGAGAAAGGGAGAGAGAAAGGGAGGGAGAGAGAGAGACAGAGAGAGAGAGAGACAGAGAGACAGAGAGAGACACAGAGACACAGAGACACAGAGACACAGAGAGACAGAGAGAAAGAGAGAGAGGAGCAGGATGGACAGGAAGAGGAACAGGATCAGGAGGAGAGGAGGAAGAGGAAGAGGAGGAGGAGGAGAAGAAAAGAAGGAGGAGGAAGAATTTGTTTATGTTTGTAGATTCATGAAGAAGGACAGCTTCTCCATCCACGACATTCCTAAGCCTCAAACAGGAATTTCTTGTGTCATGTAGGAGAGGCACAGTGGGCATGCCCATATTCCATGGGGAAGTGTCCCCCTAGATGCCTACCAAACAAGGGCCCCCCCTTTTACTCATCATGCTGGTTGGGAAAGACATCCAATTGATCAAGGACTCACCTGGTCAAGGCTTCCCCATCCCTGTCCTTCCCTTACCCCACTGGGACTGATGCCCATGACTGTCTCCTACCTCCCAGGATAGTCGTGAGGCTCAAATGGAATAATATTTGGAAAATGCTTAGCATATTGCCTGGCCCATTGACTTCCCTCCTTTCCATTGCGGGTCCCCAGGACTCTGACAGGACTACAAGGGGTGTAGGTATTCCAGGCTCCAGGGACTCCAACATCCACTTGAGATCACGCTAGATAACCCAGCTCGGTCCTCAGCCCAGATCCACAGCCCCACAGGCTCTATAATTAATGAATAGACCCCTCCCTCTCTACAGTAGAGGTTTTCTGTTGCATTGGGATTGAGGACATTTTTGAAGACTCCTTTTTCCCACCTGATATCCAGCACATTCTTCCACACACCAGATGCTGTTTGGGCCGATGCTTTGAACAATTTACAGTCAAATGATTTGTTATTCGACTTCTTTCTTTAATATCCTTAATTTCTGGCTTTATTTCTTTTGTCTTCCTATTATACCTTGTAATCATTTCAACGATAGCTCTTGTACCAACGTCGGCTGTAATCCCATTGCTAACATTTCTCTGCAATTAGGTTATTTCATTTGCTCCCCAGATGTAATTGCATCAGCCTGCTCAAAGCTTGATTGGGTATGGCTTTTAAAGTTTTGTTCTCGGGCATCTGACTTGTACGGGCAATAGGAGGAGCGGCAAGAAGTGTCCAGTAGGGGCTTCTGGCTCGACTCAAAGAATCCCTGATTAGAGGGGGGAAATCTCTCCCAGGCTATTGAGTCCGACAGACCAAGACTCTCTTCTCCATCATCACCGACAGGGGCTCAGCCGGCTCCCTTTAGACAGCTCCAGTTGGCTAGAATGCTTTCTGTCAAACCCAAACCTCTCTCTCTGAAAGTCCCCTCTGGGACCAGAAGGCCCTTGGAGCAAGGGGCTTTAGAACTTTATTTTTACTTATGACACAGTGTCTGGCACACTATAGGTGCCTCATAAATACTTGTAGGTGGTTGGAATGGGTTGGAATGATCCTAATTCATCAGAACAGGGGTCCTCACTCCTCCCTGGGACAGCCCTTCCGATCTTTGGAGATAGCTAGCATGGGATCCCAGACACCTCTTCGCCAGGCGAAATCACATGAGCTCAGTTATTCTCAGAGGGGCGTTTCTGTCAGGGTCATCAGTGAAGGAATCACTAAAGCTCCGATTCTCAGGGGAGCCAAACCCAGACCCCAGTCCAGATTCCCTCCAAAACTATCCTAAAGCGGGAGCTGGCAACCCTTGCCAGAAGCCTCCTAGCGAGGGAGACCCTTCTTCCTCCACTCACGGTGACCTGGCCCCACCTTGGGAAGTTTTCCATTCCTTACCCTGGAATTTGCCTCTTTGTACCTTCCAGAGGCTGACCCACCTGCAGTCCTGCCTTCAAAGGGCTTATTCAACTACGAGCTGTGGTAGAGATCTTAAAAATCTTTGAGATCATTTTAGGATTAAAAAAAAAAAAACTAAGGAAAGTGTGGTGTTTAAAATTTAATGTGTGGTCACCTTAAATTAGAAGCTTTAGCACCAGTCTTTGGGCATTAAGAATTTATTAAAGCATACCAGGTATTCACATGGAGTTCAGAAAGTTAAGAAAAGGCCTATCCAGTCTAGAGCTCCAGCCTGGTCTCGTTCTTCCTCAAGTCCTCTTCCACAAGCCTGCTTCAACTATGAATTCCCCAGCAAACTGAGTGTGGAAGCGGTCCTTACACACTGCTTCAAGCTGATTGGTTAGGGCATCCAAATCCATTGGTTCACTGGGCTTGAAGGTGGTTTCGAGTTGAGTTCAAAGTCCTTAGCTTCCTCCTTAAGGGCCAGCAAGGTGTGGTTACAATCTTATTAACTTGGTTTTGTAACTCCAAATTTTTTCCTTCCTTCCTTCCTTCCTTCTTTCTTTCTTTCTTTCTTTCTTTCTTTCTTTCTTTCTTTCTTTCTTTCTTTCTTTCTTTCTTTCTTTCTTTCTTTCTTTCTTTCTTTCTTTCTTTCTTTCTTTCTTTCCTTCCTTCCTTCCTTCCTTCCTTCCTTCCTTCCTTCCTTCCTTCCTTCCTTCCTTCCTTCCTTCCTTCCTTCTTTCTTTTCTTTTTTTTTGTAGGGTAATAAGGGTTAAATGACTTGCCCAGGGTCACACAGCTAGTAAGTGTCAAGTGTCTGGGTCCAGATTTGAACTTAGGTCCTCCCGAATTCAAGGCTGGTGCTTTATCCACCATGCCACCCAGTTGCCCCTGGTGTGGTTACAATCTAATTAACTTGAAGTAGGCTAATCAACAGTCAATCACTCTCACTTAATTCAATCAGTTTTGATTAATCTCCAGGTGAGCCTTTGAGTATCTGCCAAATCCCATTCTTTTCTCACAAAAGCCAAAGAAAAACAAGTTCTGGGGTGAGGAGCCCAGGCAAGCAGGTCAGTATTTTCCAGGAAGACATGGATGGGTTTCAGCCCCACACTGTCATAGAAGTAGAGGTGACATTTCACAGGGAATGGCTTACAGAGGAGAGACCACTGGATTGGGAGCACGGGAGCCTTGTTTTAAATGACTGATCTGCTTACTTGGTTCCTGAGGGACTCTGAGCAAGTCACCTTCCTCTTGGCCTCCGTTTCCTTATCTGTACAATAAGGGGGGGTTGAGACCTAATGACTCTAACTTCCCTTTCATTTCTAACTTTGATACAGAGAAAACTCAGAAAGATTTGATGGAAGCTGCTCTGACCTCCATCAATTAATTTCCTCTCTGGACTTGTTTCCTCATCTGTAAAGTGAAAAGTTGGACTTGTTGACTTCTAAGATCCCTTTCACTTCTAAGTCTATGAAAAGATGGGATTGGAGCCCGGAGGGGGATGGAGGGAGGCTAGAACCCAAAGAGGAGAGGGTGCTTTTTTAAAAAACAAAATTGGAATCTAGCCAGCAAGTCATTGGATCATAGATTTAGAGTTGGAAAAGATCTCAGCAATCATTGGGACTTACTCTTGTTATATTAGAGATGAGCAAACGTAGGGGACCAACCATGTCCCAGGGCCCCCCAAGAACACAGGAGCAGAGCAGGGATTCAGGGCTAGGTCCTGTGACCACCTCTCTTCCTCATCTGCCAGCTTCAGGCCTTGCCAAATGAAGTGGATGCGCTGAAGTCCATGGTGGTCGAGCCTCCTTTGCTCTTTGATCACATATGGCAAAGAAGTGCTACAGGGATGTTTCTCTACTGGCTGCATAAAGGCTTCAAAACAGCTTGGAGATTGGCAGCTTCAAAGAAAGGCAGCTATTAATCTGGACAGTTTGGAAAAGGTTAGCCATTTTCTAGCTATGTGAACCTGGGTAAGTCATTTCACCTCTGCCTCCAAGGCACATCTCTAGAAAACAGCAGTGTTGGAGTAGATGGCTCCAGGTCTATCTCAGTCTGCCATCGCTTGGTCCTTGTCTAAAAGTCCCACAGCCAATGTGGGAAGAGGGGCATAAGGAAGGACAATGCTCAGCCTTTGTCACCTGCTCCCCCCCAGCCTTAGGGTACTTTCCAGTTTGATCTATGCCACTCTTTGCAACACCTGTTACTGTTGTGTTAATGTGAAGATTACCATTCGTATTCTCCTTTGTGGGTTTCATTAAATTTGAGTGTACATTTGGTGTTTCCAAGTTCCCCATTACAAATCTAATTAAGATTCCATAAAATAAAATAATTCCAGTCTACACTCAACCATTATATTGCTTTGCATGGTATATGATTGCTCCTTGATTAATTTTTTAAAGTTCTGAATGAGTGCATCAATTTGGGAGAAAGTAAAGGAGTGTCCAGTGGGATCAGGACTGACAATTGGCTGTTTCCAAGACAAGGGATGGCTAGTAGCAGAAGTGCCACCTTAGGAAATAACGTGGAGGCTCAGGTCACCTGAACACCCAAACAGGGAGAGGAAGGAAAATCCTGCTTTGTTCAAATGGGGAGCATTTAGTCCAAGACGTGTCGAGTGCTAGACAGGAGACTGGGGAAAGAAAAGGAAAGATGGGGTATCCTTTTCCTCAAAGAGCTTGCATTCTCCTGGAGGAAGATGAGAAAATGGACACAGAAAAAAAAAGAAAAAGAAAAAGGACAGAGACATCAATTTTCCACATGCAGTAAACACAAAGCGATATCATGGAGACAAACATCCCCGGGGAAATCGAGAAAGGCTTTTCATTTAGAAGGTGGCACTTGAGTGAGTTCTGATGGAAACGAGACCTTCCAAAATGGGGAAGGGAGGAAGGGGAACACTCCAGGGATTGGGTAGAGCTGTGCAAAGGCGCAAGGGTTGTTGGATCACCCCACTCACTATTGATGCCCTGTTGTAGCAGTCTCTAAACTGTTTGGATCCCGCACCCCCATCAGTAATTGTCTGAACAGGCATCCCCAGCACATGTGTATTTATAAATATACATGTATATACAGATAGATATTATTTATATGCATTCACAAAGATGTACAAATATGTTTATATAGTATAAATATACATGCTTAAAATGTTTATATACATCCTGCTACACATATTAAAACATGCACAAGAATTTTAAATGACAAGATTAAGATGAAATAAACAATATTTTAAACTTGCTTATTTATGGTGCAAACTTTTACTATAACTAAAAGTATTATGAATACTTTATTAATAGATTTAGCGATTGTTATTGGTAATTCCAGTAAGGTGTTCAAAAATACTTCATTATTTTTGAAAACCTTGATTCAAAATTTTAAGATACAGAAATGTGAAGGTCTGCTTTTCAGTTCTGTTTATTTTGAGACTCAGCTTCAATAGGTGTCTGAGCTGAAAAAGACTTCCCAAAGCTCTGGAGATCAGAAGGAAGTACATTGTCGTGTCGTTTGTGTTTGCTAACTCAGAATAATCCTTCTTCAACCTTCAATTACAAAAAGTGTTTGTTGAACCTTACCAAGTAAATTTCCATCTTTCCTTATATCAATCTGTTCTTGTAAAAGAACGGGGAGGTTTTAATATTTTTAATTAGATGGGTTCAAAACCCATTAAAGCTTTAGACATAAGAAAATCTTATTTTTAGGTCACCAATGTGTGTAGACATGAGACTTTTTTTATAGGAAGCACAATATTTTAGGTAACAAAAGCTTACCTGTCAAATATCATGTAAATGGGGTGGTATCACACTAACAGAAGTTAATACTTCAAGGCCCAACGTACACTGAGGGTAAGATTTGTTGGCAATGACTATGGATGGAAATTTTTATTTCAAATGGTTGTTTTAATCATCTTCAATTCTTCATGGTCCCATTTGGGGTTTTCTTGGCCAAGATACTAGAGTGGTTTGTCATTTCTTTCTGCAGCTCGTTTTACAGATGAGGAAACGGGCAAACAGGGTTAAGTGATTTGCTCAGGGTCACACAGCTAGTAAGTATCTGAGGCTGGATTTGAACTCAGGTCTTACTGACTCCGGACCCAGTGCTCTATCCACTGTGCCACCTCACTGCTATATTCCCAATTTTTTTGACTGATTTCTTGACTCTTTGAATTAGCTCTTTGCCATTTTCACCTATAATATAGCTGATGAAGATCTCTTATTAGGAATGGAAATCTCATTTCTGATGTTTGCTTATTGCTCCCTAATGTTCACACACACTGTTCATATTTTCTTCAATCCACACTTTCTTTGTAAAGAGATTCCCATCTCTTGAAACAACTTGTCCATTTTATGAACACGAGTTCGGTAACACCTATATGGCATAATCTGTAAATCCAAGTCACCAGATGTATGCAGCCCATGACATAGCTCAGTGTGAAATCAATGAAAAGGGAAGAAGGAGTGAGAAGGAGCAGAGGGGACCACTTTATGGTGCAGGACTTCACTCTTCCCTAGGATACCTTGTATACCCAACATGATTTGTGACCTAAGGACCAAGGGATGTTACCAGTGTTGGCTGGAATATCAGATGCTAGGAAAACTCTCTTTTTGTAAAGAGTAGAAATTAATAGAAATTGAAGCCCCAGGAATCTTGGGGATGAGGACTTTGGAGAGCACCACTCAATTTTACCTTGAACTATGCAGTCTCTCTCTCTTTTCCTACAAATTAAACGAGGATAACATTTCAAAACTATTTTCACCATACTGTGACAGAGGATTTAATACAAGTCAAATTCCAATATGAAAAGTTTAAGAAACCACCCATAATAGTTTGCTGTACGGGCATTTTGTAGTATCAAAACTGTTGGAAACAAGTGGACTTTTTTTTTCTACTCCTAGTTTTGGTAATGTTAACTGTAGATAATATATTTATTTACAGTTAAAATTTAATTTTGTGCTAAAAAAGGCTCTAACTTTAATTAACATGGTGATTGTGGCTCAAAAGAACAAGATCATTATGAAAAAGCCAGATTTCCAAATATAATTGTTCCTATCACTTTGATAGGAACAGATTTGCGAGGCCTCTCTTCCGGTGGTCACTTAGTTCGTCTTTTGCACTATGCCTGAAATTTGAGTAGCTGACACTAGCTGGGCAATTATGCCCAATTTGGTAACATAGACCTAATAGTTAGATTAGCTCAAAGTACAGATAACTAAGAAAGGTAAGAGACCAGTGAAAACAGTCCAACCAACTGTACCTTTTAAATAAAAAACAACAATTTATTAAAGCACTGGTGTGTAAATGTTGATTAAACATCAGTTTCTTTTACCAACTTACTGACTTTAAGGAAAAAATGCCATTTGAAGCAAGATGCAAAGAAATATTACACCTAGGCACAAATTTATTCCTTCTCTCTAATTTCAATGGGTTTAAATTATAACTTCATTTGCTCTTCCCTTGAGTTCACTTTCCAGGCAAAATAGTAACGGTATTCAATTCATTCTGAATATTATGGCTAGAAGCTTTCTAGTGTACATATGCTGCTCTCAGTGGTTTTGGCACTACTTCAATCTATAGCAAGCCTGGTTGGCATCAAAGCTTACTACTTTGGTTTGCATTGCTAGACACACTTATCCAGTAACTCTTTCTCTAGTTAGGCAATGGTGCCTAATATACACAGCTTTCAATTCCTTGATTGAAGTTACAAACTATCTATTCAACACTGACATATTTTCTTTCAAATTAGCATAGAAAAAATAAAGAAAAAATTATACTTAGTTACATTATCGGAGTCCTCATAAGCCTGCTTCTAACCCCAGAACTGCTTCCTCTGACCAAGAATCTCCTTTAGAATATCCTTAACAAATAATCACTTAACTTTCATAGGAAGTACTCCAGTGATGGGGAACCCGATGCCTCCTAAAAGTAGTCTACTCCACTATTAAATAGTTGGAAGTGTTAAGAAGTTCTCCATATTAAGGTGGAATATGCTCATTGCTTCTAATTCTTTCTTCTGTCAAGTCATTCACTCACCCTCCTTTGGAACTCCTTGTTTATATGAAAGTTCCTTTGCATGTGGTACTATAAGAATACTAACTGGAAACATTTTCAGCTTATTTTTTCAGAAAAGATCAGGATTCTTAAAGAAGATTTTCCCCTTATAAACCTTTTGGATTTTTTTTAAAGAACATAATGGAAGAGTATTTACACACAATTTTATTGTGGTTTCCACATACTGAGTCACTGAGTTAGAAAAAACTTGGATAAAGGTTAATTAAAAACAGTCAAGATAGAGTAACATAATATAGCTCCCATGCTGGTTAAACATCTCTCCAGATTGTGACAAAGTTGAGAGAGAAATGAAAAGAGAAGGAAGGAAGGGAGAGAGGAGGAGGAGGAGGAAGAGGAGTAAAGGAAGAAGGGGAGGAGAAGGAAGGAAGGGGAAGAGAAGAGGGAAGAGGAACAACAACGATAAGAAGAAGGAGAAGGAGGAGAAGGGAGAGGAAAATTAGAAGATGGAGGAGACAGCCAGCTGTGCTCTGAAGTGGGTGACTCTTGTTCACTTAGTGAGTAGTAAACAAATGCAAACCTAACATTCAGACTCCGGCTTCTTAAATAATATCGAACAGGCTGAATTTATAAGGGGAGCCCAGGAAAGATCATCATAGCCACATTAAGAAAGAACACCATGTTTTAGTTCTTAGAAACTTGTTGTTGTTTATTCCACTTCTTCAGTTTCCCTATTTCACATCTTTGAAATCACAGAATTGTTTCATGTGTTATTGTTTTAAGTCGTCCCCTTTTCACACAAATGCTAGTTCAGTGTGTTAGTGCTCCTCCTGAGCTGTCCGTCTCTGTTTAGTCTCCTTCATTGTCCAAGATGGCAGCACCACAAATCATCCAGTGGTCACTGCTGATAGGACCTAGCCTTGAGAAGGAATTGGAAAGTGAGATCACAGGGAAATTTGACTTGTAAATGTGCGTGGAGGCCACTTTGTAAGAGAGATGAAGGTGCTTGAGCTAAGAGCTTTTCACACTTTCCCTCAATGAATCAGGATGAGCACTCATTCCATTTCTAGTCTGTTGCTTCTCTTTCTGTTTGTGGCTTTGTTGGTTTAACAAAATCCCAAACCAACCATATCTGGGGCTTCCTCTACTTCTATCCTGAAGATATAGAAACAGAGCCCTGAGGCTCTGTTGAAGGCACCATGATTGGCAGCCAGAATCCTCCTTTTTCTGATAAACATTCAATGGTCTCAGTGACTGGAATCCCATATTCATAAAAGAAAAAGCCCATCACATTTCTCATGAGTTGGACGGGTGTGACTCTCCACATTTATAAACACATTTCCACTGGAGTCCATTAGTGCAACCCCACTGGAGAAGAACTCAGTGTCACCCACTGCTTGTTGGGAACACAGACAGCTCCTGGAGCTTGGGTGGAGAGTCTTGGTGAAGTAAGAGGGCAAGGAGAATTCGTTCTGTGGTTGCAGACACACAGCATCTTCCACCTACTCCGCCACAGCCCCACATCCACGCCCAGGCCCCTCATCCCCACCCACAGAGGCTGAGAGCAGCCCTGCTGGGACCACATCTGAGGCGCTCCCAGATGGCGAATGGACCAGAGCAAGATTGATTGAAGGAACTAGGGGTGTTTGACATGGAGAAGAGAAGACTCAGTCTTGAAGGATGGGAAAGTTGGCCACAGAGAAGAGGGACCTGATTCATTCAGCTTGGCCCTAGAGGGCTAAACAAATATGGGTGGATGCGACAGCTAGGTGTAGAAGGAGGGGATGGGGGCAGGCTGAAGTCAGGAAGACTCATCTTCATGAGTTCAAATCTGACCTCAGACTATTAATAGCCTTAAATGTCAGTGGACCCTGTCTGCCTCAATTTCCTCATCTACAATACAGAAGGAAGTGGCAAACTGTTCCCATATCTTTGCCAAGAAAATAGCCAATGGGGTCACAAAGAGTCAGATCTGACTGTAAAACAGCCCAGTTCTTGTGGCAGAGATGGAAACAGGCCAACGTCTTTGGAGGTGGAGTTGTTGTTTGTCCATCATTCTGGGAGAGGACCATGATGTCAGGGTGATGTCACGGCTTGCACTGAATCGGATTGAAGCGAGGCAGGGCCGTGCAAGGTCACCAGCCTCATTGTCTCCTCCAGAGTCATCTGGGTGCAGGGCAAGGTATAGATCAGGATCACTGGAGATGGTCCTGGGTGTTTGAGGCAACTGGGTTAAGGGACTTTCCCAGGGTCACACAGCTAGTAAGTGTCTGAGGTGAGATCTGAACTCAGGTCCTCCTGAATCCAGGGCCAGCGCTCTGTGCATTGAACCAGTTACAAGCATGCTACACAGTAGCCTCAGGAGAGAGCGCCCCCTGGGGGGGTGTCTTCAAGTGTTGGCTGAATGACCAGACAGTAGAGATTTAGCAGAGGGTATGCTCTATGATGGCTTACGCTTAGGCAGATGCCACCGAGGTGCCCCCTGGCTCTGCCACTCTACAGACAATACCCTTGTCATTCCCATTTTACAAGCCAAGAGGTGTAGTGACCCGCCCACATCTCACGGCTGGTTACAGGCATATCTAGAACAAAATCTAGTCTTGTGGTTCCTCGTCCTGCGCACTTCCCAGTGTAGCACTGTATGAGGACTTTCTCACAGACTCTTCCCTACCCGGATGTGTTCCCCAGAGAAGGATGAGAGCCAGCAGGATGTGCTCCCAGGACAGGATTCGAATCCAGAGCTTCTGACACCAGGCATTGGCCTCCCCAACTGAATGAGCCATGCCTTCTGGGAAGGGAGGGGGCCATACCTGGAGATATGTTCTGCCAATCAAATACCTCCCTGAGCTCTCATCCGACTGCCATTCATCATGCCAGGGGGTTGGCTCGTGGCCAATATTTGGACTCCATCACCCTGCCCGCTGGCAAGAATGCCACCTGAGGCCTCTGGTGAAGCCTGAGGCTGGCAAGTCTGCCCTCGAGCTGTAAATGGCGCTGGCCAGGAGGGGTCTCGGGTCTGGGAAGAGCATCCATCTGTGCCCTGCACCATGGGGACCAAGATGTGATGAGCTGTGCTCTGGGCATGAGGGAGCAGGCATCGGAAGATGAGGCCCAGCCTCCATCCTCTAAGGGCTCACAACCACCATCCAGTCAAAGAAGGAGAATTGGAAAGGCCTCAGCGAGTTCCCAGCCCCTCCCCCTTGTAGATGAGGAGACTGAGGTTCAGAGAGGTTGGCCCAAGCTTGCCCGAGTTTTCAACTGTTGAGTTGGAATTCAGACCCAGGGCTTCAGCCTCCTTCCAAGGAATCAGGAGGCTGGGCATTGGCTGTGACCACAGGCATATATCCTGCAAAATGAGGGTTTGGACTCCACGGCCTGGGGGTCCTGTCCAACTCCGGGTCCAAGATGCTCTTTGGTGCATGATCCTATGGGCTTATTTGGCTCCCAAGATAATCCACGACAGGTGGCATTGAGACGACTGAATTGGGGCTTTGGGTGGGGGGTGAGAGTGGTCAGGAATGTCTCCATCCCAAAGGCCATCCCCCGTGCCTAACATGGTACCTGGCACACAGAAGGCGCATAATAAATGCTTGCTGCTTGGTTGGCTGGGTACATACTCTAGCCCACCAGGATCAAAGGCAGGGACTGCTTTGCTTTTGCCTGGGCATTCTCAGCACACAGAGGTGGTTAATGAATGGCCCCCGATTGACTGAAGAAGAATCTCCCCAAATCTCAGCAGATGGCCCTCCAGACTGGACACATGTAGGCACGGGACACTCCCTCCCACTCAGGGGACCCTCCTTCTCTTGCAGACCACTTTGGCTCAGATCAAGCTAAAGCCTGCCTGGGTCGAGGCCCAAGGAGAGATAGAGGGCCCTGAAATGGCAGTGACCCCGTGGGGACGGGGGCAGAGACTCTGACAGAGGCCACCCACCAGTGATTTGTTTGTTCTCTGGGAGAGGAGGAAACGGTCTGACCAGAGCTCTGCCGTTGCCGGCCCCAGAGTGTCATCAGCAGCTTCTGAGGTTGGGGTCAGACCCAACAAAGCTGGTCTTTGAAGTCTCCAGCAGAGCGAGGGCAGCCACAGAGCCAGGGCAGCCAGGCAGGAAGGAAGCAGGTGACAAGCAGTGGCCAGAGAAAGCAGCTCCAGGGCCAGGATGTGGAGGTAAATGGCCGTGCAACAGAATGAAAGGTGGGGGAGGGGACAAAGGGATAAGACCGGCCCACCCAGGGTCACCGCCACTGACATAGTGCTCGGAGGACCAGGCTTCACATCCTGGCTCTGCTTCTGTGTGACTTTCCCTCCCTGGGCCTCAATTTCCTAATATGTAAAATGAGGGAGTCAGACTCTCGGGCGCTTCAGGCCTATGACCTATGCTCCAAGCCCCTGATTGTCCGGAGGCTCCCCGGAGCGGGTGACATGCCTGAGGTCATTGGATTGTAGAGGCCGAGAGAATGGGGGAAGGCGGAGAGGGGCCGACCCAGCCGGAATTGGCTTGGGTGACAGCAGGGCCATCTCACAGAGCCTGAGGGCCCTGCCCCACCCCCCAGGGTGCTAGGTCCCGGCTGGCTCCCCTCCCTCCTGCCACCGAGGTAGTCAGATCCTTAGCTCAGAGAGGCATCTTGGCTGCCAAGGCCAGAGGAGGCAGATGCCCTAGCTTCCACCCACTAGAATTTTATTGGCAGTTTAGTTAACATCTCTCTGGATCTCAAACTGATGGCGACAGGCGTGTGGCAGGCCCTCTGGCAGGGAGCTTGGCTGGTGAGGCCGAGCCCTGCTCCAGAATCGATGAAAGGTTTTCAAAGGGAAGAAGGCATATGGCGGCCTCCAAGCTTTGTCTGAGCTTTGAGGGTTGGATAGAAGGAGCACCTCAAAGACTGGCATGGGAGCAAGCCTGTGTGCCAGGGGCACTGACTCAGCAGCCGCCCTCTGGGCATTAACTTCGTCTTCGTTCCTGACAAGACTTTGGAGGGGCATTAAGAGGGCATCTTTCCAGGGGCCCCAGAGGCATGCGGTGGTAGTCTCTTCAGGCAGAGGGGCGCCTTCCCACTCCCAGCCAATGGGGAAGGGGGTAACGTCCTCCAAAGTCCAGGGGCTCAGCAGGCTGGGCTGGTGTCGGATGATAACCCCATTGTAGGTCTCAGCACGACCCTGCCGGAGTGGCACAGCTACTGGGAGCATATCTGGGGGAACACCAAAAACCAGAAAGGGTCCTGGCCCGTGACAGTACTCCCCCCGAACCCAGACCCCCACATGGAATGTCCTACAACTTTATACCGGTTCCTCTGCAGGGATCCAGGAGGCAGGACGATGGACAGAGCACTGGGTGTGGGGTCAGGAGGTCAAGGTCAAACCTGGCTTCCCAGCTGTGGGACCTTGGGCAAGTCTCTTCACCCTGTTTGTCTCAGTTCCTCATCTGTAAAATAAGCTGGGGAAGGAAATGGCAAACCACTCTAGGATCATCTCTGCCAAGAAAACCCCAAATGGGGTCATGAAGAGTCAGACATGACTAAAACAACCGATGTATGTGTGTGCGCGCGTGTGTGTGTGTGTGTGTGTGTGTGTGTACATAAAAATACTTTTTAAAAAATAAACATTTTTATTTAAAATTTTGAGTTCCAAATTCTATCCTTCCCTCCCTCCTCTTCCCTCCCCCCTCCCTGAGGAAGTAAGCAATCAGATGTGGGTTATACATGTGCAATTATGTAAAACATTTCCATATTTGTCCTTTGTATAAGAAAACTTGCATAAAAGAAAAAAATGACAGAAAGTGAACAATAGCACACTTCAGTCTATTCAGTCAATATCAGTTCTTTCTCTGGAAGGGGATAACATTTCATCATTAGTCCTTTGGGATTGTTTTTGATAATTGTGTGGCTGAGAATAGGCAAGTCATTCACAGTTCTTCATCAAGCAATATTGCTGTTTCTGTGCACAATGTTTTCTTGGTTCTGCTTACTTCACTATACATCAGTTCATATAATCCTTTCCAGGCCTTTCTGAAATCATCCAGCTTGTCATTTCTTATTGCACATACTTATATACTTTTGCAAGTTGTGGAATGATAAATAAATGTCAATTATTATTATAGTTAAGAATAATACTAATAAGTACTTTGTTATTTTGTCTGTACCAGAGCTTCTTAAAGTTTTTCCACTTGTGACCCCTTTTAACCTGAGAAATTTCTTGCAACCCCATGTATATAGGTATAAAAACTAGGTATACATAGCTTTTTACTGTTGCCAATTTTTTTGCAAGCCCCACATTCAGTTAATAACTTACTAATTAATGTTACTATTATTATAATATTATTAATATTACTCTTTTGCCTAGACTGACCTGCAGGTGGAGAGCCCTGGACCACATGTATGGAAGTGGGGCTCCTGGGTCTGATCTAAGAGGTCTCGGCCCAGGCCCCCTTCACAGGGATGGTCAAAGCAGCCTGCCCTTGGTGACCCCCTTTTCTGGTTTCTGAGTCTTTCTGTGCCCTCCCCTCCTCCTTCATCTCCCCATCCTGCTCTGGACTCCCAGAAACAGTCCAGCCCCATATGTTCCGGTCTGCAAATGTGAGCAGACTGCTCAAGGAGAGGACATTGCTGCCCCCACAGGCACCATAGCTGTGGCTCTGCCTCTGGGCAGGCAACCAGCTCATCAGGCACTACTAGATTAAAAATCCAATCAAGAAATCGAGAGGGGGCCCTCTGAGCCAGCAGCCCCGGGAGCCATGATTGCATATGGCAGATGGCGCTTGGCACCGGCCTTTGCAGATGCTGCTCGGAGGGCTGCAGGCATCTGCACGTCCACAAGTGAGCCTGGCTTGGGCACTTGGCAGACCAGGAGGCCTGACATTAACGGGAGGGTCAACAGACCTAAGCTTTGAGAGAAGCAGAGCCAGTGGAGGGCATCGGCCACCCCCATCCCAGGCCTATTCCTCTATGTTCAAAGTGACACAGAGAAGGTGCTGAGAACCCATTTCCTTAGGGAAATTCTCTGGAGTGGTCAGGACCCCTTGGAGCCTCCCTAGCAGAGAGATGAGGAGGAGGGAGACTCGGCCTCCACTGGGGAGGCCGATTGTGAGAACTTCTGGTGGGAATGGAGTGGGAACCCCTTGGAAGGAAGCACCAGACTTCTCTAGGTCTGCCCTGGCCCGTGGACCAGGCCTGGGGAGCTTGTCCCGCAGAAAGTCAGCTGGGATTTGTTTGGCAAACCCTGGCCAAGAGAGGCAGCCCGGCTTCCGGCCCTCCCTTGGGGTTCCCCTGCTCTTCTGGGGAAGCCACCCTGCCAGGCCAGGGCAGAGAAGATCAGGAGGAGATGTGCCTGAGGACAGGCCCCCAAGGAGATGCCCCCTCCCCTCCAGGAGCAGGGGAGGCACTGACTCATCCTCCCACCTCCAAATCAGGGATCCTGGGCTTCACACCCAGTGACCTCATCTGGCACCCGCTCCTGGGACTTGTCTCAGCCTGCCCCGGGGCGGGGGGGGGGGGGAGGTAGGGATTTGCCTCAACTTCTGGAACTCACTCGCTCCTTGTCTCTGACCTTCCTCCCAGTGAGACACGACTTTGTGAGTGAGGGGTCCCCAGCTCAAGCTTCCATCTCTCCGGTGAGAGTCCCCCCGGGGAAAAGTCAGTCAGACACCAATTCAAATCCTGCCTCAGGCACTCCTAGATACCTGTGATCCTGGACAAGGCAGTCAAACTCCCCGAGCCTCAGTTTCCCCTTCCATAAAATGAAGGTCATAGTGGCAGTGTCTTCCTCCCTGGCTGTTGTGAGGACCCCATGGGGCGGTGTCTGCCAAGCACATGCTAGCTACCATCATTAACAAGGTTCTGTGAATCATAGGAAGGGAGCGCTCTGCACCAGGACATCTTTGATGTAGGTGGCACTGATGGAAAGTGTGTCCTTCAGCAGCAGTTGAAACGCCTCAGCTTAGCGCCCAGTTAGCAGGGCATTTCCAAAGGAAGATGTCATTTGGGCTGGGGGCACCAAGGCCCAGGAGAGCTGCTCCCCAGCCTAATGGCTCTCACCCCACACCAGAGCAGCTCCTTCCCTGTGCTCTCTTCACCCAAGTAGGTCTTTTGTTCCTTGCCCCAGGTGTAACAAGCAGCAGTTAGGGCCCTGCAGAAGGTCAAAGGTTTTAAGCTGGAAGGGACCTTAGAGAGGGTCTAGTCTAGGCCCCTCGATCCATCAGTCAGTCAACAAGCATTTATTAAGTGCCTTCTCTGGGCCAACACTGCTAGGATATAAAAGGATATAAAAGCAAAAAGCCATCTTGGCCTCCAAGTAGCTATTGCCTAGTTGGGGGGAGGGATGAGTGAGGGAAAGGGATGGGATGGGGGTCATGCCACGATGCATTTACACATCTGCATCTGTACAAGATGGACCCCAGTCCCTGGAAAAGGCCTTGTGCACAAGGATGTGCTTGAACTGAGTCTGGAAGCAAGCATTCAGTGAGGCAGAGGTGAGGAGAGAGGGCATTGCAGGCAGGGGGCGAATCCAGTTCAAAGGTAGGGAGACAGAGCTGCTCAGGGGGCAGAGCGAGGACTCCAGTTTGGCTGGAAGGCAGCTGACATGGGGGGAGAGGAGCAATACCTGATGAGGCGGCAAAGATAGTCCAGAGCCAGCAGAAGATAGAAGGCAATCGTTGGAGTTTATTGAACAGGAGAGGGATGTGCTCAGATGTGCTTGAGGAAAAAAACACTTCAGGAGCTGTGTGGGGCACAGATTGGAGAGAGAGGGGAGACCGAGGCAGGGAGACCAAACAGGAGGCTATCATCAGAGTGAAAGATTGGACAATAGCCTAAGTGAAAGGTTGAGGAGCTCATCTTTTTTTTGGGGGGGGGGTCAGGCTATGGGGGTTAAGTGACTTGCCCAAGGTCACACAGCTAGTAAGTGTCAAGTGTCTGAAGTCGGATTTGAACTCAGATCTTCCTGACTCCAGGGCCGGTGCTCTAACCACTGTGCCACCTAGCGGCCCCTGAGGACCTCATCTAAGGAAGTCAAAGGGGTCGAATTCATGAGATGAGAGGAGATCTGGCAGCTTGCTGGTTGTTTATGTGAATAGTGATGCCCTTAACTTTCCTTGGCAGGAAAGGGGGGATTGAGGAACAGAACAGGTACGGACAAAGGTACTTGCCTGTCATTCCCAGCTACTGAGTGTCTGAGGGAGGAGTTGTAAATCCGGACAGTCACAAGAGCAAGGACAATGAGAACTCTGATGATCATCAAGTGCTTAACATATATTATGGAATTTGGTCAGGAAGGACTGGGCTGGGATAATCCAACCCCCTCACTTTATAGAGAAGCAAACTGAGGCTCCGAGGCGGGAAGTCATTGGGGGACTAGCTGAGTGGGAGCTCCGAGCCAGGTGCAAAGGACGGCTGACAAGTCAGCAACAGGCTGGCCCAGCAGCCACGGAGGCCACGGCCGCTCACGGCCTTCATCCATGACTTCCTGCAGAGCTCCAATGGGGACACTGTTTTGAGTATTTTCTCATATTCTTCCAAATGAGAAATCAATCAGCTGATGGCTCTTCTCCTCCCAATTAGGCTCTTTACAATTTATTAGCCACATGCATTATTTACTGGCAACTCTCTCCTCAGCCTCATTGATCTGGACAGTACTTGCAGACCAGGGAGAGCTGTTATTGCAGGGCCAATAATTCACACTGATAATTCCTCTTCCCATTTGTTGTTTCCTGTATTTAGAAAGGGAGGGATGGGAGGAAGCTGAGCATCCCAGAGAAGAGCCAGCAAAACAACACTTAACACCTGGGAAAGAATGTGAGTGCGGACCCGCCTGGGCCAGGCAGGCTCCATGTCCCTGACAGGAAGAAACCTGAGGCGCCCAAGCCAGCGGGTGCCTTTGGCCTCACTAGGAGACAGGACACCTGTTGTCCTGCCTTATTTTAGCTGTTTCAAAAATAAAAGGAGCCACACTTTATCCTGAGAAATGGGGTCATGTAACAAAGACGCCTGGCATCTAGGCTTCCTGTGTCCAGTTACTGTGTTAGCTGCATTATGCCGAGCCTCCCGTGTCATCTCACACAAACACATCAGTGACACGGCCGTAGAGTCCTGGCTGGTGTTCCCACAGCTCTGGAGGTCACACACCCCAATCGGACCAGTTCACAACATCTCCTGCAGGTGAGAACGGCAGGGTTAGCATCACCCATTCCACAAAGGAGGAAACCGAGTCAGGAGAGGTTCAGTACCTTTCATTCCTTTGTTCAGCAAGCATTTATTAAGCACCAACTGTGTACCCACGTGCTGTGCTAAGCATCGGGGATACAAAACCAAAATAAAACCTTAAACCTGTCCTGGCCCTCAGGAAGGTTTTGTTTTATTGGGAAGAAACAGCATGTAAGTGTAAAGAGCAAGTTAAGGGACGATGTGTGCAAAGCAGCGTGTCAGCCTTTGCAGTTTGGACATTCTGGCCTTCATGAGTTCTCATCTTCCAGATGTCCTTCTTCCAAAAAGAATGCTTTATTAGAAGGAGTGGCCTCTGGGGTGGGGAAGTGGGGCTCTGACCGGATATGTGGGTGATATGAAAGCCAAGTTCATCAATCAGTCTGTGAGTGTGTATATACCTGCATATGTATAGGTGTGCATGAACACACACACATGCACACACACACAAGCCCACACACACGCACACAGATATTCCTGAGAGAGGGTCCAGGGGGAAGAAGGGAGGGTTTTGTGTGGGAGGAGCTAAGCTCTGAAGATTCAGATCCTAGACTAAGAAATAGAAGGGACTTCTAAGGGTATCTAGATCAAATCCTTCATTCTACAGGTTAGGAAACTGAGGCACAGAGAGTGACCTGCCCAGGTTCACACGGCTGTTGTCAGGCAGAATTGGGATGCAGGTGGTCCTGACCCTAAACCCAGCGTCCTCTCCCCTGCACCAGGCGGTCTCTCCCAGGCCCAATGAAAGCCTTTCATTCTGTACTTTGTCTCTCTCCTCTCCCCTGATGACCAAGGACTGAGCTTGGACCCACAAGACGGCTCGGCCACTTTGGGCCTCAGCTGCCTCGTGTCCATCAGTCAGCACTTGGGGGAAGGCATCATGACGCCAGGCCCCCTGAGCCCTGAGGAGTCATGGGCAGCACATGGAATCAAATATACAAAAGCCCTGAGCAATCCAGCCCCGAGGGTCATGCCCTTCAGTCCCTCCCTCCGACAATGTCTTCTCCTCCTGCATGGCCCTGGTCCAGGCTTTTCCCTATAGATCCCCTGCAGAGAAGGCCCCCGTGGGCTGGAGGCTTCCTCTGGGTCGTGTGCACGCGAGTGTGCGTGCGTGTGCGTGCGTGTGTGTGTGTGTGTGTGTGTGTGTGTGTGTGTGTGTGTGTTATTCTTAGAGGATCCTAGGGATCAGCTGGTCTAACACCTTTTTTACAGATAAGGAAACTGAGGCAGCAGCCTGCCCACGGTCACATGGCCAGGGAGAGAGCCGGGTTTGTCCCTCTGGGGCCCTGGCTGCTGCTCCTGGTCAGCCCTCCCTTCCAGGACAAGTGACAGGCACAGGCCCCTGCTTACTTCTTGCTTGCAGGCGACTTCCCTCTCTCCTCTCTACCACCAGGCTCCCTTACACCTTCCCACCCACTCTCCATCCTCACTCTTTGTAACTCTCCAGGCTCTCTTGCCTTCATCTCCCTCTTCTTCCTCCCCCTGCCCAGTGCATCCTCACCCAGCCTCCTCTAAGCCTCCCTCTGTTGGGGACGTGGAAGGTCTGTCCAAGGTCTCCATCAGGAAGATGCTCTGGAATGAGACAGCGTCATTTTCTATCAGACCCTGCATTCATCAGGGCCTGTTACTGTGCAGTCCCTCTCTGAGGTATCGCATCCTCACAGCATTGGGGAAGCAGGAGCTGAGGGAGGCTTCTATCGCTGCTAGTTGCAGGTAGGATGTTCCCAGGATGCTTCTTCACAGCTTCCTCCCCTTCCTCTTTTCTGGGCAGTTTTTCTACTTACCAGGATTTTAGCTCAGGAAATCAGTCTCTCCTCTCTTGGATTGCAGGTATTTCTCTAAAGAATGCAAGGCAAGAAGATGACTTCTGTCATGGTCAAAAGCAATCTCTAGTGGACAGAAGAGAGAGGGAGAGGGAGCATTCGAAGTGGAGATGGAGAGGAGTAGTTTTGACCACCATCGATGCCATGGAGTGGAGCCCTTGGATGGTGCCTGGTATTATGCCTTGCCACTGCAGGCGTCCTGCTTGTTACCCTCTGCCCCCCACAGTTCAGAGCACATATCATTGAGTGGGCTTCTTCCCTCCCAGAGGACTTCAGGCAGGGGCTGCATGAATGCTCCTGGTGGGTTTAGAGGTGGGGTGTCTTAGAAGGTCTTTGAGATCCCCAGAACCTGCTTTGGAATCCTGCCTATCATGGAATACTTAATCTGAGAAGAAATGTACATACACATACACGCATGCACACACATTTGTAAAAATGCACATACACACAAACATCTATGACTTTGCTCTAAATAAGTGAATTATTGGGGTTGTTATTCATCAAACCCTTGGCTGGACCCATGATCTCCATGAGGTGCAGAGTTCTCCCACTGGTACAAAGCTCACCCCACCTACATCTTCTCATCCCATGTATCTCCCATGAGTGTCCTCCTACGTATCCCTCATGTAGACTCTGCCCAACATACTGGGGGTGTTTCTTCCTGTGCAGGAAACCAGTGCAATACTCACACTATTCACCACTTAGCACAATGATTAGCACATAGTAGGTGTTCAATAGCGTTTACTGACTGACTAACTGTCCATCTGTTTCCTATTCTCTCATTGAATGACTCACCCACATCCTTTTCCAGTTATACATGTCCTTCATGATGCCTGGTATATTGCTTCTTCTTCTTCTTTTTTTTTTTAAAGGGCAACGGGGGTTAAGTGACTTGCCCAGGGTCACACAGCTAGTAAGTGTCAAGAGTCTGAGGCCGGATTTGAACTCAGGTACTCCTGAATCCAGGACCGGTGCTTTATCCACTGCGCCACCTAGCCGCCCCTTGGTATATTGCTTCTTAAACACAAATCTCTACAGGTTGTGAGCACCTGAAAACACCTGTCCTGAGTCAATCCATTGCCTCTTGTCTCATCCGCCATTTTGATTTTTCTCAGAGGAGGATATTCCATGAATCTAACCACCGAGTCCCCGCCAGGAGGATGCTAGCAATGAAAGCCGGGCTGTTATGGCCAGGAGCACCTTGGAATCACTTAAGTTGCTGCAGTTTTCCCAATGCTGCCCATCCCACTCCTCTCTCCTTTCTGAGCCCAGGTCTTTGTCTATAGGCAGTGTCTGTGGAGGAGCCATAGAATGATGAATTTATAAATTGAGGGCATGCTGCGATCTGCCCAAGAACTCATTAAACACTTGTCAGTGGCAGATAGAAATGGGAACAGACCTACTAGCTACATGACCGTGGGCAAGTCATGTAAGCTCTTGGAGCATGGAGTACACATTTGTCAAGTGGCTAAGATAAATACACCTACTAGCCATCTGATCATTGAAAAGTCACTGAAACTCTCAGGCTCTTGAAAATGGGGAACGGACCAGGGTAAAGAAATGGCTAAAGCTTATCGGGGGTTATATGAATGTGACAAATGCGATCCCCTTAGCTGAGCAGCCACCCTGACAAAAGCTTGAAGTTTATTTAAGGCAGGGAAAGACAATGGAAAGGACAGGGCTAGTGAAGAAGCCTTTACAGTAGGCATTGGTTGGTCTGACCCCTTCCGTTACACGATGCTGAACTTCTCGGGTGGCCATTGTAGATGAGGATGGAGGAGCTATTTATAACCTCACGTTTTGGAGAAAATAAATGAAGGACATGGATGACTGTGGAAAAGGCTGCATTTCTAAGAAAGACAAAGCTCAAGCTGCATTGAAGGTGCCTGAAGATGGCCCCACACTCTGGTTGGGAAGTGCCACAGGAGGAGATTTTAAGTCAGAATCAAGGCTTGATCTCGGGCTCAGAATCCTTGGCCGCCAAAAGGAACGCAGGAGTGACTTGGCTCTTTTCAACGACTGGCTCCCAAGTGATTTTAGCAATGTGGCAAGGACCACCATACTGCATTAAAATCATCCCTGCTTTGGAGAAGGCTCGGCTCATCCAACTCTACTTAGTTCATTGTGAAAGAATGGGAGCATGGGAGATTTAGAGAGAGCTCTGGGTGCCTAGCAGCTCATGGGTGATGATGTAAAGAAGGAGAAGACAGCTCAGTCTATGCTGCACTGAGCTAATAGGAAAATATTAAAATACTTTTGATGACAATAATGTTTTCATAATATCACCAGTAAAGGCTTATCTCTAGGCACAATATTCAAATTTTCTTTAAAAATTAACTCTTATAAATTTTGTCTTCTATAACTACAGTATTGCCTTGTAATAAAATTGAATCAGAGATAACATTTTCTTATTTTTTGTTGGCATATTATAGTAATAAACATAAGAATCTTATTTTTAAAAATTCATTGCATGTTTCTGCTTGGGCTGGATCCAATCACTGTATTTTACACATAATTATAATTTCCATTCGAATAATGTGACCACTTCACAGGACTCATTTTTCACACTGATTGAGATGCATTCTCATTCCCATTTTACAGAGAAGTAAACTGAGCCCAAGAGTAGGAAAGTCACTTGCCCAGGATGATATGCTCTGTAATGCACCACAAGCTCCTCGTGCCCACTACACATCTTTCCCTTGCTGTTTGGGTGACTCTCCACCTGAATTCTTCAAAGACAGCTTCATTCCATGAATCACTGCCATGCAGCATCACCAGGAGAAACAAATATTGATGATTGGAAGATGGACTTTTGTTTCAGGAGGAAGTTTAAACTGCCTAATCTCCCCACAGTCAACTTAGTTTATTCTCCACCTCCTGCTCAATTCTAAACCTGGCTCATCACTCACCCAGAGGGTCTGTTTCACATCTTCACAATGAATCACAGAATCACAGAGATCTCAGTGGATAATCAGTGCAACCTATACTGGGACAAGCTTTCTGCTATAATAATGTACCCAACAAGGGTTTGTCTGGCCTCTACTTTCTGTCTCCTTTCTTTTTTAAAATTTATTTAAAAAAATAATCTTTCAGTTCCAAATTTTATCCCTCCTTCCCTCCTTCCTCTCCCCACCTCCAGGTGATAAGCAATCAGATATGGGTTATACATGTATGATTGTTAAATATTACCATATTAGTCATTTTGTATAAGAAAACTTGAATAAAAAATGAAAGAAAGTGAAAAATAGCCTGCTTCAGTCTGTTCCATCAATATCAGTTCTTTATTTGGAGGTAGATAAACTGCTTCCTCGTTAGTCCTTTGAGATTGTCTTGGATCATTGTATTGTTGAGAACGGTCAAGTCTTTCACAGTTCTCCATCAAACAATATTGCTGTTACTCCTGGTTCTGCTCACTTCACTAACCATCAGTTCATACAAGTCTTTCCAAGGCCTTTCTTAAATTACCCTGCTTGTCATTTCTTAGAGCACAATAATATTCCATCACCATCATATGACACAGCTTGTTTAGCCATTCTGCAACTGATAGACATTCTTTTGATTTCCAATTCTTAGCCATCACAAAAAGAGCTGGTATAAATATTGTTGTACAAATAGGTCATTTTCTCTTTTGGGGATGTCTTTGGGATATAAACCTAGTAGTGGTATTACTGAATCAAAGGGTATGTACAGTTCTATAGACCTTTGGGCATAGTTCCAAATTGCTCCCCAGAATGGTTGGATCAGTTCACAACTCCACCAACAGTGGATTAGTGTCCCAGTTTTCCCACATTCCCTCTGACATCCAATATTTTCCTTTTTTGTCATATGTCTGGCCTCTATTTTCGGTCCCCCAAGGAATGAGGACCAAGGCCCTAGGTAAAACAGATCAATGGACAGGCTGTCCTTCCAGATGCAAACTGTAATTGGGACAATGGGTATTCTTTATCCACTTGGTTTGTCCCATGTGGATAGGTAAGGTGAGCTCTTTAGGGCAATTACAGATCCCAATGAGGCAGTTCTGGAATGAGGGCTCAATAAGAGCAAAACAGCCCTGGAAAATAGGAACATCTGAAGAACCCACCATTTATAAGGTATTCCGCTTCCATCTGAGCCTGCATTCAATATTCCCAGGTCAGTAGCAAACAGCACTGATGATCGACAGGCCCAGAGGCAGCATGGTATAGAGAACTGGACCTGGAGTCGGAAGGACATGGGTTTATAACCTGCCTCACATGCTCACCTATGGGCAAGTCACTTAATCTTTCTGTGCCTCAGTTTCCTCATCTGTATAGTGATGGGGTTGCATCTAAGACCTCTAAAGTCCCTTCCAGATTTAATCGCCCTCCTTTAGTCTCACCTGAATTAATTATCAGGATCATCAGATGAAGTTATCATTGTTAAAATCTTTCAAGGAGACTCTTATGATTCTAACACATGCACAAGAGAGCCCTTGCTAGAAGGGCCCATAAGGACCACTTTGCAGGTCCAACGCTTTGTGAGAGTCAACAGTGAGCTGGCGAAGGGAGCCTGGATTCTTGGCCATGGTTGGTCACTTGGAGTGTCTGTGCAAGCTGGTCACTCCTGCCTCAAGCCTCCATCCCTGGTGGCTTCACTGGGGAGAGAGGTGCTTCTCAGAGGCTTTGTAGAGAAAGCCTGTGGCTGCCTCTTCACTGATCTTTTTTTTCTTTTTTTTTTTTTTTTGTGGGGGCAATGAGGGTTAAGTGACTTGTCCAAGGTCACACAGCTAGTAAGTGGCAAGTGTCTGAGGTCGGATTTGAACCCTGGACCTCCTGAATACAGGGCTGGTGCTTTATCCACGGTGCCACCTAGCTGCCTCGTCATTGATCTTTTTAATCCAACAATCATTAAGTGCCTACTATGTTCCAGGGATAGAGACAAAGTACAAATGGTGCCTGCCCTCAAGGGCCTTACATTCTAGTTCTGACATGAGCCAGCATTTCAAGACCCCTTCCTAATGATCCTCCTGTCTCCAGTCTCTCCCCTCTCCAATCTAACATTCCTGGTAATGGAGATGCCGAAAAAGTGATGCTCCAAAAGCACCGGTCTAAGGAGCATTGGAGGGGAAGTCTCTGAGCTGTCAGTAAGGGGAGGGGGCAATTTGTGGGCAAAATGCTGCCAGCACAGGAGGGAGGGGGGAGAGAGGAGGGAGGGGGAGAGAAAGGGGAGAGAGGGGGAGAGAAGAAAGAAAGCAGAGAGAAAGAGAGAGAAAGAGGGAGAGGGAGAGGAGGGAAAGAGGGAGTGAGGGAGAAAGAAGGAGGAGGAGGGGGGAGATCTGAAACCCTCCCATGTCTGGCCGGGGAAAGCAGCACTTGTCATCGGTGGCCATATGGAAGCATTGTTCAGCCCTGAGATGGGGGCCTAGAAAGCCTCTCCAGGATGAGGGGAGGAAGCACTGCTTGGGTGTCCTTAGAAAGTGTCGATCGAAGCGTCTGCCAATTTCCTGGCGTGCTGAGCACTTCTTGTCTTCATGTGGGAAAAAAAAAAAAAACATGCCACCAGCTTCTATTCCCACAGGGCCTCCCAGTCTATGGTACAAAACACTCCTCGAAATGGACCTGTCTGGCTTGATAGATGAGGAAGTGGAGATGCAGAAAACTTTGCTGATGGGCCCACAGCCACACAGCCTCTGACAAGGAGACTCACATCCAATAGCCCTTCGGTAACAACAATCCTTTGAGATAGGGAGCTTCACCTTACAGATAGGGAAACTGAGGCTCAGAGAGGCAGTCTTTTTGCACAATGTCACTCACTCACTAAGGACGTGAGTCAGGATTGAGTCTTGTTTTCCTGATGAGGACTCTTGCACCCCATGCCCATGCCCACATACACCACAATATTGTTAGTAGCCCCAAGGCAGTAAGGGATTGGAAACAAAGCAGATGCCCAGCCACTGGGGAATGGCTAAACGAATTGCTTGTTTTGTTTCTTTCCTATCAGCATGCTGATGTAATGAATTATCACTGTGCTGCATGAGGCAGCAGAGGCACCCAGGAAGACCAGCCTACTCCCCCAGAAGGCATCTGAGCATCCCTGCAGGGACCAGGACATTTCTACAGCATCATAAAATAGTGATCAAGTCCCTGGAAGAGCAGACCTTTCATTGGGTCCCTCACCCTGAAGAGTCAGGATATTATTCCAAGGAAGAATGAAGGATAACTGTGCCCATTTCTCAGAAGAATGGAGGAGGGTGGGGGTCGGGGGTGGGGTTGCAGCTGCTCCTAATGGGATTCCCTGCTCTGGGGGCCCAAAGGTCACTGGGCTATGATCGTTCAAGGAGATTTGTAGGTCTTGTCTCCCCAGGAGACTGTAAGCTTCCAGAGGGCAAGGACCCTGCCTTACAGCCTTTTCTTTCTCTGTAGTATTATTTATTAGAAAAAGCACTGAACCTGGAGACCAGGGGTCTGGGTTCAAATTCCTGCTCTGCTGCTACCTCTGTTGCCCTAGGAAAGTCACTGTCTCTGCACCTCAGCTTCTACACTTGCATGTTAAGTTGGCTCTGCTAGATGTCTTTGAGACTTCTTTCAGCTGTACATCTCAGCTCTTGATTCTTGTCTGCTTTAAGGTCCTAAGAGTCTATGGCACCTCCCAGTGCATGGGCAAAGTGTTGAGCACACAGCAGGCCATCAGGAAGGGCTGGTCATGTGAAACTGGATGCTGGAGAGCCAGTTCCAGAGCAAAAGACCTCATGCCATCGCCCAATTGCCCTTGATGAGTAGGAGGGACACTGGTCCATCCCTTAGGCCATGTTCCCCTAATCCCCCGCCCCTGCAGTGGACAAGCAAATTTCCTGAAATGTTCTGAGTTAAAGTATTAAAAATGCCTGGAAGACCTCGGCCATCAGGCTACCTGACATCCCTAACATCAGGAACCACCAAAGAAATTCCTCCTGAATTCAGGGCTGGGCAGACTCCTCTTGGTCAGTGAAGACCCCAGGCCTTCCTTTCCACGTGAGCTGCCGGGAACCTTGGGATCCAACTTGGTGCTGATTGCAGGGCTGATTTGCTTCGGGTACCTGGTAATGTCTAGGCCTCTGCTCCCTCTGAACAGTTGGCTGTTTGTTCTGTTTTTATTTTATTTTGCAGACGTGTGTCTACACTCTCCAGCCAGAGCCAGAGCCAGAAGCAGAGACAGCAGACCAAGACAATTGGTAAAGCTATGGGGCTGGATTTTGACTGACAGACCAGAAGGTCAAGGGTGACACAGGGCACATGGACCCACACTCAAGTGCTGGAAGGTGAAACGGGCATGGAGGCCACCACAGCACTCTGTTCTGGGCCCCTCGTCCTGCCAACACAGGTTTAACCAATCTCGGCCTTTGGAAGAACCTTGGGAGCATTTTCTCCACTCTCCATTTTTGCTTTGGAATTGTGGAGGCAAACCCAAGGACAGGGGAGGCTCAGATCTTAGAGGGAGGCTCAGCTACAACTTTGGCCCTCTGCACCTGGCTGTCCATGAGGCTGCAACTCCCAATAATCAACCATCTGCCGGCAGCTTGGCACCCCGATTGTGGCCTTAGTGGATGGGAATATCATTGGGGAATATTTAGCAAAATTCAAATAGATCACGTTAATATGTGGGTTTCTAAGTCAGTCTATGCCTGTAGAGATCTTTAGGGTCTGGTGACTCCCATTTCTTTTTTTTTTGGGGGGGAGCAATGAGGGTTAAATGACTTGCCTAGGGTCACAGAGCTAGTGTCAAGTGTCTGAGGTCGGATTGAACTCAGGTCCTCCTGAATCCAGGACCGGTGCTCTATCTACTGCCACCTAGCCAGCCCGGTGGCTCCCATTTCTATTGAGTTCGACACCACTGATCAACAGCACTTTGTAAACTAGTCATGAATTAATCCAGTCCTCTCTCTTTTTCGGATGGAGAGGTGTGTGTGTGTGTGGGGGGGGCGGCCAAGGGAGAGACAGACAGTGAGAGAGAGAAAGACAGACAGACACAGAGACAAAGAGAGAGACTGAACTTTCTGGTCAGCACTTGGCCTCAGTGCTGGAGCTGGGGCTGAGGGTGGAGATAGAGGCAGGCAGAGATGAACAGCGGGAGACAGAAAGAGAGCTGGCACGGAGGGTGACAGAGACAGTTTGAGACTGCGTGACTAACTCATTGCAGATGCCTGTCAAACCCAAGGCCTTGCCTGCAGTGGTTTGTCCCTTTGCTGTTTGCTATAGCAGGGGTGTGGCCAAGAGATAACAGCCAGGCAGGCAGGCAGGGATGGGGAGGGGCTTCAGCCTGGGGGCGGGGCTTGCCTTTGGGGAGGGGGTGGAGCTGGATCATTCTTTTGACTTTGATATGAATCTCAAGGATCCGGGAAGAAAGTCTGCGGCAGCCAGAGCTGGGATCCTAGGCAACGACGCCCCTCCTGCCCGCGAGAATCTTCCGTCTCGGCCTCCCGGCGTCTCATGGCCGCTGACCAGCTTTCCTAGACGGTCGTTTCAGGAAGAGCCTCAGCCGGGCTCCCCTGTTCCAGGCTTCCGGGCTCCGTCCCCCATCACTCCCACAGCTGCCTCGCCCTCTCCTCTCTTCCCTCCGTCCCAGTCCCCGACCCAGGAGGGGGTGGAACCTCGAGCCATGATCGGATGAACTCTGCAGTCCGTTGGCCATCCCTGAAACTTTCAGGACCCTTGTGCTCCCTTGTCTGTGGTCTCTCCCGTTAGAGCAGAAGCTCTCTGAGGACAGGGACCATCTTTGCTCTCTGTGTTTCCAAGCCCTTCACTTCCTAATAGCAATGACAACAGTGCAGGAAGCATTGATGTAAGCACCCCACTTCGTTCCAGGCATCGCATTAAGCCCTTCAATATCATCTCATCTGAGCCTCATAAGCCTCCCAGGAAATTGGTGGTGTTATTATCCCTATTTTGCAGATGAGAAAACTGAGGTTAGTTGACTTGCCCAAGGTCACACAGGTAGGAAGTCTCTGAGGCTGGATTATGAACTCAGGTCTTCTGGACTCCCAGGCAAGCGCTCTATCCATTGTGCCACCAGCTGCCACTTAGCAAAGTGTTTGGCATCCAGTAAGCAATTAATAAGTGCTTCTACATGAATTGGTACATAAGCTCCTACTGTCTTTTGTGGCTTTTTAAAAAAGTTATGGCATTAGCATAGATCACTGGATGAACCACACACAAGGGACATACGGGAGGGAGAAGGGTTAATAGGTGGGGGTGGGGAGAGATTTGATTGGTCGACACCAATGTCCTGGTAGACTGGGTCAGGATCCAGCTTGACCCATGCCAGGGATAGAGCTGTTGGGTGGTGGGTGATGATTTCCCTGGAGGATGCCCGGTACGATGAAGAGGCAGCTAGCTTGTATCCATAGCCCCTTGGCACTGCCTTGCATTTCACACTCGCTTTTCAACACTTTTTTAAAAATGTAGGCTTCCTTGAATCTATATTGGAAGTAGGGACTTTCTACTCATGTGACATGGAGAAAATCATTTAGATGCCTGCTGGTCCTCAGTTTTTTCATCTGCAACATATGGATGTTGGGCTAAGTAATCACAAAGGTGATAGACTGACTCCTATGATACTGCCAAGAGGGAAGAATCTGAGATCAATGCACAAGTAGCTGATCCAGTCATCAACAAGCACTTATTAAGTGTAGTGTCCCACCCTGGGCTAAGCACCGGGAGTGGTTACCATTGGAAGCCAAAACAAAGGAGGCTACTATGGCTCCAGAAGAACCAGGTCAAAGAAGTTTTGGCCACGTGGTCCCAGTCAAACAAGGTGCGCCATTTTACATGGACAGGTGAAGGGATTTCAGTGGTTTGTTAATCTGTGCTGATACTGTATGCACACGTGTGTGCATGCGTGTGTTCACATGTGTGCATGTGCTTGTGTGTGCTTGCATGTGTGCTGTGTGCAATGCTTGTGTATACCTCTGTGTGTGTGTGCGCGCGCGCTCGTGTGTGTTAGGGTAAGGCAGAAGGGATGCCTCCAGAGAAGAACTGAGCTGAGCAGTGGCTACTCCCATCTCCACCCCACCTTCAGTTCAGACATTTGCTGACAGGAAATATGTTTCTCCATCCAGCTCAGCCTAATTATATTTAACCGACTGTGGACGGAGTTTCCTGGACTGGTGGCTTCTGATCTGACACGCAGTAAAAATTCAGATAGATTCGTAGACGCTGGTGCTTTTATGGTATCGTGCTTCAAGGAGCTCTGAGCTCATAACTTTGTAGCTACATTGACTTCGTGCTGCAGACACCAAGGGCTGAAATGGCTCCTTTGTATTGAGAAGGAAAAAATGAGCAGTGACTGAGCCAAGAATTCTCCTGATGTCTCTTCAAATCTGCAGTATTTTTGAGGTGTGGGGGGGGCTTATAACTTCTTAAATGACTGACTACATGACTCCCTACTCAACAAGCTTCATTGGCATATTTTTTGCCTTTAAGATAAAATATAAATGCCTCTGCGTAGTTTCTAAAGCCCTAAACAACCTGACTCCAATCGGGCCTCACTCCCACTCTCATCTGGCAGGCTCTCTGTTCCTCAGGTGAGACCTCGTACCTCCACCCTGGCCATCCCCTCCATCTGAAAGGGGCCCCCTCCACCTCTTCCTTCAGAGGCAGTTCAAGTTCCATCTTCTGCATCATATGCTAGGAATGCTGCTATTATTGAGCCCCCTCCTAACTATAGCTCTTTCTGCCCTGCATTGTACCTTAGTTAGAAGCCTCAGTTGTGGTGTTATCTTGAGAGTTACCTATTCCTCTGCCCTTGAAGTGCTGATTAGTAAGCCTCTCTATCAAGTGGACCAGTACAGTCCTCCTCAGGCAGCCTTCTTAAACTCACTGAACCTTGTCTCTCTCGGTGAATGGCTATCAAGTGTCTTTCCTTTTAGCCAAATCTCTCCTATTGGACTTTTCTTGGGACTCTTCTGTTAAGCTTTTCTCTGAGTGCTCCTGCTTTACTCTAACTGTGATATGCCTTATGGTCAGAAATATATTTTACTTCTTAGGTCATACTATACCCACTGGCTAAGCAAGTATTGATAAGTTATTTTTGGTTTTTGCAAGGCAATCAACATTAAATGACTTACCCAGGATCACACAGCTAGTAAGTGTCAAGTGTCTGAGGCTGGATTTGAACTCAGGTCCTCCTGACTCCAGGGCCAGTGCGCTAACCACTGTGATACCTAGCTGCCCCTTGATAAGGTTTTAGTAAATACTATGATGAGGTTGGGGGTAGGGTGGGTGGGAAATTCAATGTCCTCATCATACTCTATTCAAGTAGCAACAGTTACAATGACTAGGAAAGGTGAAAATGTCACATGGCCTTTGTCACAGTAACATGTCATAGCCTGTACTCTCTCACATTTGTTTGTTTGGGTTTTTTTTTTTTTGGCAAGGCTCAAGTGAGTTAATGTATTAAAACACTTTTTCAGATCTTAAAGCTCTAGATAAATACAAGTCTATCAGAATAAAAGACAGGCTGTGGATCAGGGAGTAGGGTCAAGTAGGAATCAGAGGCAGAGAAATTTAGAGCAACAGTTTAAGAACCTAGGATTATAGGGCATCAATTCACATAGAGATAGAAGTCCTCAGAATTGATCATGTAAATTGAATAGTATAAAATGCTTCAAAAACATAACAATAACATCAAGTATAAGGTGTCCCAGCCTGGTCTAAGATCCCACAGGTTGTAAATAGCAAAGTTAGGATTCCAACCAGGTCCTTGGACTCTAGAGCTGATACTCTATTCAACATACAATAGTCCTCACCTAAAAAAAAAAAATTCTTAAAAATTTGTCAGCCTTCATATACACAATCATGAGGGAAAAATAAGTTTCTTTATAAAATAATAAATTGCAATTGTTTATAGCAGTATGCTAATAACATTAACAAAGTTATGAAATATATCCAATTTGTTAACAATGTTGGGACTTTTTCCCCTTGCATTTTCTGGCTTTCTTATGATTGTTATCATTTTACCTTCTTGTAATCAGGTGCACATTGTCCTTTCACTCTACTATCTTCAGTCCCAATTCTTATAGACATTTCCACATTTCTTTCTATTCTTCCTGTCCTGTGGCTCAATAATATTCTATTACAGTCTTGTTCAGGTATGCACCAATTGTCACGCCAAAGTCTCTCAGGTGGTCATTTGAAATAAGAAGAGATGTGTCCTGGACACTTATGCAACATATTTGGATTCAGAATTGCCAGCCTGGAGGGGGCAATGAAATGTCCCAGGTATTTGTGTTCACCCTATGGGATTTCAACTTTTGATCAATGACTTGGATAAAGACATGAATGGCATATTTATTCACTTTGCAGATGACATCAGACAGGGAGGAATAGCTAACATACTGAATGACAGAACCCAGGTTTTAGACAACCCTAAAAGCCTGGCACATATATATGTCCGAATATAGTAAGCTAAAGTTCAGTAACCATATTTGCCAATTTATTATACTTGGGTTCAAAAAAGCAGCTTCAAAATACAAGGTGGGTAGGTATGGCTAGGGAGAAATTCATCCGAAAAGATCTAGGGTTTATAGTGTACTGCAAGCCCAGGACGAGCCAATAGTATGCTAGAAGAGCCCCCAGCCAAATGCTATCTTAGGCTGCACTCAAGGGGGCTCAATGCCTGGGTTTGAGGAGATGATGGCCCCCAGGCCTCTGCTCTGATTGGACCCTGTCCTGAGTATTTGTTGAGTATCAGGCACAATTTAGGAGGGACAGTGGCGAGTAAGAGAACTTTCAAGAAGGAGCAGCCAGGATGTTGCCTTCATAGCCTTTAGAAGGTTGTTCAAAGGAGTTGAGGAGGTTTAGAATAGAGAAGACAGACTCATGGGTGATGGGAAAGCTGTTAGGGCAGAGATTGTGCCACCTTCCTATCCTCCTAATGCTCCTAGGCACATAGCGAGCGCTCCATGCGTCTTCAATCATTGTCCCTTTAGAGAACTGGTCCATTGGAGGAGGTCAGAGGGATGAATCGGACTGGATGTCTTAGGTCGGTGTGAACACTGCTGTGGAGTGGGAAGCCCCTAGGATGATTCACTGAATAGGTGGGCGATTTTTGACTGTGTTTGCTCATGGCAGAGGAGGACATATTCATGGGTACCTTGCTGAGGTGACCAAGGACATAGACACGAAGGGGCTTTCTTTGGACCTGTGATTCCAGTGAATCAGGCTGTTGTCTATGGGATCGAGCAAAGGGGGAGAGTTCGAGCTATTCCAGAGTAAGAAGCTGGAGAGAGAAATGGGAAGAAGAACGGAGTCCTTGGCTGGGTGCCCAGGTAGCTTGAGGAGAGAGCCTGTGGCCCCCAGCAGCCTCCCTCCTCCTGGCCCAGGGAGCCACTAAGAGAGGCTTTGTGGGGGCTTCGCAGCCGGTGGCCTCAGAAAGGATGGCGGGAGAGATGGCAGTGGTGGAGCCCAAGAAAGGCAGCAGAAGAGATGGTGATGCCGGCTCTGTGGTGCTCAGGCTGAGAACGTGGTACCAGCCTTCTGGAGGAGTGTGCAGAGCTGTAGGCTGTAGTGTTCTAGAGCGCTGGCTCTGTCCAGGGACCGGAATAAGGGCTGATCTGGATCTAAAATGTCTTGTGGCCTGGAAGCTTGCCGAGGAGCCGGGGCCTTGTGGAGGCTTAGCTGTGAGTTGTGTTCTGTGGGTCCCAGAGGAAACCCAAGAGGGGACCAATTAGCCCGAGCTCAAGTGGATTGAGAGGTGCCTTTTAGTCTAGAGCTTGGGGTTCTAAGCCATGGGCCACATCATCTTTTCAATGCTCTGGAACCAAGACGAAGGAAGGAGGCCTTGCTCCCAGCCATGCTCCCCAAATACCTGCAGATGAGGGGTTCCCCAAGATGGCCACAGCCTGTGGCAGGAGGCCTCACCACATACACCATGTTCCCATGGACTTGGAGGTATCGATCTCCACCAGGCAGCAGTCCCTGCTTTTCCTCCATCCTCCCTTCAGCCTCCCCTCTTGAGGCCTCCTGCTGGGAGGCAGTCAGTGGGCCCCACGGCCTCCTCCAGGGGCAGCAAGCAAGGCCACGAGATACTTTCTAGCTCCGGGAGGGTGGGATGCGTCATTAGTACCTGCCAGGGCGCCAGCATTGGACGCGTTCTCTAGCAGCCAGTTTTCCCACTGTAAACACTGAGTACAAAACATCAGGCAGATTCCGGTGAAAAGCAAACAGACCAACCAGGATGGAGAGAGGGTCCCCCAGAGGAGACAGACCTGGGCGGTGATGGCCTGGGGCCCTCCCGGACCTTCCCTGCAGGGAAAATCCACCAAAGGTCCTGGAGGTGGGGGGAGGGGTAGAGGTGTCATTAAGGCATCTCTGAGATGAGAATGGATGAGACCAGAGGGGCGGCACCCGGAAATGCCTGGCTCAGCTGAGAGGAACCCTGGCTTCTAGAGTTATGTGTTCAGGGGCAGAAGCAAAGCAGGCAGAAGGAAAGAAGGAGAGGAGGAGAGGGCAGAGGAGAAAGAGGAGGGGCAGGGCTGGAGGGAAGGAGGCAGAAAGAGGGGGTGGGGAATGAGGGAGGAAAGACAGAAGAGGAAGGAGGGAGGAGGAGGAAGGTCAAGAAGGAAGAGGAGGGGGAGGAGGGAGAAAAAAGGGGAGGAGGAGAAGGAGAAGGAGTGGGAGGAGGGAGCAGGAGGAGGGAGAGGGGGAGGAGAAGGAAAGAGAGGAGGAAGAAGAGGGGGAAAGGGAGGGAGAGGAGGAGGAGAAGAGAGAAGAGGAGGAAGAGGGGAGAGGAAGGGGGAGGAGGAGGAAGGGGAGGAGGAAAAGTAAGGAGGAGGAAGGTCAGGAAGAAAGAGGAGGGGGAAGAGGGAGAAAAAAGAGGAGGGGGAGGAGGGGAAGGAGGGGGAAGTGGAGGAGGAGGGGGAAGAGGGGGAGGAGGAGGAGGAGGGGGAGGACAAGGAAGGAGCAGAGCCAGGGGACTGTACGGCCTCTCCTTTTAGCTTCTTGACTTCAATCCAACTGCTCAGATCATTCCAGACACTCAGGGCACAGTTTAAAGAATTCAGAAACCCTTCCTGGGGCTCAGCTGTTTGTTGTTTTCCTGCATTTTGTCCAAGGGAACATGACTGACTGGCTGCCACTCACAGGGAACATTGTCGCCTTCTAGAATTTGGAAGGACACAAACCCCAAAGCTTTGGAGGCAGAGGTGGGGCTGCTCCCTCTCCCCTCCTCCCTGTTTACTATGTCTTCTTCTCTTCCTCCTCCCCTCCTCCCTCCTCTTTTCTTCTCCTCCCCCTCCCCTCTCCTCCTTCTTTCTCTCCTCCTGCTTTCTTCTTCCCTGCTTCTCTTCCTATCCCTTGCTCCTCTTCCCCTCCTCCTCCATGTTTTTCTCCTTCACTTCCTTCTTTCCCTCTTCTTGTCCCCTCTCTCTTCTCCCTTTCTTTCCCTCTTCTCCCTTCCTCCTTTTTTCTCTTTTTCTTCCCCCCCCCCATATACTTAATTTTTTGTCATGGATCATCACTTGCCCTCCAGTGTCTAGGGCAGTAAATGATCCTTCCTTTCTCAGCAGGCTTCATCACCTCCTGAATCACAGCCCAAAGGCTGCTCAGACTCCCAGGGACACACACACACACACACACACACACACACACACACACACACACACAGGCGGACACTGAAGCTTGAACTGCTATTTGCTCCTGGCAGTGACTCAGTGACCACATGTGTGCATGTGCATGTATGTGTGTATACACACTTGTGGGTATCTGTGTGTGTATACATTTGTGTGGGTGAATTTGCATGTACTGCTATTTGTTCTGGGCAGTCACGGTCTCTGTGTATATATACTTGTGTATATGTGTGTGTGCATGTGTATGTGTGTGTGTCTACACTTGTGTCTGTGCCTGCGTGACTGTGCTTACATTGCAGGGGTGGGGGGAGAGTGGGTATAGGTTTCTGCTCTATTCGTGGGCCCAGTGCCAAGAACCCAGGTTACAAACTGAGCTTCCCAGTGAGGCATGAGGCTGCAGATAACTCCCACAGGCTGTGTGAGAGGAGATAGGGCAACAATCTCTCTCCCAGATAGATGGAGAGGTCTATCTGCCCGCCCTGCCTCAGAAAGAGGCAGTGGAAATATTTTCCTTGACAAACTATAGAACTTCAAAGCAATTTCCATTATCAGCTCCCACTTTCCAGCACTTGTAATGTCCCCAGAAGTTTTCGTTTTCATCCAAAAAAATGTGTTAATCTGTTCTAATCCAGAGAGGCCCATTCTGGAAAACTAATTCTCTCTCTCTCTCTCTCTCTCTCTCTCTCTCTCTCTCTCTCTCTCTCTCTCTCTCTCTCTCTCTTTCTGTCTCTCTCCCCACCTCCCCCTTCTCTCTTTCTCTGTCTGTCTGTCTGTCTCTGTCTTCCTGTCTCTTTCTCTCCCCATATCCCACTTCTCTTTCTTTCTATGTCTGTCTCCGTCTCTGTCTCTCTTTGTCTCTCTTTTTCTGTCTCTGTCTCTCTCGCCACCTCCCCCTTCTTTCTCTCTGTGTCTGTCTCTGTCTCACACACACACACACACACACACACACACACACACATATGCACACACCCTTAAAGTGAACCATGATGCTGGGATTGTAGCCCAAGCTAAACTCAGCTCTGTCATCATTTGACTTCTCTGAGCTCTCTCAGTTTCTTGAGCTAAAAATGAGAGCCAGGATCATGGGCTCAGGGACTCAGAGCTGGAAGGGACCTCAGAGAACAGCTAGTTCACCCCCTCATGCCACAGGGGAGATGACTGACACAGGGATGGAGAAGAGACTGACCCAAGGTCATCCAGGCAGAGCCAGAATTTGAACTTTGGCTCATTAACTCGGTGCAGTCCTGTCTTCATTGCACCACACTGCTGGAGAATTCATTACAAAGAACCCTGCAGCATCATTGAAGGGAATGACTTCAGAATCAGTCATATCTGCTGAAGAAACAGGTTAAGCTTTTTCAAGACAGTAACATGTGAGAACAATCAATCAATCAACCAAGATTTATTCAATGCCTACTATGTGGCAGACTTTGTACTGAGTGTTTCTATCTTATCTCCTTAGTCACTAAGCTCCTGGGAGGCAGGGACCGACCATGACTCCCACTTTCCCCATGCCCAGCACAATCATTGGCACCGATCCTGTCCTGACTAATTATGTGTTAACTGGATTTCACATTATTTAAATAGACTCGAGCCCATCCATAGAATGGAAGCTACTTGTCCTTGGGAAAGATTGACTTTCAACAACCCACCCTTAGCCTTCACTAAGGAAGGAAGTAGCTCCATCAAGCCCCCAACAGACCTTAGACAGAGTGTGAAAAGTCTCTGAAAGCCAGTGGATGAAGTGACAAACAGGAAGTCTGTCCCAAAGGGCTTGGAAAGGTGGCCATGCATAGGCTCCAGGGATCATCTACAAATTATTATTATTATTGTTATTTTGGTGAGGATATTGGGGTTAAGTGACTTGCCCAGGGTCACACAGCTAGTAAGTGTCAAGGGTCTGAGGTTGGATTTGAACTCAGGTCCTCCTGACTCCAGGGCCGGTGCTCTATCCATTGTGCCACCTAGCTGCCCCTCATCTACAAAATTATTAAGCAAATTGAGAAGGGAGTGGTGGGGGAAGGAGGAGAAATATCAGCGTGTGGCTTTCCAGTACACCTCTGAGGAGCAAAGGAAGGACTGGTAGGAGACAGAGAAGGGAAGTATCAAGGATAGTTATTAGCCTGATTGGCATCTCAGGGCAGAAGACCAGACTGATGGAAGTATCAAGAAAAAGTCAGCTTTCCCCCCAAATTCCCTTCCCAATTTGAGTCTATCCACAGACACTCTAATATAACCTGCTATTTTACTATATTTTCATTAAACTGAATTTTGCCTCAACTACAATAAGGTCAGAAGTTAGCTAGAGACAGCTATAAATCTAGAGTCTGGCTTCTGCCTAAATGTTAAGAATTTGCTATCAAGTGGCTCAGAAAAATTGTGATGGGACTTTTACATTTTTGTCTAAAATGAACCCCTAAACACTGAAGGTGATGGAACCACATGAACCTTGGGTACCATTATAGTGTTCCCTAGGCTTAAACAAGCTAATTATTATAATATTGTCTTGAATTGATATTCTTTGCACCCAGCACAGAGTCGGGCAAGTAGTAGGCACATGTAAATGCTTATGATTTAATGGTTCACAAGGGCCCCAAATTCAAAAGGTACAGATTGCACAGTCCTGGCACTTGTATGGGAGGGAGCATGGCACAGAAAACAGGTTAATAGAATCATCAGATCATAGATTTGGTCCTAAAAGGACCTTAGAGGTAAGTCCAACTCCTTCCATCTCATAGAGGAAGACACTGAGACCCCCAGAGGCCAAGAGACTAGCCTATGAGTACCCAGCTACTGTGCAGCAGAATCTAGATGTGAACTTTGGTCCTTCACTTCCCAATCCAAAGCTCTTCCCACTTCCCATTACTATATAAAAATCTGCAGTTAATGGTGAATTTCTCTTGATAGTCGAATAGATGCATGAGCTCATCAAAGCAGCTGTTAGTTTCAGTAGAGAAGACACTCACCCATCCATAACTGTTCTGCCTCAACACTGCTTCCTCCACAAAGCCTCTGTATTCAGTCTATCAGATCACCAAGACACTAGATGACTTCATCTTTGTCTCATTCCATAGTCATGTAACATCAAAGAGTGAGGAAGACCTGGTTCCAATCTCCTCTCAGATGCTTTGGAGTGCTGAGATCCTGGGCAAGTTGTCTAACCTTTTTCAAACTCTATTTCATAATTTGTTACATGTCAATAATGAAAATATCTCAGCGTAGTGGAGAAGGTTTTAAACTTGGCTCCCTTGACCTGTCCAGAGACAAATAGGTGGCTCAATGGATAGAGTGTTGAGCTTGGAATTAGGAAGACCCGAGTTCAAATTTGGGCTTAAACACCAACTAGCTCTGTGACCTTAGGAAATTCACTTAACCTCTGTGTGCCTTAAGTTTCCTCAACTGTAAAAATAAAAATCATAATTACATATACCCCCCCCACGGTTGTTGAGGATCAAATGAGATAGTATTTGTAAAGTTCTTAGCCCAATGTCTGGTACATAGTAGGTGTTTAATAAATGCCCATTTCTTTCCTCTTGCCCTCCTTTACAGGCAATGATTTCCTCAAGGAGATGAATAGTAATACATCCATGTAAAGGACATTTCTCAGGAATGCTGATAACATAGCTCTACCCATTCATACCTTGTCCCAGGTCTGAGTTACTCAGAACTGCTACAAATAATAATTAACTGTATTGCGATTAAAAGAATGTGAAGCACTTTACTTATATTATTTTGTTTGAAACTCTGAGAACACTGTGAAATAACTTCTGTAAGCACCATTATCAGCATTCTTCTGCATGGTCACATGGCTCACACGAGCAGTAGGGGCAAGATTCATACCCAGGCTTCCCCTGACAGTCCCTGTGCTCTTCCCTCTGCTCCCCACAGCCACAGAATGTGGTCATTCTATAACCACCAATCTTCTTCCACCACACACCATTGCCAAATTTCCCTAATGATCCTTACTTTCTAGTTATTCAGCAGCAACTCTTACAACAGGACTGATGAGGGCAGTATTGTGGGGCTCCCCATTATCCCTGTCCAGGGTGCTGATAGCACCCCTTTGATTCCCCTTCCCTTTCTTCTCTCCCACAAAGAAGGTGATTGAGGCCTTTTTAAAAAAATGATACTTGATGAAATTCCCTAGCCAGGGAAGAGGTGTGGACAGTCCAGATCATTCCTCGTTTGCAGTCCCACAGGATGGGACTCTTGGTAATCAATCAAATAATCCCACCGCCTCCACTTTTGTTGGCTCCATGTGATTTCCTGTACCTCATATTCAATTCTCACCTCTCCCCTCCCCAACATGAGGACATGTCATTCCTACTGTTGCTATGGGAATTGGAAAAAATATACCAGCTCAAGAAATGAAGCATGAAAAATTCAATGCATTTTCCAAGTCCTAGATCTCACACTGTGGGGCTCAGTCAATAAGTGCTGCCTTTTGGTCTAAAGTCAAGAACCCCAAGATCAATTGCACCCCAGGATCACTCAATTGTAGATTTAGGGTTAATATGAGGCTTAGACATCATCCAGTCCATTCTTTTCATTTTACACGTGAGTAAATTCCCAAGAAATGTGACTTGCCTAGGGTCTCCCAGCTTGTAGGTATCCAAGGCAGAATTTAAACCCAGGTCTTTCTGGTTCCAAGTCCAGCACTTTATCCACAAGCAGACCTGGTCTCAATGTTCTTCCCATGGAGATGCTGTTCTTCATTGCTCTCCCTGACTGTCTTCCATTCTCTCTCTTTGGCTGAATGATCTGGACTCTCCTTCACACATATTGTTTCACATCCAACAAGGATGGCATTGCTCCAACTCTGGTCCGTGAGTGGGGAGAATCTTGCGAGGGTCCTTCTGGTTGGCTGGTTTCAGCAGGTTAAGCTACGATGGACTGGAAGTTGCTCTGCCTCTGGGATGTCCCAAGAGGCACCAGGCATCTCGCCACGCTCTTAATTGGCCAGAAGAATTCACTATACTTTAAAGAGGCCAAAATCCTATTGGGTGGCCACAGCACTGTTGTTTCCTCAGCACTTAGCACAGTGCCTGGCACATAGTAGGTGCGTGATAAATGTTTGTTGATTGATTTTTTTCCTCCAGTTGACTCATGTGCTCTTATAAATTATAAAACCTTGGGAAGGGAAATCCATGATGGAGCCGTGATCGATTTCTGGGCTAAGCATAAAAGCAGAGGGGAAAATGGGGCAGCTAGGTGGTGCAGTGGATAGAGCACCAGCCCTGGAGTCAGGAGTACCTGAGTTCAAATCCAGCCTCAAACACTTAACACTTACTAGCTGTGTGACCCTGGGCAAGTCACTTAACCCCAATTGTCTCACTAAAAACAAAAACAAAAACAAAAACAAAACAGGAGAAGAAGGAAGCCTTTAGCTGAGACCTTTTCAAAGGCCAACCACAGTGCTACTGCATTACAGAGCAAAGGTTATAGAATCTCAACATTGGAAGGGACCCCAGTGACCATCCAGTCCAACGTATCCTCCCAGAAGAATTTCTTCTATGACACATTCAACAAGAGCCTTTACTTCAAGAGCTACAGTGTCTACCCCCATGGCCTCCCATTTCACTTTGGAATAGCTCTGATTGTTAAGAAATCTTTCCTTATATCAAGCATAAATTCACTTCTATGAGACTTCCTCTCATTGGTGCCTTAGGCATCAAGCAGTCGAAGAAGACTCATCATGACATCCCCTCAATCATAATCTGGGGCTAGGATGCACCACAACTTAATATGGTGGCACAAAGGGTATCCTGGAGAGCACGAAATGCCCACTTCCTGTTTAATAGAGCAATCAATGGGAGAGCCCAAAGATACTCCAACTGGCAAAAGCCAATCAATTAATCAATCAGCATTTGTTGTAGTAAGTTCTTATTATGTGTCAGATGCTGTGCTAAGCACTACGGATATAAATAATGGGCAAAGATAGCTCTTGCCCTCAATGAGATTATAGTATAAGTATACATGTAAACAGATACACACCTACATACATACAGAGAAGATGGAAGGCCATGGTATTTCCCATTGTCAAAGATACCACCTCTGTGGTCTCGCTTTTGGGCCAGGATTGACATTACCCATTCACAAGGGAAGAGCATCTTCCTTATTTGGCTTGGGGCCAGAGGACCTGGATTCTAATTTTGTCTCTGCCCTTTACTCCTCATATGTCTTTGGGCAGGTTACTTACCCTCTTGGGGGTCACAGTTTCTTTGTCTGTAAAATGGGGGAGCTGGACTCTGAACTCCCTTCCAGTTATGGATCTCTGTTCTCATGATCTGAAGACCTTTCCAGAGGAAGGAATCCCTACACCATCAGGGCTCTCTCCTCCTCCATGTGAAGGCTTGCCCAGTGATGAGTGCACACCTCCCAAGGCAGCCAGCCCCACTTTGGGACAAGGAAGATGTTCTGCATGGACTATTCAGTTCAAACTGGCTTCTTAACACATGCTACCCACTGCTCCTACTTTGGTCTACTGGGGCCAATTTGAGCAAGGTTCAAATGTAGCAGACGGTGGTCACTTCCCCACATCTGCCCCAGGGTCTTCAGGGGCCAGGGCATCCTAATGATCTTTTCCATTCCACATTAAGTAGGCAAGCTGAATAAGAAATGACAAGCAGGATAATTTCAGAAAGGCCTGTAAAGACATGTATGAACTGATGTATAGTGAAGAGAGCAGAACCAAGAGAACATTGTGCACAAAGACAGCAATATTGTTTGATGAAGAATTGTAGATGACTTAACTATTCTTAGCAATACAATTATCCAAGACAATCCCAAAAGACTATTGATGAAGCATACTATCCACTTCCTTCCTTCCTTCCTTTCTTTTTTTAGTGAGGCAATTGGGGTTAAGTGACTTGCCTAGGGTTACGCAGCTAGTAAGTGTTAAGTGTCTGAGGTCAGATTTGAACTCAGGTCCTCCTGACTCCAGGGCCAGTGCTATCCACTGTGCCACCTAGCTGCCTCATACTATCCACTTCCAAAGAAAAAACTGATATTGATGGAACATAGACTGAAGTATGCTGCTTTTCACTTTCTTTCGTTTTTTCTTTTATTCCAGTTTTCTTATCCAAAATGACTAATATGGTAATGTTTTACATCATTGTACATGTATAACCTATATTTGATTTCTTATTGCCTTAGGGATGGGGAGGGGAGGGAGGGAAGGAGGAATAAAAAATTGGGACCCCAAACTATAAATAAAAATGTTTATTACTTAAAAAAATAAGGTGAGCTGACAGCAGTTCTTACCCATACATCCATAACCCCTCCACTCCACACACACACACACAGACTCACATACTCACACACTTGGCCACACACAGACACATATATACATACTAACACATGTATTCATGCACACTCACACACACATTCACATACAGTCACAAACACTTACATACTCACAAATACATACAATACCCTCACACACATACACAAACTCATAGACTCATGAGCACATGCACTCACATACACACACTCATATAACACATGCACTCACAATGCCCTGCTACACATACACAGACTCACAAATACACACTCACACATATACACACACTCATGTAGCACACACACGCACACACATTCATTCATACAACAGACTTACATACACAGTTTTGAGGCCCTTGGATGGGACACTGTGGAAAATATTTGTGCTGCCTGCTGAGCAGATTGTGTTTGTAACTCATGTGTTCTGAACAGATTGTCATCTTTTGATGAAGAAGCCTCAGCGTTCTTTGGGAGCAAAGGTCCGTCCTGCTCAGGGAACAGCCTCCTCAGCTGAAAGGAAAGTCTGCAGGGATGAGGTGGTGGGGGGGGAGGAAGGAGAAGCCTGGCACCGGCTTCTGAGCATTCCACAAAGGGAACTTCTGAAAGGGCTTCCCATGTGGGACTCTGAGCATTCCTTCCACCCTGGACAAGGCCCAAGGAAGGCATGAGCTTTCGGTCCAACCTGTGCCCTTCCTTGAGTGGCTTCTGGGAAGAGCCTTCCCTAGTGAAGGCTGCACAAAGTCAATCTCACATCCCCAATCCAGAGCATGACCATGGGAACCCCCTGTTTAAGAAGGTCAGGATTGAGTAAAATGGAGAGGCCGCATAGCATCATGGAAAGGGAATTCGGGAAGCCCCGGGTTCAAATCCCACAGCAGGCACTTACTACCTTGTGAATCTGGCAAGCAGTTTAGCCTTCTTGAGTCTCGCATTTCTCACCTCTCAAATTAGAGGGTTGGATTCAGTGCTCTCCAAAATCCCTTCCAGGTTTTAATCTGTGTTCCTATAAATGTGAAAAATTTGACTCGGCACCTTTGATAATAACTGTTCTCCTTGTAACGCTCCTATTAGCAAGTATCATCACCCCGTTTTATAGATGATGAGATGCGGGCTCTGAGTCAGCTAGTCAATAAGCATTTATTAAGCACCTATTATGTACCTGGCATGGGCTAGCTAGGTGCCAGGGGTACAAAGGAAGACCCCAAACAGTCCGTGCTCTCAAGGAGCTCAGAGTAGACTGAGAAAGACAAGTGCAAACCGTTATGTAGAAAACTGACCTAGCCAGGATACATTGGGGCTGTTCAGCAGCTGGAGGGTACGATCAGTATTTTTGCACGATCAGTAATTTTGCACGATCAGTATTTTTGCAGGATCAGTATTGAGGGACTTCCTGCAGAAGGTGGGTTAAATCTGAGACGTGAAGGAAGCCGGGGAGATGGGGAGGCATCCAAGGTGTGGGGAAGAGCTGGTGCAAGTGCCTGGAGTCGGGGGATGGACGGAGTGTCTTATTGAGGGACACCTAGGAGGCCAGCATCCCAAGCTCATAGAGTTTGGGGAGGCATCAGAAGATGGGAAAGGTAGGAAGGGGCCAGTTTAGCCAGGAAGGCCTTTGAATGTCAAACAAAAGATTGCACACTTGATCCTGAAGGATATTGGGAGTCACTGGAGGAGGGGAGGGAGGGAACATGGTCAGACCTTCTCTTTAGGAAGATCAGATGGGTGGGTAGGGAGAGTTTGAGCTGGAGTGACAAGAGACTGGGGCAAGCAAACCAAGCCCAAGCAGGAAGAGAAAAGAGCTTGCTCCAGGATAATGCAGTGTCAGAGCAAGAAGGGGACACATGCAAGAGATGTTACAAGCAAACTACAGGTCTTGTCAGCAGACTAGATATTGGGGGTGAGAGAGAGTGAGGAGGAAGGCTGACACCTAGATTGTAAGCCTGGGTGAGCTGGGAGGATGGTGGTAATGAGCAAGTGTAGAAGGGGGCAGGGCTTTCAAGGAAAAAGAATGAGTTTGGTTTTGGACATCTCAAGCTTCAGATATGTATGGGGCATCTAATCTGAGATGTCCCATATGCAGTTGGAAAGGTCAAACTAGAGGTCAGGAGAGAGGTTAGGGCTAAAGAAGGTGATTTGAGAATCATCTGAACAGAGATAATAATTGAACCCATGGGAGCTGCTGAGTTCCCCAAGTAAAGGGAGGAAAAGAAGAGGGCCCAAGACAGAGCGAAGGGGACACTCACCTTTAGCGGGCATGACCGGGATGAAGATCCAGCAAAGAAGAAGAAGAAGAAGGAGAAGGCAGGAAAGTGGGAGGAGAACCTGACCAGAGCAGTGTCCTGGAAACCTAGAGAGAAGAGGGTGTCAAGGAGGAGAGGGTGATCGACAGTGTCAAAGGCTCTGGGGTGGTAAAGAGTGATGAGGGCAGAGAAAAGGCTTTTGGATTTGGCCACTAAGAGATCCCTGGTCACTGTGGGGAGGACAATTTGGGTGGAACAATGGGGTCAGAAGCCAGACTGTGAAGGGTTAGGAAGAAAGTGAAAGGAGAGAGAGTGGAGCTGCCTCAAAAGGGAGGGAGGAAGGGGATGGTGGTTACTGGGGATGGAGGATCAAGTGAGGGATTTTTGAGGATCGAGGAGACATGGGCATACATATAAGCAGTAGGGAAGGAGCCAATAGGCAGGAAGGGATTGAAAATGATAGAGAGAGTGGGAATGACATGGGGGTAGTCTGTTGGAGGAGATGGGATAGAAGGGGTCCCTTGAATAGTAAAGGAGTATGCCTTGGGAAGGGGTAAAACAGGGGTGAAGGAGGAGAGATGGGCAGAAGGCAGAAGAGTGATGGGAGATGATGAGGAGGGGAGAAGAGAGAGCTCTTATCAAATGACCTGAACTTTCTCATCTGAGAGTGTGGGGGCAATGGAGCCATTGGAGATTTGAGGAGGGAGGAGAGTGGTTGTTAGAGCAGCCAGGGTGAGGAGGATGCCCAGTTGAATAGGGAGGTGTAAAGGGATTGTCTCTCAGCAGTGAGGGGCTAGCTGAGGTTAGATAACATACATCTGTAGTGGCTCCCATCACAGTGTTGGGATTTCCTCCAGCTTCGTTGAGCAGCACGTGAGTAGGAGCAAAGGCAGTGGGCTGTGCAAATGATCCAAGGCCAAGCCTTGGCAGAGCAGAGGCCTTATGAGGATGATGGAGATTCACCAAGGAGTGAAGATGGGGAAGCAGGGGTGGGGGAATGGCCTGGGGAAGACTTTATGGGTCAAGGAATTGGAGGGAATAGCAAGAACAAAGAAGAGGGTTTGGTGTTTTAAGGCTAATGACTTTCCCAAGGTCATACATCGAGTATGGTCTTATCCCCTCTTTGATCCCCTTTTTGCTCTTGAGATCCCTTAAAATATGGCCCTGAACTTCTCCCTCCAGCTTTAGCTCATCTTGAGATTGATTAATGTTATTTTATGGGTCCATGCTACTCTTTTGTCTCTTCTGTTTCCTGGCTCTGTGTCCCTGTTTCTCTTGTAAATCCAGATTGGTTGGTGAGTTCATAGTGCCTTTAAGAAACATTGGTCCCTTCAGACAAATCTCATTTCCCCCCCACCTCACTGGAATTGTGTGCCTTTGTGACTTCTGAATTTCATGCTTGGGAATGTCTCCTGGGCTCAACTAAGGTGTGTGGATGGAAGGGAAGAAGGTCAGGAATCTTTGAGAGGGCCAGTCAGCCCCACAGGCTGTCCCGGAAACCATGTGATGTTAGAGACCTAGAGGGAGGCCTCCAGCAGGTTGGATGAGGCCTTTGGGTGCATTTATGGGGGTTCTGGGGTACACAGATAAGACTTGCAGAGAAGAGGGCTCTAGGAGAGGGTTTGGGATTTTGTTATTGGAGGAAGGGCCACCAATCCAAATGGCCATGCAAATTCTACTAGACTCACTCCACTATGTAGCCCTCCCAAGAGACTAGAAGCCCCTTGAGTACAAGGGCTTTCTATCCCAGGCCCAATGGTCACTCAGTAGATGGTCAATAAATGTTTGCTGAATGAAAGAATGAAATCTGGGAGTGGAGAATGACTGAGAACAGGACAGGATCTGTCACACTTCCACTCCATCTTCAACAGAAATCTACTGGGATTTCTGTCTGCTTTATTTTTAGGGGGATGGAAAAATGTAGCTGGGTCAAAGTGGGAGTTAGGGGCAGGGGATAACTAAAAAGACAATGATGGCTATGTCCTCAATGTTATGGAAACCTTGGATTTCTCTCTCTGATATTCTTCTTTCCCTAAAGTATTAATCTTGAACTTGATGACTTGGAACAGGGATATTAAAAGGCTTCTTTTTTACCTGAGCTCCTCAGGTGCTCTGCTGAGCACTGTGCTCTCCTCCTCACTCCCAGATTTCATCCATCCATTCATCCATCCATCCATCCATCTATCATCTATCCATCCATCCATCCATCCATCCATCCATCCATCCATCCATCCATCCATCCATCCATCCATCCATCTATTCATCCATCCATTCATCCATTCTCCTGAGAGCTAGAGGATTTTCAGAGGTTTTCCTTGAGGTCCAACACCACCAGGGCAGAGGCATAGGTCAGAGGAAGCAACAGACAATAATAAAAGGGGCTGTCTGGAAGTTTCCAATAAAATGCCAGATACCTTTACTTCCCAGTCTATTACTGTCCCTCTCCACCCAGGAAGCTTGGAGATGAACTAGGACAATTGTTCTTGTCCAGGCAAGTTTGTGTGGGGTATTTGTTCTAAAAATGCCTGTGACATAATTAAGAGATATAGTTAAGTTTGGGCTATGTTGGGCTCCAAAGAGCAAGACTAGATGTAAAGGGTAAAAATGACAAAGACTTAGATTTCAGCAGGAAGAGAAAACTTCCTAACAACGTACCAAAATAGAACGGATCCCCTTCGAGAAGTAGGTGAGTTCCCTGACAATAGAAGTTTCTAAGAGTAGACTGGATGACCATCTGCTGGAGTTGTTGTAGAGGGAATTCTTGGTCAGTACAGATGGGGCCAGCTGTCCCCAGGGGTGCTTTGTATAGAAAGCAGTGTGGCACAGTGGAAGGAGTGCTGCTTATAGATTCACAGCCCTGAATCCAAGTCCAACCCTGACACTATCTGTGTGACCTTGAACAAGTCATTTCACCTTCACAAACATGAGCTTCTTCCTCTGTAAAATGGGGGGACTTGATTCAAGGGCATCCAAAGTTCCTCCCAACTCTGAGTCTATGACCCTATCCCTAAGTGGCCTCTGACATCTCTTCTAGGTATGGGTCTATGATGCTCTGGACCCTCCAACGCAAAGCCCAGACTGAGTATTTGGTTTTCTTATAGGAAAAAATAAACTTTGACTTGGCACAGGTGGATGGATGCAAAGAAAGAAAGGGACCACTGACCCAGGGTGAAGAAGATGATCACGGACTCATGTTGGCATTTTATTGTTGAGAGCAAAGCTTTCACTTTGAAGTCGACTAAAGTTGATGCCAGAGAAAGGTGTTCTCTCTGGGCAAGGAGGGTCCAGGGTTACTTCGACAATGGCGAGCAAATTTGTAGCCTTTCAAAGAATGACTTTGAGCCTCTTCTCTCCCTCCTCTCCTTTCTTCTTTCCTTCCTGACATCTTCTCTTCTCACCCTTCCCATCCCCTCCCATTTCTACTATCTCATCTCTCTTCCCTGTTCCTTCTCCTTCGCTCCCCCCCCCCACATCTCTATATCTCTCTCCACTCCTTTCATTTTCTACTCAATTCCCTTTCTTACTCTCCCCTTCCATTCTTTCCCCTATCCTTTGGACCTTTTTTCACTCCATCCTTTTGATTTTCTTCCTCTTCCTTTTCTTCTCACCTTTCATTTCTCTTTTCTTTCTTCCTCTTACCACTCAAAACAATGAGGACGAGGACACAAGCTTGGTCATTGTTTGACAGTTTGTTCTGGAGACAGAATTGTTTCATGACTCCTTGTTGACAGATTCTTGAACTCTCTTGGGTCAGACCTCAATGCTTTGGACTCACTATCCTCTGAGAGCTAACCGAGAGACACTCAGCCCTGTGAACGTGGAGAAAAAACGTGCTGGGGTTTTTCTTAATTGAGCTGTATTGCTTATAATGAATATTTCCCTCATATGTTCTTACCAACTTATGAAAAGTGTATTTTCAGAAAGTACCACAGAGAGACTGATGGCCCACAGAGAGGAATAGCCACTGGGCGATAGCGAGTTAAATTGGACTAGATGAGATGTTTTGAGAAAGGAATGGCTTTAACCATTGGGTTGAATGAGATATGTTCAAATGATATGAAATGGGATAGGATGGGATGGGATGGGAGGCGATGAGACAGAAATGATAGGAGGAGGAAAGGGTTGGAAAAAATTGGATAGAATTTGATCAGTTCTGTAATGCCCAGGTGGTCTCACTAGTAATTTTAAAGTCAGAAGATTTAGCAGCCCCATGGCAATGGATGGAACTGCTCTAACATTATTTGAAGACAGACAAATGATATTTGGCTTAGTAGGAACCTTGCTGCTTCCCCTTGGCTGGCTCCCAGCCTTCTTTGAATGTCACCACTCTTTTCTTCCAGGAGTGACTTTCCCCCAGTTGATGACTGTTGCTCCACCATGTTTTAAAAACCTACCTCAGGAAGAACAAAAAGAGGAAAATCTGAGACAACGCCAGCCTAATTGCAGACTTTGCCTCTCACCAGCACTGCCTTTCTGTTATAGGTACTGATACAAATGAACATTTTCTCTCTGCTTTGGTGGAGTTAGAAAACTGTGTATCAATCAAATCTTTTGGTTGCTGTGGCCTTTTCAATTTTTATAGATGGAAATATCTCCCCAAAGTCATAAAATCTCTCACTATCTCTCCCTTTGTACGTCTTAATCTATAGTCTCTATCTCAGATATATTTAATTCCATTAGTCACACACACACAAATAAGTACTTCAACAATGAAGTTATCTTAAAGAACGTGGTTTCTTCGGAAATAAATAATGAAACAGAAAACAAAACAGAATCATAAAGCACCAGGATTGGAAAAAACCCAAACCCAAACAAAAACAAGACACATTCATATCTTTCTTGAGATAGCAGGAGGGGCAGAGGAAAAGGAACAGACAAGAACAGAGTCCTCAGCTCGGTTCTCAGCATTGTGTTTGCTCAGTGTTTTGCTCAGCTTAGGCCCATGGTCTCTCTTTTCGGTGTTTTTGCATCCTCCTGGGCTGAGACTTCTCTCATATCGGGGTGCTCAAAGCAGCAGCAGCCCCAGTCAGGATTCACTTCGGTGGCAGTCTTGGCTCCTTACACAGTGATCATTTCTCTCTTGTGTATGTCAAAAGCATGCCTCCTTTGGCTCCATCTCCTCCTCCCCTTCAGGAAATGGGAAGAACTGACTGCAGATGCTTGTCGGTAGGCAATGGGGGATTTCTATCTCCAGTTATCCAGTGACATTGGCATAGTTACTTTCGTTCTCCAAGAACCTTTACAGAAGGTCTTGGAATAGTTGTTGTTGTCCTGACGTAATCCTGGAATGACAGAAGACAAGAGCTGGAAGGGATTCCCTGGGGCCATCTTGTACAGCTCATGAATAGACCCTGCTCATCCCTGGCCATGAATGCCTTCTATCCCAAATCCTCTGACTGAAGAACTCTAATGAGATAGAACTTGATGCCTCTCTAGAAAACCCATTCCATTTTTCGCCAGCTCTGTCAGGAAGTCAAATGCAGATCCACATTCCTTTAACTTCTACCCATTGCCCTTGGTTTTCCATTTGAGGCCAAGGGAAAAAATCCCAGTCTGATCCCTTTCCCAAGTAAGAGCTCTTCAAACACTTGAGGACAGTTGGAATGTTTCTCTCTGTGTCACCCGCCCTCAAGTATTCTTTTTCTTTCAATCAGTCCTCAGATGGCAAGTCTTCAGGACTCTCACCATCTTGGTCACCTTCCTCAGAGTGATCTCCAGCTTGTCAACATCCTTCCTCAAAGAAGGTGCCCACTACCTAGCAAAGACCTTGAGTGGGAAATTTCAATAAGGGAGAGAGGGCCTTCTTTGGGGGAGAGCAAGAAAAAATGCCAGATGCTCCAACCCTAGCACTCCTACCCAATCTATTCAGGGCTCAGATAAAGTCTAATTGGAAAAATTCTGCATCTATAAGTTCCACAGTACAAAAAATTAAATTCCCTGAAAATACTTGCAAACTCCTGGTGTCCTGGAAAGCCCAAAGGGCAAACAGTGAACAGAGGGGACACATATGATGACAATATTCTGTGCCACCAGGAATCTCAACAGGTCCAATTATCTTTAGCCAAATGGAAAAGAAACTCTCCCCAGATACTTTTGTAAGGAATTAATTCAAGCTGTGATTTATTTCCAAGTCAGGGACTTCTATAGGCCCCAGTTTCACTCCTTTGGGCACCCCAACCATAATTTAGTGGGGAAGGTACAAGGCCCCAACAGTGAAATAATTGGACCTTTCAACCTACCCCCTGGAGTAATGAGACATTGCACGTCATGTCCATTAGACACTCTGTTGGTGATGGGTCCAGGGTGCTGGAGAGGCTGAGAAAGCTGTGGAGAGGGGTGGCTTGGGCCTGCCTTTGGAGCTTTGGAGGGACATTCAGAGGCACAGGATCTTGGGAAGATAACCCATCAGATGACTGGAGGGCCAAAATGACCATATGGAGAAATCTTTAAAGGGCTCAGAAATTCAGGCAAACCCATGGTAGGGCCAAGTGGTGGCTCCTGGGGTGAAAGAGATAACAGAGCATCTAAAATCTGTGCTCCTTGGATCAGGATGTACAAGGTCCAGCACTGTTCAGTCTGACCATCAACAATGGACCCTTGAGTGGAAGTGGATAAATACATAAAGCAAAAATATGTTGGCAAAATATTCATTCACATAAATTTTAACAGAAGCTGTGTGACCCTGGGCAAGTCACTTCACTTTTGTTTGCCTCAGTTTCCTCATCTGTAAAATGGAAATTATAACACTACCTACCTCTCAAGATTAGCCCAGTTCCTAGCACATACTAGGGGCTGTATAAATGTTTATTACTGCTTCTGCTGCTGCTGCTACTACTACAACATCATAACTGGTTTCCCTGCCTCCAATATCTCCATCCTCCAATCTTTCCTTCATATATCTGCCAAATTTAGATAGCTAATGCCCAGGTTTGACCCTGCCATTCCCTGTGACCTCTGGGATCAATGAAAACACCTCTGTTTGGTCTAGGAGGCCCTCCATAGTGTGGCTCCAGCTCGCCTTGCTAGGTTGCTAACATGGGTCTCCCTTTCACCTACTCTCCATTATAGCCAAACTGTTTAATTGATATTCCCACCATCCTGGTTGGGATCTCTTGGGTGCCTCATTACCCCAAAATAGGTTTGCAGGAGAAATTGAGCCCTCCATATGCCATCATCCATCCTACCAGGAATATGAAGTCATTAACTCTAAAAATGAACTGGCAACGTGTCCTTGATAAGATCCTTGTCTTTTCTTTGTATCTTCTAGCCGATACCTATCTCACTTAAACCCCAACGTGTGTCAGGGCTGAACTATATTAATGCTGATTGCTCAATAAAGGCCTTAAAAAACAAAAAAAGAGTGTGGCACCCACCAATGATGACTTTGGAAAACAGGCATGCCAATGGGGATGGGGGCAGGAAGCAGCAGCCCCAGCTCATGCAAGCACAGGTTCGTGTCTAAAGAAGAAATGTATTGATTTCATCGCTAAGTTGGATTAAAACAATCCCATGAATAAATAATGGAATGAGTCAGAGGAGGGCCATTAGTCAACAGAGCTAGGGGGGTCAGGGACCATTAGGATCAGGGTGATGGACAAGAGAGGCTGGTACTGATCTCCAGTTACACAGTCCTCTGCTACAAGCGTGGGTGGAGTTTTCCATTTTTCTAACTTTGAGGTACCTGGAATTTTAAGACCAATAGACTTGCACTTGACCTTTCATGATCACATGAGCTCAGGTGCCCAGCAAATCCCCATAGTTCCCAGTTTAATTATTTATCGTCTAATTGTTCAATGAAAAGTTATAACTGTCCTTGCCTAGAAAATATCCTCTTCCTTAAGGTACCCGAAGAAAACACACACTTTGGAGAGATGGGCATTAGGACTAGATTACCTCTACACAGTAAGGAGTCTGGTAAATCCTCACAATGCTAGAATATTTGACGGCCCTTGGTTAACTTGTTTTTGTCCTAAATATTCAGAAATAACTCGAAGGAGACTGTCACCCATGTGTGAACTCTCCATGAAGAGGGATGTGGAACCTGGAATCTCTTCCATTTTGTGTCTGCAGCTCTGACGAGTCAAGTTTAAGACCCTGGGAAGTCCCATTCCTATACGTGCACTATTCTGAAAAATAGTGCCCGCCCCCACCCCCTTTTCTGTTTGATGGTGCTACATTGGTCAGTTGACTACTGTTGTTTTCCAGTGTTATAACACTAGGCCATCTGTAGGGAAGCTTTGAAGGTAAAGTTGGAAGCCAAATGAACAAAGCTGTTGAGTGTTTCAGGCATGAGACCGCCTCCTCAGTGTCTGTATGCGCGCCTTTAAAGCCTCCCCCTAAACCTGTGCTGGTGACGTCATTGCTCCCCTCCAACTGTAGTGGCTGACATATCTTCTCACCCGTTCTTCTATACCTGACCAGTCATAAAGTGTTGACCTAAGCCTGGCTTAGGCCATTGGGGATATCTAGTAAGTGTCAAGACAAAGTCACTTCGATTCCTGGACCATGAACAGGCCAAATTCTCATTTTCAATGCTCAGGGGTGTAAAGTTGCTATCTAGCTATACTGTCTAAAAATCTAATGAGTGGTCGCCAATAAATTAGAAGCTTTAGCAAGAGTTTTAGACTTTTAAGCAGTTATTAAGGAGCATAAGAATCTGGTGAAGAGAGAGAAAGAGGCCTAGATGCCTGTATCTATCTCAGGGAGCCAGCATTTCTAGCCCACTCCCCACGAGGTCCTCATGAAAGAGAGAGAGCCTCGCTCCTTCTTCATCCCACAAGCCTCCTGTCTAAACCGGAAACATAGAACGTCACTTCCTGACACCAAGGAACTGACCTTCCAAGCCACATGGCTTGCCCTCAGATGCCTTCTCCTCATGGCGGAGCTTTCCTACAGTAACTCTCCAGTGCGGGGCGTCGCTCCAATTGTCACAGGAGATACCCCCGGGAAGTTTGTGACCCAAGCAGCTCACCCCCCACTGATACTCTGGTTGCAACTGATGGGGCAGGGGAGTGATGGAGGTAGTTAAATATCATGGCATCATGACTAAAATTTACAGGGAGAGCCCAAGACCGACCTGTCTTGTCCAAACTCGACTCCACAGTCTCTCAACTGGTTCCACCCATCAAAGAACCACGAGATGTCAGAGCACCTGGCCTTCTCAGGGAAGGAGTTGGCTGGGGAGGAGGCTGGATTTGGATTCAGAGAGAACACCTGGGTGAGATTCCTCGCCCCACTACTTCAATACACTGATTCAATTTGACATGCATTTATGTAGTGCTTACTGTGTGCGAGGCACCGAGGGCACCAAAACAACCCAAACCATAATTCCCACACTCAAGGAATTCACATTCCATCAGAAGCAAAAATAGACACACATCAATCAATCAACAAGCATTTATTGTGTGCTAAGTGTTGGGGAACAAAGACAAAAAGGAAACATTTCCTGCAACAGAAACAATGCGTCATATATGTATAGCAGGCAAACAAAAAGCATTTATTAAGTGCTTGCTGGATGCTCTAAGTGCTTTGCTAGGCCTGCACACAAAGAAAAAAGGATGCCTGTCTTTAGGGGCTTGTGTTCTTATGTATACAGCAGGATCATTTGGTATTTTAAGACATCAAATGTTTGCGATTTCAGTGGTGGGGGTCCTTCCTCAACCAACATAAAGCAGATTTCTGCTACCCCTTAGCAGACTATCTGTAGTTAAGGAACCAGACTGGATTTAGCGAGTCTCACCCCTAGGAGACAGTTGCACAGTCTGTTTGCTGGGGACGGCTTGTGCCCCATGAGCCTTCAAGAGCTGAGTGGCATCTCCACATTGAGCAGGACCTCGTGTGGATAATGGGCTAAAAGATTGTTCTTTGATTCATTCCTGTGAGTAGAAGACACTGCTAGGAAAGGGAGAATCTATATAATTGTACAAGATTTAATTGCTGTATTCCAGGTTAAAATTTGGGGTGTGTGGGAGATAGAGTGGTGTCTTCAGTGTTAGGCATGATGTGGTATGCATAATTATTGCTATTCAGTGGTTTTTCAGTTGTGTCTGACTCTTTGTGACTCCATTTGGGGTTTTCTTGGCAAAGATACTGGGGTGGTTTGCCATTTCCTTCTCCAGCTCATTTTACAGATGGGGAAACTGAGGCAAACAAGGTTCAGTGACTTGCCTAGGGTCACATAGCTAAGGAAGAGCTTCTAAGATTCTGCCAACAGGGGCTTATCCTTTGGAGAATTTTATGACTGGCAGCCTTTTCATTCTGGCCCAGAAGGATCCGAGCTATCAGATTGAAAGAGGGTGTGAAGATCTTTGAGGCTAACCTGCTTTTTTTTTTAACAGAAGAGGAAATTGAGGCCATGTGACTTGCCCAAGGTCATATAGGTAGTAAGGGGCAGAGCCAGAGCTTGGGGTGGCCTGAGTCTCACCACGTGCCCAGGCAGACTTAATTCTAGGCTTGGCCTCTGGTCCGTGCTGCCCTGGTCGCCCTTGGCCCCCACCACACACACACTCATACACACAGGATACACATGCACACACATTTGCACAAGCACACACACACACACACAGTGGCAATACATTCAATGTCAATGAGCACATGGCTTCCCATTCCATTTTCTGCCATCCCCCAGAGATAGAATTACTCAAATTTCCCTCTGTCTCGCTGTGATAGGAGCTGAGGCTCAACAAGAGTGTTGTGATAACAACCTCAGGACGACCTTCAGGACCAAGCTTTTCCTCCCTGGCTTTTCCTTATCCTTCGAGCATCATTTTAGGTTTAAAGATGCAGACATCCAGGCCAAGAAGCAGAACCAAAAACATACCCATCACAGAAACCCCGAGAAACCCTGTCTTATCTCGTATTACTTTCAAAAGAGAGATCCTCGGGAACTTCACAGGCTGGTGGGGGCGGAATGTCGCTAGAGCCCGATGTATTCTGTCTTTCTTTATAGGGATTTGGGTTATGGGTATTTGGAGGGTCTTAGATTGCAAACTGCAAGGGAACTTAGGGTTATCCACTTAATGTCTCTCTCTCTCTCTCTCTCTCTCTCTCTCTCTCTCTCTCTCTCTCTCTCTCTCCCCCCTCCCCCCTCTCTCCCTCTCCTCTCTCTCTCTCTCTCTCTCTCTCTCTCTCTCTCTCTCTCTCTCTCTCTCTCTCTCTCTCTCTCTCTCCTTCCCTCCAAATAATGAAGAAACAGAGAGTCAGAGAAGGAAGTGACTTTCCCAAAGTTGCACCCATAGCAGGCACAGAACTGGCATTTAAATAAGACTCCAGTAGCCTTTCCACTATGACTCACCATGTTCCCCATCTAGAGATATTCCCTTGGGCCTGGGATCTCTGTGGACACTTTGCCTGGAGGATGCTTCTATTTGAAATATGCCTTCATTTAATTGGTTATAGTGACTCTACAGCTTCCTTCTAGCAAAATCTGCTTGGGGCCTTCAAGGAGCAAGAGGAGGGAGTTAGTCTCTTCCTCTTACTCAAAGGGGAAGCAAAGGTTCAACCCATCACCTCAGTTCTTTGATTTATGGACTCAACACAGAGATCATCGGCTTCGGAGGTGGAAGGGGATTGAGTGGAGAACTGAGGCTCAGAGATGGATCAACAGACCTTGGCTAGGAGAGCATCTGACTCCCAGCTGGGGTCAGCCTCTCATCCCTACAGGCTGGTGGCTGGTGTCCAGTGTCCAGAGTCTGGTGTCTGGAGCAGGGCACAGTCTCTCAGCACTTCCAAGCCTCTAAACTGCAGAACAGATACCTATCTGCCTTTGGTGCAGGGAGCTTCCTCACCCATAATTCCCCATCCCTATAAAACCACAGGTCTGACCAAAAATCAAAATATTTTGTCCTCACTTACTTCTGTGCACATAATGTTTCGCTGAACAGAATGGGGGCTCTTTGAGGGCAGGGACTGTTTCATCTGTGTATCTCCAGCTTTCAGGACTCAATAAACTTTTTGTGATTGATCGATTGATAACAGAGTTGCTGATAGTAGTATTTATTTTTTTTAATTTAGAATTTTATTTTCCCAAATTACATGTAAAAACAAATTTTGACATCAATTTTTAAAACTTTGTGTTCCAAATTCTCTTCCTCCCTCTATCCCCACCCCTACCTCCCAAGAATTCAAGCAACTCAATATAAGCTATACATGAGCAGTTGTTCAAAACATTTCTACATTAGCCAGGTTGTGAAAGAAAATAGACAAAAACAAAACTTCAGATAAAGGAACCAACAAAAAATATGCTTCAATCTGTATTCAGATACCATCAGTTCTTTCTCTGTAGATGGATTGCATTTTCATGAGTCCTTCAGAGTTTTCTTGGTTATTTGCATTCCTGAAAATAACCAAGTCATTCACACCAGATCATCTTACAATATTGCTGTTATTTTGTATATAGTACATTTCACTCTGCATCAGCTCATGTAGGTCTTTCCAGGTTTTTTTGATAGCATCCTGCTCATCATTTTTTAAAATGGTAAACTACATTTACATAGTACTTTAAAGAGAGATTTCCTTAAAATAAACCCATGAAGTTGATTATTGCAACAACAGTAATAGATAACATTTATATAGTACCTTATACCTGTGATGTCAGTATTTAAAATGACATCGGGACTCTCTTCTGTTAAGCTCTTTATAAGGTGGCTTAGGGCTCCCTATGGAAGAAGAGTACCCAGAAGTGCCTCTTCTAGGGAGGCTTCTTAGCTAGGACCAATTAGGATGGCCCTAGTTCTTTGCTTTGACCCCTTTTCACAGGTCTCTGGTCCATAAAAACTAAATCACATTGGAATTTGTTTTCCCAAAGAATCCTTGAGCAATTAAAAGTAGAATGGTTTGAATCTGATTTTAAACTCTGAGGAGAACCACCATTTAAACTCAACCTTTTTCCAGAGCACTGAGGGATGATGAAGACCAGTGAGCAAGTAAGTATCTGCTGAATTTCAGTGAGACAATGACTGAAAATGAGGTCAAATCCCACTTTGGGATCCTTGAAATGAAACCATGACCTTGAAGTAGCACCATTAAACAGGATGGGTATCGGGGAATGTCTTAGGGGGGGACTCATTTCATTTTGTCCCAGTTATCAGTAAATCTGGGGAGAGCTTTCAAATCCATGGCAAATGGGTCATGGGTCAGTAGAAGCCCAGAAAGCCTTAAGGCAACAAATCTGGAAATGTGCTCTCTGTGCTTGCTTAGATGCTGCACGTTATGTTCCTGAGAAGCCAAGCAAACCAATGGAAAGAGCTCTGAATTTATAGGCTGCATTCAGGTCATAGCTGCTTGCTACCAGTGAGGCCTGGCCGAGATAATTTCCTTCTTTGGGCTTTGGTTTTCCCATCTGGGAAATGAAGGAGTTGGGCTCAATGACTCCTAAGGTCACTTTGAGCTCTGGATCAATGATCCTAGAAAGATTTAGCCTTTCCCAAATTCAGCCATTTCTGGATTTTTCAGGAAGCTCTTTGGAGCTAACCCAACCCAACCCAACCCAACCCAACCAGTTCTTAGATAAATAAACCTATCCCATTGGTTCTTACAAATGGATGATTGTCACTAACAAGGAAACAGTAATGACTGCGATGATTTTGCTGTTATAGGACCTGAGTTCAAAACCTGCCTCAAACACTAACTGCATGACCTTGGATAACCTTCCCTCCTTAGGGCTCAGTTCCTTCGTCTCTAAAATGAAGAAATTGAACTAGTGGGTTCTGAGGTTGCATCCATGTCTAGGTCTATTATCCTATAAACAACAACTACCAGTGCTCTATAGGACTTTGTTTTTGTTTTTTTTGTGAGGTAATTGGGCTTAAGTGACTTGTCCTGGGTCACACAGCTAGTATTGTCTGAGTCCGGATTTGAACTCAGGTCCTCCTGACTCCAGGGCTGGTGCTCTATCCACTGCACCACCTAGCTGCCCCAAATTAATCCTTTTTTTCCTTTCCTTTTCTTTTTTTTGGGGCAGTTAGGGTTAAGTGACTTACCCAGGGTCACACAGCTAGTAAGTGTCAAGTATCTGAGGCTGGATTTGAACTCAGGTACTCCTGAATCCAGGACCGGTGCTTTATCCACTACACCACCTAGCTGCCCTCTATAGGACTTTAAAGCAGGCAAAGCCCCTGCAGACATTCTCTCCTTTGAGCCCCCAGGCACTGTGGGAGGTATTATTATCCCCTTTTACAGGGGAGGAAAGAAAGGACCAGAGAAATGAAGCAATGTCCCTGCAGGAACATAATAAGGCAACCAACTGCTGACTGCTTTTAAATTCTCTATGAAAGAAAAGAGATAGAAGCTCATCTAATGAATGAACAAATGAATGAATGAATGAAAAAGCAGTTAAGTACTTTGGACGTTCTAGGAAATGCACTGGAACCTGAAGATACAGAAAAAAAAGAAATGCCATCCCTGTCCTCAAAGAGCTTGCATTCTAATAAGAGGAGAGAGCATATCAAAGGGAGTGATATCTGAGGTGGTTTTGTCTGGAGGGCGGTGGAATGATGGTGTCCAAGGAGGGGAATGTTCCAAGAGCTAGAATTTAAAGGGGATGCACGGGGTGGGGGGGGGGGCAGGCAGTACCAAGATGGCCTGATGATGCTTCTTGGTTGGGCCAGGTCTAGAGAACTCTCACCACTAGGAAGCAAGCAAAGTGCCAGAAGTCAAAAGCAAGATTGAAATTCCTTGAAAACCTTTATTGGGGATCCTATATGGAGCCAGGAAGAGTCCTCTAAGGCCATTTGGCCTAGCATCCCTCCTCCACTTTTAAAGGGAAGAAAACAGAGACCCAGAGACATGAGATGCCATACCCAGAGTCCTGCAGCTGATTAACAGCAAGGCCAGGACTTGAACCCAGATCTGACCTCCAATGCCCTGCCCATTCCACTAGGAGTTTTTTGTTCCCATGCCCTTGCCCCCAAACTGGTTTGGAATGAAATCTTGACTCCATTTGGAATTTGAAATCGTATTCAAATTCTATTTTTCTATTTTTGAATTATGACTAGACTCTAACCAGGGCCTCCATTAGACACAACTTCCCACTGGGCAAGTGAGCTATCCAGGAAGTTGGGCAGGTGTGGGAGCAGCGCCCCTCATTGCTAAGCCCTCCTGGGCCACTCATTCCTGGAGCTCCAAGACAGGAGCCCTCAGGGCTGGAATCCAAGTCTTACATAGGAATCACCTCTGGCTTTTGTGTGTTCATCTCAGAACATTACAGTTTCTTAAAACCTGTTGCAAAAAACCCCCCAAAGAACCATAGAGAGAGCACATGTGTATGTCTGTATGTGTATATGACTGTGTGTGAGTGTGTACATATGTGTGTGAGAATATATATGTTTGGATGTGTGTGGATATATGTGTGTGAGAGTATGCATGTTTATGTGTATGTGTGTTTCGTGTATATGAGTTGTGTGTATATGACTGTATGTGTGTATGCATGTGTATGTGTGCACACATGTATATGGGGATGGGTATATTTTGTGTATATGAGTGTATGTATATGGCTATGTATATGTCTGTGTGTGTCTGTGTGTGACCATGTATGTGGGTGTGGGTATATGTGTGAGTGTGTGTATTTCTGTGAAGTGAGAACCTGTGTATATATGCGAGTACATGTTGTGCAAGTGTATTGTGTGAGCATATGTGTGTGATTATGAGTGTATGTATGTGTGTCTGTGTTTGTAGCAATCCTTCAGACTCCACTGAGATGGTCCTCTCTGATGGATCATTCATTAAGACAGAAGATCACTGGAGCTGAAATGGTACATATGTAGCCTTTTCATCTATGTATGTGGAGAAGCCCCCGGCCTGGACGCCGCTTTCCTAGAGGTCTGTAAAACCCTCTGGGATCTCCCTCACTTTCCCACTTCTTCAGATGAGAATGTGGTTCCTGGAACACGCTTCTGCTTGATCCAACCATCCTCTTTTTTTAACCCTTATCAAACCAGAGGGAAAGAGGCCCCTCTGCCTTCCTTGCTGATTCTTGAATGGTCCTGGGCCATTTTTCAGGCTGAGTCATGTGTGTAAATCAGACTCTCCCTCATCTTTTCCTTCCATCCAAGGAACTTGCTGAGACATGGAGAGAGTCCCTAACCCTGGGGCCATTTCAGCCATCCTTTAGAAGCTGCCCCTCTGCCCTGCTTTAATGGAGCTTTTGCTAAGGGCTCCAGTGATATCATTCTCACTATGTCTAATTGCCCTTGATCTCCCTGAAGCATCTGACTCAGTTGGCCATCCCCTCCTCCATCCCCTCTGCTCCATTGGCCTCCATCCATCTACCCATCCATCCATCCACCCACTCCCCCACTCACCCATCCATTCATCCATCTGTCTGTCTGTCGGTCCGTCCGTCTATCTGTTGGTCTGTCTGTCTGTGTCCATCCGTCCATCTGTCCGTCTGTCCCACTTATCACGGAAGCTCCCTGAGGACAAAGACTATTTCACTCTGAACTTTGTAGACCCAAGCCTTGGCATACAGCAGGCACTGCATTAGTGCTTGTGCATTGATTGCTTGATCCTTCAATATGTACACCTTGAGCTCCTTGAGGGCAGGGACCTTTTCATTGGTGTCAATGTATGTCTAGCAGCCAGCCTAGTGCCTTTGGCATAGTAGGTACTTAATAATGTCTTGCCTATCAGTTGATTGGTGTATGCATTTATCTGCTTACAAGCTGCATCCCCCTCATCAATAGAATGTAAGCTCTTAAGTGCAGGTCTGTTTTCTAGTTGGTCTTCACAGCTCCAGCCCCTTGTACAGTGATAGAACACCTAATAAATGCTTCTTTTCTGCCAGTAAACAAGTATCGATTGAGCACCCACTATTGGTTAATTAATGTACATACTCATCTGTTTCCATGCTGTTTCCCCATCCAACCCCATGGAATTAAGCCTCATTGGGGATAAGGAAAGTTGTATTTTGCCTTGGTACAGTGCCTGGCATACAGTAGTTGATTAATAAATGCTTCTTCATCCATCCATTCATTTGTAATCATGTTATCTATCATAGGTCTTGCCCCAATGAAGATGCTTAACAAATACTTGGTGAATGAATGAATGAATGAATGAATGAATGAATGAATGAATCCTTTGACAATCTTTAGACACATGGCACCCCTCTCATGGGGCAATTGTATCAATGAGAGGAGGAAATCATCTGGGGTGTAACTGGGACTAATGTTAAAACTCAAGCACAGGGAATTGGAATGAGCTGCAAGATCAGGCAAAGGTGTCAATAGCCAATTAGACAATTAATTTATCTGAGGAGACCTTAGAGGCATTGAAGAGAAAATGAGCTTGAATTCTAGAGGGAAGCGGATGGTCTAATGAATTAGGTAGTGGTCTGGCATCCCAGGGTCCCAGGCTCTATTCCTGGTGCCACCATTGATGGGCTCTGAGAACTGGGTCAAGTCATTTAATCTCTTTCTTTATCTTGCTGAAAGGAAAATAATCATGGCAGCTCCCTCCCCCATTACAAACACACATCCACCCACCCACACCCCACCCACACACACACCCCTTTCAGAACAATGGAATGATTAATGAGAAGTGGTCTGTACAGTACTTTGGGCTCCCCAAAGGTCCCAAGATAAAGGAAGGAGGCCCATCATGGCCTTGGGGATGCCTTCATCCATTCATCAGGCCTGGCTCTGCCTGCCCTCTCTCCATGTTGGGGCTTTTCTCTGGGGCTGATGCTTTGGCCAGCAATTAGCTAGACATGGAACCTCCTTTGCTCCTGTGATGGAGATTTAGGACCACCCGACCATGACTTGCTCTTTAACATGGTCTACTCTAGCTTTAAAGGATCATTGGATTAGACATTTAGAGCTAGAATGATCCTTGAGGGTCCAATCCCCTCATTTTGTGAGTGAGGAAGAGGGCAAGTTTAGCATGGGTGGGGTACACCAGCTGCCTCCGAGTGTCTAATGCAGATCAGTCTGGCTCTGCCTGGCCCCCAAGGACAAAGCATGGAGCGGGGCATTAGGAGGCAGAATGTGCTTGATATTAGGGAGAACTCCCCAGGGAGGCATGCTGTCCCAGGCTACCCTGGGAGGTAGTGAGCTCCTGGTCCTCGGAGGTATTCAAGCAGAGGCTGGACGGGCGGCCCTCGTCAGGTCCATTATGTCTGGGTGGATGGGTTGAACTCAATGAACGCTGAAGGCCCTTCCAACTCTCCAATTTTGTGATGTGATTCTGAAACTGAGCCCATGGAGGCCAAGAGACTTACCCCAGGCCACACCATTAGTAAGAGAACAGTGGTATTGAAACGGCTCCATGGCCGGAGAACCAGAAGAAACACCGGAACCATGGTCGAGTCCAACCCTCTCATCTAACGGGGGAGCAGAGTGGGCTTGGCCCAGGTCATGAGGCCAAGTGGCGAGCCAGGCTGGGAACGGAGGTCAATGACTCCCAGGCTCCCCTGAGCCCAAGGGGAAAGAGCCGAAGAACAGGATGAATGTGGATGGAAACTGGCCGGCAGCAGCCAGCGCAGAGCCCTGGCTGGGAGCCTCTGGTAGGAGGGAAGCAGGAGGGAGGGCTGGGGCCCTTCTCGCTGTCTGTTGTGTCATCACTGACATCGGGAAGCACAGGGAGGGACAGACTCAACAAGGGGCTCTCGTGTTCCTGGCCTTCCATGATGCGAATCTTTCCTAGTTGGGCTCCTAAGACTTCAACCTGAGGCTCCCAGCATTCTCCTCCCCAAACTCTCCAAACGCAAATTCAGAATCTTTATGAATGACAAACTTCCCATTTCCCACACGGAAAATGTCCCGTGAGCCCCGTAAAGGGGGAGGGGAGGAAACATCTCTGTTCCTGGTTTTATAATCTGGTGAATTGGCTGCAAAAGAATGATTTATTCATTGATGTTCAGCTTCTTGATTGCCAGCTGCAGGCATCCCTGGGGACGCAATGCTGAGCGAGGTCATTTTTTTTCTTTTGCAGACACCAAGTTGGGTGCCCAGAATATGAATTTCCCTTTGCTGAGGAAGTGCTGAATTTGGTGACAATGCTGGGAATCTTAGCTTGTCTCAGCCCTGTAAAATCTGGAATGCTCAGATTACAGTCAAAGGGCACAGAGGGAAGCATAAGCCAACGCACTGGGTCCAATTTCTGACCTTCCATGCAAGTGCCTCCCAGCCCCGCCCTCTCCCCACGGCCTCCACCACCAATACACACACAGAGCCCTTTCCACAAGTTGTCCCAGGACCAGAAACCTGACCAATAGCTCCATTGGTCTGGAGAGGGTTTGGAAGCCGAATGACCACCTTCCATCTCTGCTGGCCTCAGCTGTGAGTCCCCAGCCCCCGAGGCCCCTCCTTGGCCAAGGCACCCTCCTGTGTTCTCTTACCCCAAGCTTTCCCAAGGAACCTGGAATGCAAACCGAGCCTGGAGAGTTTCATTTTTGTCTTCCTATCCCCTACACCTAGCACAATGCCTGGCACATAGTAGGTACTTAATACTTTTTTTCTCATTCATTCATTCATAGTGATTTCCTATAAGTTGTATCTTAATTATAGGACTTACTATCACTATGTGGTACCTGAATTGAGAGGCAGATGAGGAAACTGAGGCAAACAGGATTAAGTGACTTGCCCAAGGTCACAAAGCTAGTAAGTGTCTGAGGCTGGATTTGAACTCAAGTCTTCCTGACTCCAAGCCTCCTGCTCCACCCACTGCACCACCTGGCTACCCTCTAGAGTTCTGTTTAATACAGCAATCCAGGTCAGCACCGGACAGTAACTTGAGGGACAGTTGGCTTGTGAATTTTGAAAGGTCAGAAGGTCTCGAGTTCCCATCAGCTTGGGTGGTAGTGTCAGCTGCAGTCACTTATGGCAGCATCTGCACAGGGAGCTGAAAGGCACAATTAGACCCACTGAGGAAAGGCAGCTGAGAGATCTAATGAGGCCCCCAGCCCTCAGAGCCCAGCAGAGAACACCAGGAACTCCAGGAATCAGGCTCTGAGAGTTTCCTCTTCAGTCACATGAACTCTTGAAGTGTGAGCCCACTTCTCCAGGGACCTCGTGTGTAGAAGGGAGAGCGTGGCCCCTGTCTGGGGCGGAACTATAAATGCCCCTTTCTAAAAGCTCATTAAGTCTTCGTGCCAGTGAGCAATGGTGAGCACTCTGGATGGGGGCAACAGTACTAGAGGGTTTATCCTAGAGCGTAAGGGAAGGAGTCATCAGCACATCAGCAGCAGGTGCCCAACGGGCACTGGGAGAAGAATTCCAGAGGGCACTGCCTGCAAAGTGAGGGGGCTGGATGAGATAGCCTCAGATACCTCTTCTGCTTCTAAGCCCTAGAATTTCTCAATCCAGTACCTTCATTAAGGAGTGATCTTAGAATCTCTGGCCTTATTCATTTCCTCATTAGATGCAACCTGTTTTCTTCCTACCTAGTCATGCAGTGAAACACACACATAGCCACCACACAACATGTCCACAGCACACATGCACATACAACATGCCTATGCACCCACACATGCACACACGCACACACGCACACACGCACACATGCACACATGCACACACGCACACACGCACACACGCACACATGCACACACGCACACACGCACACATGCACACACACGCACACACGCACACATGCACACATGCACATGCACACACACAAATTCTCCAGTGCTTGCCACCCTTTTTTGCAGAAAGTTCCCCTCATCACCAGATGTGTTAGTATCTTATTAAGAAATATGGGGGCAGCTAGGTGGCACAGTGGATAAAGCACTGACCTTGGATTCAGGAGGACCTGAGTTCAAATCTGGCCTCAGACACTTGACACTTACTAGATGTGTGACCCTGGGCAAGTCACTTGACCCTTATTGTCCCACAAAAAAAGAAATATGACAAAAAGAAAAATATTATTACAAATTTATATTTTTTAATGTTTATTATGAGAGTGTTGTTTTCATTCATCTATTTATCATGAATTATCTAACGCATGAAGGGGAGAAGGAGGCACAATCGGCCCTCCCCCTTTGCCATTGTAACTCTGGGGTGATCACGGCCCTGGAGGCTCATGGGCATCTTTTCAGGCAGGACACGAGCAACCACATTCCGGGCTGTCCAAGAAGAGAGGGGACAGGGGACGGGCCACCAGCTAGCTGATGAGGCGGGGACAGGCAGACACTCCACTCTGAACAACAAGGTGTCGTGTTTCAGAGAAGCCGACACAGCTGCAGAGATCAATCAGGGGCCCAGCTCTAGGCCGGCTAGAGGTCAAATGCAGAAGAGGAGCCAGAAGAAGGCACGTGATGCCAGTCACTGGGAGCCCCCAAGGCGAATTCAGATCCAGGCCTGAGGCGCTGGGCTCCTGCCCCTGGGCATTGTCAGTGTCTGTTGGAGCCCCGATGACTAAGTCCTACAGAAGAATGAGGATCCTTGCCCAGCTTGTTCTTGGGAAAGTAGAGACAGAAGCTGGACACTGGCATCAGGGAAAGGTGGCCCAGCTTGGAGCAGGGAGGCCTGGGTGCAGATGCGTGAGGACGGGGGCATCAGGCTTCTTAGGGCTGCAGACAACTTCCCAAGGCCACAGGGAATCACAGGAGAGTCAAGCCAAGTAGGCAAGTGTTTCTGAAGCACCCACTGTGTGTCAAGCACTAGGCCAAGTGCCAGGAACACAAACACAAGCTCAAAGGGAGACAGCCCCTGGCTTCGCACTGTTCTCATCCTGTGGGGCTTCAGTGAGGCAATACAAGTCATTTCTCTTGCTGCTACTCGACCCGGAGCCTCTCCTACCTCACTCTGAAGGAAAAACTGTTCTCAAGTACTAGAGAACCCAGCCCAGCACGTGTCCTCAGTCTTCAAGGCCAGTGGCCAGGCAAGGGGGGGGCAGTGGTTTGGACAGTGGGGGCAGGATACTCATCCCACAGGGGAGGTTAGCCCCTGTATCTCACCAAGCTATAAAATGTCCTGGAACACTGGGCTGAAACTTGATTAGGGTTTTTGGGAAGCAGGGTCTCAAACCCACTGCTAATTTCTTGTCCTACCTCCCCATGGCACCAGCAGTGGAGCTGGCCAATCTAAGAAGGTGTGAGGGAATGCTTCCACTGAGCTAGCCAGGTATGGCCCAGCAGATACCCCAGCTTAGGCTGCACAGTGTGGTGGAGACAGCGTTGGGCTTGGAGCTGGAAACACTTGGGTTCAAATGTTGTCCTGGGTACTTCTGGGGAAAGTCACCTTAACTCTCTTAGCCTCAGGTTCCTCATTTGTAAAATGACAGGTTTGGACCCAGTAACTTCTAAGTTCTCTTCCAGCTCGAGACCCATGAGCCCAGGAAACGCAGAAGAACGGGCCACTCCATGAAAACAAAGTGCAGCAGCCATGAGCCCAGGCAGGTTGAAGGGCCCTTCTGTTTCCCAAGCTCATCCCCACTTTGGGGTCCTCTGTGCTGCTTCCAACATTCCTCAGGTGTGCCGTTTGCCAATATGCCTCTGAATTCACAGAGTTGTCCGCTTTTTATTCCTGATCTGTCCTGAACACTTTCTACACTAAGGAATTATTACTTTTGAATTTCCACTTTTAAACCTGTTTACTTACTCAAGTGGACAGCAGCCAGGCAATGCCTGCGGGCTGAGCTGCCTCCTGCCCATTGGTCATCTGTGCAGAAGGCAGGTGGCCAGGACTCTTCCAATGAAGTCTCTTTGCTCCTATATTCTCACTTATGTGAAGAGGGCGAAGCAGCCTAAGTTTGTCGCTGGCACCCAGGCAACTGAAGCCTTCACTTATTGCAGAGAGTATAAAGCACTTAAATCGTTGCCCAATTAAGTACCTGCTGGGCTCAGGTGTGATGGGGGTGTGGCTGACTCCTTTTCCAGAATAGTAAGGAATGTTCCAGTTATCAGATAATTCTTTTCTAATAGCCATGCCAGTATAGTTCAGGACAAAAAAAACATTGTGTCCTGAAAATCAGGAATAGACTGGAGCCAGAGGAAGTGGTAAGGTGAGCAAAGTTGGCCATGAAGATGCAGTTAAAGATTGGAAACTCCTTTATGATTCCTCCAGTCATGGGGACCCTTCCAGGTACCAGTGGTACTAGACTTGGCCAGGTCTCTGATAGGGCATTCCCACCACCCAGAGTGACCTACTCCAGAGTTCAGGATTAACATGGGATGAAGCATGACAGCCTTGATCCCGGGCAGAGCAACGCTTTCATCAGTGACAAACATGCAGATGACAAAAAGCTAGTGGGGAGACCCACTCCTTGGATGACAGTCAGGATCCAGAAAGATCTAAGCAGGAGACATGGGCCAGATGCCCTCACACTCACCACTGCAAACCCACTTTGCCTGTACTATGTGAGGGAGGTGTGGGTAAATCCTATGAAGTATATCTGAGGGTCATAATGTCCTAGAGTGTCCATACATGGGGCAGCCAGGAAGCTTCATGCAGTGATAGGCTGCAGCTTTCAGGGGCATGGTGGCCAGCACCAGGATGGTACTGGTGCCCTTCACCCATTGGTTTGGTCAGACTCCAACTGGACTTTCGGACCCAGATCTGGATGCCATGTTTTAGGAAGGACATTGACAAACTGGAGAGATCTAGAGGAGGAGTTCAGGACATTGAGAAGGCTGGATCTGCCTGAAGTAATAGGGGACTGTTAGATTTGAGAAGGGAAGGGAGGGCACCTGGCAGATAACTGCCTTCGGGTCCTTAAAGGCTACCATCCACTATAGGACTTTAGTCTGATTCTGTTTGGCCCCAGGGAGATGAGCTAGTGAGAAGGAGAAAGGTACTGCAGACACATCTCAATGGCTCAGAGCTGGCCAACAGTGACCTGGGTTACCTAGGGATGGTGGCCTCTGCCACCCCACCCCAGAGGGCTTTCTGAAGAGTCCGGAGGCCCCTTATTGGGCCTTGTAGAAGGGAGTTGGGTTCTCTGAAATTCCACGATCGTCCGACTCCCATGATAGTCTTGAAGGCCTTTTCCAATGCTCCATCAATGACCCTACATGTGGCCCACAGCCATTGTGAAAGGACCACATGGCCTTCACAGGCTGAAGCCTCCCAGCACAGCCCTATTGAAGTTATTCCTTGTCCCCTCCTCTGTTTGACATTCGAAGCTTTTCGTAACTCAGCTCCTTCCTACCTTCCCAGTCTAAGACCCCTTGCTCCCCGCCATGTACTCTTGTATCCAGCGGCACTGACATCCTGGCTATTTCTCAATTAGGCTCCTCCATCTTCCATCTCTGGGAATTTCCCCTGGTTGTTCGCCATGTCTGGAATGATGTCTCTCCTCATCTCTACCTCCCGGATTCCTTCAAGTCCCAGCCCAAATCCCACCTTCTACAGGAAGCCTTTCCTGACCCCCTGGACGCCAGTGCCTTTCTTTTATTGATCACCTCGGATTTATCCTGTAGAGAGCTTCTATGTACGTGGCTCTTTGCTTGTTGTCCCTCCAATAATATTGTGAGCATCTTAAAGGCAAGGATCTTTTGCCTCCCTTTGTTTCCCCATCCATTGGGATAATTCCTGGCACCTAGTAGTTAGTAAATGCTTATTGACTAATGGACTGATGGTTCCTCCCTACCAAGAAGGGACAGATTAGGGTTTAAGGGGATTCATGCTGAGTAGTATACCAGGCAATGTATGGGGTGTGAGAGGCACTGCAGGTAGGTAGTGATGTGAAACTGGAGCGCCAGAGAAGATGAAAAATGGAGACCTCATCATGGAGATGGTGGTTGGATCTACAAGTGGACTTAAAATCAGCAAGAGGGAGCATAAAGACAGAGAGGAAGGCCCAACAGACTCCTGAGGGATACCCCCCCCCCGAAAGGATGTGCCATGTCAAGTTTAGAAGAAGTCCGAGAAAAGTGGTGAGGGCTGGAAGACAACAATGTTGTGACAACCCGGGAAGGAGAGAACACCCAAGAGAGACTGGTCAGTATTATTAATGCTCCAGTGAGGCAAAAAGGCTAAGTGTGTAAGAGGCCATTGGATTCCACAGACAAGAAATCAGTTTCAATTGAGTGGTGGAGTTGGAAGACATTTTGGAAGAGATTGAGAAATGAGTAGAATGTGAAGGAATGAAGGTAACAAGCATAGACAGCTGTTTCCAAGAGTTCAGCTTTTAAAGAGGAGGAGAGATATAGGACAATGGGTTAAGAGAATGACAGGTTCAAATGAGGTGCTTTTTTCTTAATGACAGTGAAGACCTAGGTGCATTTGTAAGCTGCAGGGGAGGAAGTGGTAGAGAAAGAGGTGGTGAAGATTGGTGGGAAGGGGTGGTGAGGTAGGTGATGATCAAAGGAACAAGCTACCAGGGGAGAAGGATGGGGGATGGGACTCTGGGCACAAATACTGGCATAAGCCTTGGCAAGGAAAAGAGTCACTTCTTCCTTAAAAACCAAAGAAGATGAGAGAACAGGGCATGGAGATTTGGGGAAATAGAACTGGGGTGCAGAGAAGGACTTGTGAGGATGCCTCATACAGAATTCTCAGAAAAGAAAAACAAAACTCAGAGTTGATGGAATAAATGCTTGTTGACTTAACTTGATTTTTTGCCAGACCTGTGATGTCATCAGTGTGGGGAGTGCCCACTGAATAACCCCGCCTTCCAATGCAGTTGGCACCTTCTCTGCACCTTATAATTGTGGAGAGCCTCCAAGTGCAGTGAAGACTGAAGGGACTTGGGGGCAGCCAGGTGGCAGTGGTGTAGTGGATAGAGCACCAGCCCTGGATTCAGGAGTACCTGAGTTCAAACCCGGCCTCAGACACTTGACACTTACTAGCTGTGTGACCCTGGGCAAGTCACTTAACCCCCATTGCCCTGCAAAAAAAAAAGACTGAAGGGACTTGCCCAGGGTCACCAAGACATTATATGTGAATGCAGCATCTTCCTGAACCTGAGGCCTCTTCTCTAACTTCCATGTCACGCTTCTCCACCTCTGTTATAGCCATCTTCTACATTAAGCTTCCATGGACGGACTCAGCTCACACTGCTAGTGGAAAGCAAGCAGAACCCCCGTGGTCACTAATGACAGCAAATGCTAGGGAGGGTAAGTTAGAAGGCAGTGTGGTGCAATAGGGAGCAGGGTGGACATCAACCACAGTAGACCAGCTTGGAATCCCACTTCTACTGACTAGGTATGTGATTATGGGGAAGTCACTTGAATTTTCTGAGTATGAAAGATGGAGGGAAAGTTGCTATTGGTATTGACCTCTTGAGGTTGTTGAGAGCTTTCAATCTGATGCTGCATGTGAAATCCTTTATAGATGTCAGCCAATGGCATCACAGGGCTAGCACTAGAAGGTGCCCTAGTGGTCATTGAGTGCACCCTCTTCATTTTATAATGATGAATGTGAGTCCTGGGGGCAGAAGCTCCCATCGAGACTTGGAGACAACCTGATCTATCCAGTCTAATGTGTTGCTGAGGGATAAGGGGCTGAGCAAAAAAGGCTAGGAGAAAACAAAAGAGTTGGAAGAGATGGAGGGAGGGAGGAAGAATCCCTGTAGAAATCTGAGTCCGGGCAAAGAATTGTTCTCCCATAGGCTGACCTAGGACTCAGATCCTTGATGGAGGACTGTCCTCTGACACTGAGGATTCTGAGATTCCAGACATGGGTGGCAAACTGTACAGAAGAGAGATGGGAAGTGGAATGAATGCTATGTTGGCAGGGATGCCAAATTTAGGGCAATTGGGCTGGAACATGGAGTGTGTTAAGGATGATTTTGAATAGCTTTGGAGAACCAAGCAAAGCAATCTCCCCCCTCCTTTTTTGGAGGGGAGGGAAAGATTGGAATTTCTGTTATTGCTATTTCCCTTAGGTCAGAAGGGTTATGAATAGCCTCCTAGAGGACCAATGGGAAATGTGATTAGTTTACATCACCCTAGAAAGGGGCTCTTTAATCCAGGTTGGAAAAGAGAGAAAAGTGGACATCTGGAATCTCCCCTCCAAAGGTATTAGCCTCAGGCAACTCCAGTCTATTGGGGTCGGTTGTCCAATTTTTGTTTTGGTGCAGTGTAGACAGCTATCTGTCAAACCTTGTATCCCCCATCAGCCATTGAGAGCTTTTCCTAAGTATATCTTTAGTGGATGGATGATGGCTAATGCAGTTTGGAGCCAATAAGGAGTGGGCATGCATTCAGGCCAAGGCCCCCTTTGCCCACTCCACACCAGCCCTGAAGCACTCTGGCCATCTGCTGCAGGGCCATAGATGTCTCTGAATGCCCCTGATGAGAGGAGCTGCCTCCAAGCTGTTCTGAGAACATGAAGGAAGCCTTTTTATCTTTTTATCATTCCATCCCTGAGGAGGAGCTGCAGAAGAATCAGATTGCCCTGCGCTCCAGATCCTGAAGGAGGCCTGTCAGGCAGCAACGTTTAGCTAGAAGCTGGTTGTGTGCAGAGTTCTGAACGTGGTTGATAGAAGAAGTTGCCTGGGAAATTGAGGCAACTTCCACCAAGGCCTTTGCCCTCCTGAGGAACACATAACGTTCATTGCTGAGATTTTTGTGACAGATCTTCCCAAAGGGTAAGGTTTGCATCAACCCACAGATGGGAGGTAGCTTCTTATCAGGCACCATTTCCTCTAAAAAACCTTCCTGGATTTCTACCTCCCCATCCATTAGTGCTTTCCTTCATCCAAACAACCTTGTATTTACTTTGTGTCTATTTGCACATACCTATAGGGGTACATGTTGTTTTCCCCTGGCTAGACTAGAGGCTTTTGGAGGACAGGGACTGTTTTACACATTTGTCCTTGTATCCCCACCACCTGGCACAGAGCAAGCGATAAATTAAGGCTTATTGTTTGACTGACTGATTGATTGATTGATTAATTGATTCTCCCCCCACCTCCCACTGGAGGTCATTGAACAAGCATGTTCTTGGTGAAAGGATAATGCCAAATGTAATGTATAATTAGTCAGGGAGTGGGAGTGTGATCAGGTCAAGTTCCCCTTTGCCAGACAACACAACACCCATCCAGAATGTCATAGAGCAGATTCTTTTTTCAGGTTTGGGTTAAATTATATGTCTTTGGAAATCCTTCCCAACTCTGAAATTCTGGGATTCTTCAATTTAGTGAGATTGAGAGAGAACACATAGAATTCCCAGGGACTCTACTGGCATCCTTATAACGTTGAGAGACCATTGGCCCTTATGAAGGCTCTTTATAAGGGTGAGGGCAAGAGTTGACAAAAGAAGAGTAAGGGTATAGGCTTGTGGGGGTAGGGGGAGAAGATGCCATTTGGAGCTGTCTGTGGTGATAATGGAGAAAAGCTCCAAAACCATTAGGGTAAATCTATTCTGTGCTATAGATCAGCTATAATGAGAATGAGGGTATAATTCCACCACGAAGAACCAAAGCCAAAAATAAGTTTAAGGCTTTCTCCTGACATCTCCAGGCTATGTGGGCAAAGTTACACAACCACCCAGTGCTCTAGGCAACTCTCAAGGACTGTGAATTTATGAGAAAGTGCCAACCTGCACTGGTAGGAGTTTCTTCACTCAAGCGTTTCCTGTAACAATGAAATTCCAGGTCTAGTTCTCTGTCCCAATGAGTTCTAGAACCATAGAATTCTGGCATCTTGAAGGGCATCTTCTCGTCCAACCTCCCACACATTGCACATCATGTATGGGTGTAGTTAGTGTCTTGTCCTAGCCTGGTGCCCTGATATGGAGGGATCCTGCCAAATGGATTTCAAGACTATTCCATAGACCTCAAATCATGATCAATTCATGAAATTCTTCTCCCTCTTCTACCTTCAGCTTTGTGTAAGTATACATTTATTTATTATTTTAAATTTTAATGTATTTTATTTTTCCCCAAGTACATTAAATCCTTCAGCTTTTTAAAAATTTCCACCAAGTCAAAGATAGCAACCTTCCCTGTTTAAGAGTCAAGGGAGGGGCAGCTGGGTGGTGCAGTGGATAGAGCACCAGCCCTGGAGTCAGGAGGAGCTGAGTTCAAATCTGACCTCAGACACTTGACACTTAATAGCTGTGTGACCCTGGGCAAGTCACTTAACCCTCATTGCCCTGCAAAAAAAAGAGTCAATGGATAAGTCAATAAGCATTTATTAAGTACTCACTATATTTCAGGAAGTGAGGATACAAATAAAAAGTAAAATAATTCCTTCCCTTAAGTATCTTACATACTATTGGGGGAGAGAACCTATATTGAAACAATCTACACAGACTTGAGAATGGGTAATCTTTGGAGCAAGAGCACATTTTGGGGGAGCTATGGGGATCTGGAGAATGTATTGCTAGAGCTGAAATCTTGTAGGAATCTTGAATGAAACTAATGAATGAGTGAGTGAGAGTGAGTAAGTGAATAGGCATGCATTAAACTCTTACTATGTTCTAAGAACTGGGGGTGCAAATACAAAAGCAAAGGCAGGACTTGTTCTCAAGGGGTTCACACTCTAATATGGAAAAGCCATGGACAAGATCAAGGCCTGGTGACTATGCCTAAGGGCTTGGGCAGTTATTTAATTTATCCGTGAGGTTTATCTGTATGTTACAGAGCAGGATCAGTGAACGAGGCAACTGTCTTTACCCATTATTCCCCACACCTGAAAGTTCCTCCCTTGTCACGTCTGCACCATTCAAGACTGAGCCCAAGAAGCACCTGCTCACCTGGAGTCTTTCTTGACCCCCCTTAACCTAGTGCTCCCCATTATCTTGGAATCATACTCATACCCATTCTAACCCAACACCCAGCCCACACTGATTGTAAGCCCATTGAGGTCAGGGATTTCCACTTTTTCCATTTGTTTCATTTCATTCTTTGTATTCAATGGGATTGGTTGATTACCAGGTGTGGAACTGGAAGCCATCCCTTCCCAGAGAGAGCAACAATCTAAAATCCTAGTGCTGGATAGAGAGATATACAGAAGAGTCTGCTCTTTAGAAACCGTCATCTCACTCATTCCACATGAGAAGCTAGAATGTCTTACTGGGTAAACAAATAGGGCATTTTTTTCTGGACCACAGAGATGGAGCAGCTGATGATCATATCCTATGTGCACAAAGTGGCTGAAAACAACCTGAGCTCACCAGCTTCTTTCAGCATCTTTAAGCACAGAGAAATATTGGATGATGCTACTGGAGATAAACCTCAGGAAGAGCAAAGACAGAAAGAAAGGCCGCATATATTCCCTAGTATTTGTGACGGCAGAGAAGTCATGTGGCTGTAGTGGTTATAGAATCAGCCTCCAATGGGTTCAATTTTCACTTTGCACATGTTGGCCAAATGATCCTATGCAAGTTCTTTAACTTCTCAGTGCTCTAGGTAACTCACTAACACCATAAATTGTAGAATAAGTACTACTGATCTGCAATGGTGTAGTGAGCTCCTTACTATCTATCTATTTGTAGAAAGGAAGGAAGGAAGGAAGGAAGGAAGGAAGGAAGGAAGGAAGGGAGGGAGGGAGGGAGGGAGGAAGGAAGGAAGGGAGGGAGGGAGGGAGGAAGGGAGGGAGGAAGGGAGGGAGGGAGGGAGGAAGGGAGGGAGGAAGGGAGGGAAAAGGGAAGGAAGAGGAGGGAAAGAAGGAATGAAGACAGAAAAGAAGGTAGGAAGAAATGAGGAAAAAAAGAAAGAAAATTTAAGACGAAATTAAAGACTCTGCCCAAGGAAATATCACTACGCCTGATATTTCCTCTTCTTTCACACAACCAATCATGCTTTCCCTGTTACAGGCTGTGAGGCCAAGGGGAGAGGGGCTGAAGTGAGTCTCTATTAATAACCTGCTTTGATCCAAGGGAGAACGAGGCATTGGAGGAATTAAGGAAGGAAACCAATGCCAAATGGAGAAACCAAAGGAGTGACTCATTCTCTGCTTTGCAGGCTTCCTTCAGAAGGCCCCTAAATGAGATGCTCAGCATGGTCGTGTCCATAATCTAACTCTGGGGATAGGCCATCAGGGGCTCCTAATGAGTTTAACTGTTGAACCTGTAAAGTGGCATGCTCCTTCCTGTCCTCAGCCTTCAGCTGGGTCCAGTGGGCTCTCATAACTACATGGAGTGTCCAAAGGAGTAATGGTGATGGAGTGACCTCAAGTTCATATCCTGTGAGGATCTTTTATTTTTTGGTGGGGCAATGAGTGTTAAATGACTTGCCCAGGGTTACACAGCTAGCAAGTGTCAAGTGTCTGAGGCCAAATTTGAACTCAGGTCCTCCTGAATCCAGGGCCAGTGTTTTCTCCACTGTGCCACCTAGCTGCCCCCACCCCACCCCCGTGAGTATCTATTGAAGGAAGAGAGGATATTTAGCCTAGAAAGGACATAAGATAATGCAGGATACAGTAATCATCTTAGGTCTTGAGAGGCTTGTTATGTGATAGATCTTGACCCTTGAGAGCAGACCCAGAAGGGATGGGGCTAGGGGCTGGGGAGGGAGTTCAGAAAGGCAGATTTGGGCCCATGTCAGGGGAAATTCCCTGACGATTGAAACTGTCCCCAAGTGGAATGGATTGACTCTAGTGGTACTGGGCTCCTCCTCCCTGGAAGATCTTCAAAAAGTTTGATGACCACTTGGGGGCTATGATGTTGGGGAGATTCTCATATAAGTATGAATGGGATTAAATGACCAATAAGATTACTTCCAGCCCTGAAATTCTCTGATGATGTGGTCACGAAAGTCAGCAATGGGGGTTTGGGGGGGTAGCAAAGAGAAGAAGTAAGTATTCCTGACTTTTGAGTCACTGCTGCTGAAATCTTGGAGTAATTCTATCCCTGCCTCCTCTCTCTCCCCCTCTTTTCTCCCTCTCTCACAATGTTTTCTTTCTCAATCTCTTTTCTCTTTCTCTCTTTTCCCCTCCTCTCTCTTCCTCTCTCCTCCCCTCCCCTCTCTCAATATATCTTCTGACACCTCCATTCCCCATTCCCCATTCCCATCTTTGTTCCTGAGTCCCTGGATTATTCCAGGCAAAGGAGAGGAAAGAAATCATATTCTGAAAGGAAAAGCTAATTAAAAGCAATTTTTGAAACAGGTGTTACCCTCCAAAAGTCCTTCCCATGAGACTGTACCCCAGTAACATATACACCACCTGGCATTTCCACATGCTTCCTTCTTTCCATAATCTCTCTCTCTCTCTCTCTCTCTCTCTCTCTCTCTCTCTCTCTCTCTCTCTCTCTCTCACACACACACACACACACACACATACACACACACACACCCCTAAGATCTCTCATCTTTTCCATGACCACCTATTCTATCATTTCCTCCAAACCAAACAAAAGATTCCATTCAGAGAAGCAGCTTAGCACATTTTACTTAAATCCAGAAACTTTAAATGTCAGTACCAACCCTCCCACCAGCTGACTTGTGGCTGCGCTGAAGCCTCTTACTTTCTCTGGGCCTTCATTTATGTCCTTGGCACCTGGGAGGACCATTCTCATCTATGTCTCCAGAGACTGCACTTAAAACCAGCTGACTTAAGCTTATAGAAGGAGGCCTGCATGTATTTGGGGTCCATAAACCTAGGCATCTGCTTTTAAGCAGGCCCCATTGATAAAGGTGTACACGGCCATGCTTCTCTAATGGGCAAAAGAGCCCAAGCTGGGAGGGCGAGCTGGCCCTCAAGGTGGCTGGTCCATGATCCCCAAAGAACTTAATGGTCAAGAATACTGGGTTGGATCTGGTACAACAAAACTCTATATGATGTTATTGTGTTATGGCACACTACCACCACCACCACTACTACTACCACTGTCATCACCACCACCGCTATAGATACTTTGGGATAAATATAATATATTATAGGGGCAGCTAGGTGGCGCAGTGGATAGAGCACCGGCCCTGGAGTCAGGAGGACCTGAGTTCAGATCCGGCCTCAGACACTTAACACTTACTAGCTGTGTGGCCCTGGCCAAGTCACTTAACCCCAATTGCCTCACTTAAAAAAAATATAATATATTATATAGACTATTGTGTCATATACCATATCATATATGTTGTTAGTTATATACAGTGTCCCAAAAGTTTTCATCTTTAATGGCTTCAATTAATAGCTTTAATAGGTTAAGTTTTAATAACTTAAAACTGCAATCAGACTTTGGGAACACCATATAATCTATATATTTGCCAAGTTTAGCATGAAGGAGGCAATGTCTGTTTACTAGAAAAGAATCTGGAGGTATGAGTGGACTGCAAGCTCCACATGTCTGACACACAGTAGACTCTTTTGCCACAGGTTCAAATCTTGCCTCCATCACTGAAGACTTGTGTGAATTTGGACAAAACCTGGCTTCCTCATCCATAAAATAAGGAGACTGAGACCCAGACAGGTAAAGAGGCATCCTTGAAGCCCTCCAGGCTGCAGGGTGTGGAGCCAGAATTCAAATCCAGGTCTCTCAAACCTGAAGTCCTAGCCTGGGCCCCTCCCCCACTGGCTGTCCAGGGCATTGGCTATGAACTATGCCAGGCCACACCTCTATGAATTTTTCCCACAAAAGCTACACATTCTTCCTGTTGTCTCTGAGGGGTTTTCCAAGCACCAAAGTCAATGGTCTAGAAGAACTTACTTCCCTTTCGAGAGCCCGAGCATCTCTGAAGGGCCAGGAAGGAATCTGGGGTCTGAGGGAGGTCAAGGAGCCCTTCAGTGAAAATGCCATCTTGAGGCCTGGTTGGAGGAGGATGGGGCAGGGAGGGACAGACCTGACCTTCAGTGAGCTGAGTTCCTGTCAGGTTGGATAATGTGGTCATTACCCAGGCTCTGTCCCATGGTTGCCCCAAGCCTAGCAGAGCAGGCTCTGAAAGGCCATTAAAAGCACTGGCTTCCTTCTCCTCCCCACTCCTTGCCCCAAGATTTTAATCCTTTGACAGGACACAGACCAGACCAGATGTTGTCCTCATATTGAAGATGTCATATATTGTTATGGAGGGAGAGGAGGGGAGATGAGGAACGAAAGGGAGACAAAGGAAGGAACGAACGAAGGAAGGAAGGTAGGAAGGAAGGAAGGAAGGAAGGAGAGCAGCTAGGTGGCGCAGTGGATAAAGCACCGGCCCAGGATTCAGGAGGACCTGAGTTCAAATCCAGCCTCAGATACTTGACACTTACTAGCCGTGTGACCCTGGGCAAGTCACTTAACCCTCATTGCCCTGCAAAAAAAGGAAGGGACGAGGGAGGAGTAAGAGAGGGAGAAAAGGAGGGAAGGGAGGAAGGAGGATGAAGGGAGGAAGGCGACTGTCACTTTTTTTAGCATCTTATTATTGTAAAAGACTTATTGTCTGCAGGAGAAACAGCTCCTGGAGCTTTGTCACAAACATCAGCACCAGTAACAATAGAACGAACCCAACAAGTGAAGGTTTGAGCCTGTCCAGCAAAGGGAAGTCGTGTCCCATTTCTGTTTTGCTCTCCTTTGTTTGTCTTTCTCAGTCCTCATTTATAAAGCACCTACTATGTACCAAGGCCCAGGAGTGCAAAGACAAAACAGAAGCATTCTTTGCCTTCAAGGAGCTGATATTCTGCCGGGGGTGGGGGCACAACAATGCCCCAGGTGGGACAGAATGTAGAAAAAGTGACCACCAAGTACAGTTTAGGGGAGAGAGGGGGCTGATTGCCAGTGAGGGAAGGGGGGGTCAGGAAGGTCTCCCATCCATTTAAAGATAGAAGGAGTATTGGAAGCCACCTGGTCCAAGTCCCTCATTTTGCAGATAAGTAAACAGGGCCAGAGAACCTCAAGGTCTCATGTGTGGTAAGGGATAGAACCAAGATTTGACCCTTGAAATGATGCAGGGAGCACTACCTCATCTCGACATAGGAAAAGGGCTGCCTTAGGGTACTGAGGTGTCCAAGCAGAGTCCAGGATGCTGTAGGGGCCAGATTTCACTGGGTTTTTTTGAATACAGTCATGAAATCATTGGCTCATGGATCTATGGTTGGAAGGAATGAGGAAATTAGGTCCCAGAGACATTAAATGACTTGCCCAAGGTCATATAGGTAGCAACTATCAGAAGCAGGATTTAAATCCAGGTCACATGACTCTACTGTGTATCACCACCACCACCATCATAACAACAAGTGTGTGCTCACCTTCAGTTTCCATGAGACTCCAACCAGGGCACATGAGCTCATGGTTTTAGGGAAACTTCTTCCGGTCAGGCAGGTTCAGTGGATTTGGGGCACATCCTCTATGGCTTCATGCCTTCTGGAAACCCCCCTGACCATGGAGACTCGCTCTAGCTCTTCTGGGGGGTCATTACCTCTTCTTTTGCGGAGTCACAAAATTCTCCGCATATACTTTTTCCTTGGGAAGGTAATCTTGATGTCCCCCATTGGGATCCACTGTAAGCTCCCAACTCCTCACTCTGTAAGACGATTGGACAATGTGCGTGAAGAATATCTTGACAAGGGGAAGAGGAGACAGCGGCATGGAAACTCATGCTGGGCATCATTCCAAGGGAGGCCATCCCAGGAAAGCCTCCGTCAACATTCCTCCCCATCCTCGAGGGCAGAGGAGGGGCCACTAGCCCTGCCAAAGCCATGCACAGGGGTAGTAGCTTCTAAGATACAAATTCCTAGCCATCAGGCAGGACATCTTCTGGCCTGTAAGACCCTCAAATCTAAAAAGTTGCCAGCTACCATTGGTTCTGTGCTCACTGGTAATGATGTGCTTAATTGAAATTTCAAGGTTCATTACTGAATGTGGATTAATTAAATTGAGAGGGGAAATAATGAGATGTGTTCCCATTGGGCACATAAAAGAAAGCACGTGCTGGGGGTGGGGGTGAGGGGGTTAGCTGAGCCTCCATGTTCAGCACATGCCTCTCAGATTGGCCATGGGAAGGTAAGCAGAACTCAACATGGAGATGTGCCTCAAAGGACAGGACATTGGCCCCAGTGGAGTTTGCTTTATGCATTTGCACGTAGTGGGGATGTCGTTTCTTGCCCCCTGCCTGACTTACAAGGCCAGAACACTTGACCGGCCCAGGGGCAATGCAGGCATCTCAGACCAATGGAAAGAAATCCTAAGTAGGATTAATGCTATTAATTAATAAGCCATCATTTTATGCCCAATAAGGGCCTAGAGTGCATGCAGAATCTACCCGGTGAGCAGCCCCCCGCCCCATCATTTCCTGGCCTTGGGATTTTATGTAGGCTGTCCCCCAGGCCTGGAATAACCTCCCTTCTCACCTCCACCTCCTGGGACACTCCACTTGAGACTCAGCTCAAGCACCTCATTATGTGAAGGCCCTTCCAGTCCCCCACCGCCCAACTTGGCTCAAAACAAGCCGGTTTGTATTTTCTTGGAATACGGTTTGTATTTGCTCTCTAGGTGCATCTATCAATCATGGAGGGCAGGATTGGAAGAAGCCAAGGAGAATGGAAGCTTCTTCTGAGAAGGGCTGGCTTTGTTTTTATCTCTGTATCCCTAGTGCCCAACAAGGCTGTGGCTGACACATAGTAGGCTCTTTTGGAATAAGGTCTAATCTTGCCTCTGCTCCTGATGGCCTGTAAAACTTGGGCAGGCCACTCTGCCTTCAGTCTCCTCATCTGTAAAATGGACCAGCTGACCTCTGAGGTGTCTCCCCATTCTTGATCTCGGACTCTCTGCAGGGGATGGCAGGCAATCATGGGGTAATATTGGTTCTGCCTCTAGGACCCCAGTTTACAGATTCACCAGCTAGTCAAAAGGTAACCAGGAGCACAGGAGTTCAGTCTTGTCCAAATCTAGCCCTTCTTCATCATCCCATTTTTCCTCTTGCTGATGGAGATGAGACATTGTTCTCCAAAATCAGAACACAGGGTGGAGGAGGCCAACACTCATACCCCAAGTCCTTGGCGCATCATGTGGTTTGTGGGGGCTCCTGGCTGGCCAGTCCATTCCCACTGCAGCCCAATCATCTCTAGCCTCTCCTCCTGGCTCCCTCAGATGAAGGCCTGAGACAGAATGAGTGGAGAACTGAAGTTGTTTAGAATGCATTGCTCATAGAGCAATTACACAGTCTCTCCAGGAGTCATTAATCAAAGGTAAGCTTCTGTAACCAGTTTAGACTTGGCATTATTCAACTTTTGTTTTTTCCACAAGGTGATCCCAGCAACTCTTGGGGGAAACTGGGTACTTGATGTGCACTTCAGACCACTGGGGAGATTCTTTCTAGCGTTCTCACTGTGAAAGAATTAAATTAAATTTCAAAAAACAAATAAAACAGCTCTCTGCACACTTTACATCTCCAGCAAATGAGTCTCCAAAATACAATCTGCCATCTCTTACCTCCCCACACCGTGCCCCCCCACCCCACCCCTCATCTCAGGTGGCAGAGAAGCAGCAGACCAAGCAAAGGGCCAGAGCTGGAGTTTCAAAGAGCTGAGTTCAAATCCCCTTTCTGACCTTTACTGGCAAATCCCTTCACATCTCTGAGACTCAGTTTCCCCATCTACTAAATGGAGATAAGAAATCATTGCAGCTGTTACTTCACACTTTGCTTTGAGGCTCCAATGAGGTCACATCTGTAAAGTGCCCTGCAGACCCCAAAGGGTCATGACAATGGCTGCTGAGCTTCCCATAGCACACCCTGTCAGACACAGGGGGTGTGCTGCTGGATTTGGCAGGACAGCTGTGTCACAAGGGGAGAACTCCTGGGAAGGGGAAGGAAAGGAAGCCCACAGAAAAAACAAGAGATGTCCATGAACACTTCAAAAACTTACAACAGTGACTGTCATTATCGCCCCCATCCAGACTCCTCCCTGGCACAGGCTGGTCCCACTTCAGGAAGAAGCTCCTTCCTTGTTTCTCTGAGAATCTGGAGCTCCCCTAAGGCTTAGCTCCGGGGCCATCTGGTCCCATAGGATGCTTTCCCTAACCCGACAACAGTGCTCCCCTCCCCCAATTCCCCAGGGGCACTTGGTTTCCGGGTCACCTTTCTAGGCGCCTATCTGTTGGTATGTCCTGGCACCCCTGGTAGCACAGGAGGTCCTGGAGGGGGTGCTTCCCTCTTGTCTTTGCCTCTCAGCATCTGGCAAGGTACTTGGCACATACATGGGATCTGGAGGAAATTGTACACGAGGAAACAGAGACTCAGAGAAATGCCACGAGGTCCCCAATGTCCCATACGTAGTCCTGGCAGAGATGAAGCCAGATCCTGAGTCTCCCCCTTCTCCTGGGAGGCCAGCAGCTGGTGGGGAGGGCGCCCGGCTTGGTCACTGGTCATGGGTTGGAATTGCTTCCCCATCCCCCTCCACTTCCTGTGCAACCTTCAGCCAGTCACCACTTCTCCAGGCCTCCGTCCGGCTCTGGGTCTGTGATTCCACGATCCAGCACCATTTGCATCACATCCCATATGACTGGTAGATAAATCAGCGTAAGAGACCCTGAGGGAGCTGAAGCTAGGAGAAACTGGTGCATTCTAGAAAATAAGGCAGAAGCTCCAGCCAGCTCCTCGGGGTAGAGGGGATGGGAGGGGTGGGAGGGATGGATACATGATCTCCAGCCACCCCATTAATTTTAGGGAAGACTTGGGCCCACCAGAACATGTTCACAGATGGGGAGATCACAACATAAGAGGAAGAAATTGGGGGGGGCGGTTAGCCTGGAGAAGAGAAGACTCAGGGCTGTGGGGCATGAGAGCCATCCCTAAGTATTCGAGGGGCTACTGTGTGATGAAGGGATCCCACTTGTCCTGTTTGGCCCCAGAGGGCAGAACCAGGAACACAATCCCAGTTCCCAAGAAGCTGGTTTCAGATACTCATCATCTTTCCTCAGCTGTCCTGGAGTGTTGAGGGTTCCCTTCACCAGGAGTCTTTGGGCACAGGCTGGATTACCCCCTTGTCACAGAGAGGATGCATGTTTACATCTGGATTAAATAAAATGGTCCTTGAGGTCCCTCACAACCCCAAACACCTGTGGTTCTGGGAATTTTCTGTCTTACTGATTGGTTTATAAGGAGTCAAGAAATGCAGCTGTAAGTGCAAATTAAAGAAGAAAGTCCCAGCCCACACTAGCAGTTAGGGGCTAGCCTTGAAGCTCTGCTAGTAGCTGAGGGGAGCAAAGAGTATACTGGGGAGTCCTCAGTAGGGAGGGCAGGGGGAGCTTGTGAATATCTCGGGAAGTAGTGAGCCTAGGTGGAATCAGAGAACTGGCGGGGACACAAGGGATCCCCATGTCCAGCCTCCTCATTATACCAACAAGGAAAGGAGGCCCAGAGAGGGGAGGTCCCCTAGCTGGCCAGTACCTGGACCCCCCAGCACCCACTCTGCTGTCTCTGCTACAATATCAATCATGCTCGGAAGCAGCATGTCTGCAAAACAGACAAGGACCTCAGAGGTCCTGGCCACCACCAGTGGTGACCTTCCTCGGCAAGGTTGGCACTTCTCTGAGGCTGCACGAGTGAATATTCATGTGGGAAGACAGCGGAGGTCTGGCTTGTGTTCAGTGGAGACGATTCAGATGTTGGATGATAACGCATGAGCAGCCCACATGGAGAGGCATTGAAAGGGACCAGAGATAAGCAACAGGCTTGGAAAATCTCAGAAATTCATCAGGCCATGAGAAGGGTGAGAGCCAGTGGTGCCTCAGGATGGAAAAGGAGGCTTCCTCGACACCACATCCTATCTAAAATTGTATTGCAGAGCTGGGACAAAGGCCAGAAGTGCCTCATCCTAGCAGAGTGCACTTCCCAGGAAGCCATGTCATCTCAAAGCTAGGGACCGCAGCATCATGGGAAAGACTGGAATGCCTGGTATGGCCCCCATCTGTCATCTACCAGACGAGGACCACAGGCCTCTGGATATTGTCCTGCTATTAATGACCTTCCTGGACCATGGGGCCTAGACCTGAACTCAGTTCTCCATACTTAATCTGACTGGGAAGCAGCACAGCACAAGGGGGTGGGCTCTGGGGTCTGAGGACCTGGGCTCCCACCTCTGTCTCTTTGTCCTGTGCCCTGGTTTGCTCACACCTGCAGCTGTGTTGTGTGCATTTCTGGGCACCGTGGATAAGTTGGAGGGTCCAGAGGAGGGTGACAAGAATGGGAAAAGGGATTGAAGTCCATTACAGACAGACAGACAGATGGATGGATAGATTCACACATATAATGTATGTGTGTATATGATATACACCTATATTACATATTTATATCTGACTAAACATGATAGTTTTAACTACCTAACTAATCCATAACACAGAAACATTTGCTACAGGAAGTCATGAAACCCTACAGACGAGGTCCATTACCCTTCATATTATTTAATCTTGACAGTATTCTCGTAGATAGAAACAAGACTTTCCTTTTCCTTGATGGGCTCTCCCTCGCCCATTCCTCTCAGCAGCTGTTCCATATTATTCTTAAGCCTCCAATATTATGAGCTCTTTCCTGATCTTCCCAGCTGTAAGCAGTTTCCCAAAATATATTTATGTATGCATTACTGTTGTTGTTATGCAGTCATTTTTCAGTCATGCCTGACTCTTCATGACCCCATTTGGGGTTTTCTTGGCAAAGATACTGCAGTGGTTCTTTGCCATTTCCTTTTCTAGCTCATTTGACAGATGAAGAAACCAAGGCAAACAGGGCTAGGTGACTTGCCCAGGGTCCCAGAGCTGCTAAGTGTCTGAGGCTGTATTTGAACTCAGGAAGATGAGTCTTCCAGACTCCAGGTCCAGGTCTAACTGTACCACCTGGCTAGCTGCCCACGTATACACTATATTTCCTGAAAAAACACTGGCTCCTTGAGGGAAGGTGCTTTCATTTTTTCCCTTCTACCCCTGGTACCTAACACAGTGCTTGGCACAGATTCAGCAAATGCTTGTTGGTGACTTGCTTTTCCAACACCAGTCCCTTCCCCAGCACATGATGACCTCCTACTTTTCTGAGACAGCTGGGATCCTCCATCCCAGTTTCCCTCACATACCTCCTCCATAGCTCTCTACAACTTTGCCCATTTCCTTCCCCATTTCTTTTCATCTCAGCAGTGGCCAAGACTGACCTCTGCCATTTTCCTTTGGAGATACACCCTCTTAGTGCCATCAGAAGTTCATTCATCACCTCTTCCTTCTCTCTCACCTCCAATCTCTCCTAGCTTTCTCTGCTGCTTACAAAGATGTACAGGAATCCCCACCCCCAAACATCCTTGCCTTAACATTTGGCATCACCTAGACTATAGATAGATTCACTATCTCCCATCCCCTTCCTTGCTGAAGTCCCAGAAAGAATGGTTGACTCTCTTTGCCTCTCCTGGCTCATGTCTATTCATGTCTATTCATATAGCATGTAAGCCTCTAAAGCCAACACATTAAAATTCATTCAGAGAAGCATGGGGTCCAAGGCAAGACGAGCCGATCAAGCTTGCCTGAGAATGGTGGCTTCCTTTGTTATCCCAACGGGGGAATGGATCCAGCTCCTATCTGCAGACTGACTCCTTGGCAAGGGGAGAGATGGAAACTGCCTCCAAGGACAGAAAGTTTATGTCACAAGATTTTTGAGACTTGAATCAAGTCTGTTAATGCTGCACTTAAACCCCAAATGAGGAAATAACAGACATTTGGGACCATCCAATTTTTTAATTACTTTGAGAAAAGTTAATGACAGCGTGAGGGCTGCTTACTCTGCAGTTTTTCCATGAGTGACTTTAAGGTCTAGAAGCCAAATGATGAACTGGAATGATTTTTATGTGGTTGGGATCCGAAACACTAATCAGTCTCCAGACACTGAATGATGGGAAAACACATCAATTTCTTTTGTTTGGGTAATGCAGTTGTGGCCCCTTCTGATTACCAGAGCACACACAGAGAGATACAGGCAAAGAATTCCTTTATGTGATTGTTCTCTGACTAGGTTGGACTCTCCTTGTCACACAGAGGTTGCAGCAAACCAGAAGCCAGGAGGGTTGGAGCCTCAGGAAAAGGGCTGGGGCCAGCTTCACCAACCAGGGCTCCATCCCTGAAGCTCAGCTGTGCCTTCTGCCTCCTCCTTCTCAACTTCTTCCACTCCATAATCTCCATCTTACCTCTCCCTCAGCCACTCAAGGGATGGGTGTGCAGGGATTCACCCCCCACCCATCACTGTTCCACTGGCATAATCTAGAATTCTGAACTCCCCCTCACTGATCGTGCCCTCCTGTCTTTCCATCTCTCTGTCTCTCTCTTTCTCTCTCTGTCTCTCTCTGTCTCTCTTTCTCTCTCTGTCTCTCTCTCTCTCTCTGTCTCTCTGTCTCTCTCTGTCTCCCTCTTTCTCTGTCTCTGTCTCTGTCTCTGTCTCTGTCTCTGTCTCTGTCTCTGTCTCTCTCTCTCTCTCTTGCCTATCCCTCATCCTTACAGTAAGCTCCAACTCCTCTCTGTTCTTTGGTCTTCCTTTCCTTCCTTCACATTCTTCATCAGCTGTACACTGGCCTCCACCCTTGGCGACCTTGACCTTTTAGCAGCCAACCTTGGCCAATCTTCCTCACAGGATGAGCAGCGTCAGCTTTCTCCCCTCCAGCTCTGGGGGAATGCAGCTGAATGAATTCACACGGCCAGAGCCAGAATCTCCTCTGAGATCTCCTTGCTTCCCAGCAACCTTTTCGTCTTTCGTTCTCCTTCTCTGTTCTTGCCAGCAGCTTTTCCAAAACTTCTCTTCTCCCCTCCAGGCCCTGATGCCACCCAAACTTTCTGTCTCTCAAGGGACTGAAAATCCAGGCCTTCTGCCATGTGCTCTCTCATCTCACCTCTCTACTTCACCCCCTGGACTGCTCTGAGAGCCTCCACTTGGCCACTCCCCCTCATTCTCTGCGTCTCTTGAACACATCTCTTTTAAAAATTTTATTTCATCAGCCCCATGCCCCTGCAGTTTATTTTTCTAGACACCATCAGTCTACAGCTCTCCCCCATCCCACATAGGTGCTTCCCAACCTCCCTACCAGACCCAGAGATAAACTTCCTTATCTTATTGCTTTAGTCTAGAAGGTCCTAAACAAGGGTGATGACCTTGGGAATGGGAAGACACAGAAAGCTGCAAAAGGTGGAATCAATTACCCAGGGACCATAGGGTTTCTGCCTGCCTGCCTCCCTCCCCTTTGCAGTACACAGACACTGGGCCATCTATCATCTATCATCTTCAGAATATTTGGAATCATTTACCTTTTCTAAATTTCTTCAGTCTACTGTGTTTGCATTTTAAACACAGCTCAATTCTGATTTTCTTGAAGAAAAGAATGCTCAAAAGTCATTACTTCTGCTAAAATTGCATTCCTTTGGATTTATGCTCAGCTTAGCAGAATCAGTCATCCTTGGGTTCAAGTCATCTTTCTCTACTTTTTGGCATCTTGCATTCCAGCACTGTCTTTCATTTTTCATGGTTGATAAGTATTCTTGCATGACACGGGCTGCTATGGCTTGGTAAATGACCTTGCTTCTGATTGGTCAGTGTTCTGATGGGAGCCAAGAAAGGTCTTCTCTAGTGCCTAGGATGGAGCATTCCCTCTATACCTCCTGGGTATTTAAGGGGCCCTTATTGTGAAGCGTGATAGGGGTGGGGGCAGGAAGACTGACCAGAAGGTTTCTGTGATGACCCTGGCCCTGTTCCAGTGAGCTGACTTTTGTTTCCCTGTCTCTCATAGCTGGAGGCTTGGGCTTGGATCTAATCAGTTTGTGATTAGGTGTCTCTTTCCACTCCTCCTAGTACCCATGATTCCTCAGTTCTTTCTTTTTCGATTGCCCAATAGTTCTAGCTCTGCTCATGGTCTTTTGCCTTGTCCCCTTTCCTTCCTGACAGGTCCCCACCCCCAGCCCGTGTCACAGTCCATGTTCCAACCTTTCTTCTCATCATATACCATGAAAATGCAGGCCTCACGAGATGGGGGGACAAGTACTGCTAGTCAAATTTCCCAACCGTCTGGATGCTGGACCCTTACCTGTCATGACCCCAAGGATTTCACTGTTTCTTCCTGCTTTTCTGGCTTCCTGACTGACTCCCAGACCTCGAGCCTGCTGCTCACCATGCGAACCAATACCTCCTGGGCCCTCAAGGTTGTTTTCTGGCTGCCAGACCTTTGGCTTGTTCCAGAATTCTGGTGCTGGGACCCTGGCCCACCCATATCTTGAAAACTGGCCTTTCTCCCCTCTTCCCTTCCTCACTCCCACCCATTCACTCTAGGCTCAGGCCTTGTCTGAACCACTCCACTCTGCAGCCTCCAATACCTTGGCAAGATGTCACCAAAGCATCATGGACAAATCCCGGGAAACTGGCAGATCTCTCCAAACAGACCAGCTTCTTCATAGCTCCCAGAGGCCCGATGAACCAAGCATCTTTTTAAGATTCTCCCTCATCAAATGTGACCCAGACAAGCAGAATCAATGCAATTTTAAAATGGAATTATTTGAGTTTTCTGAGCCTCTGCAAATGATTTCTGCCATGGGGGCTGCTTGGTTTTCATTTGGCGAATTCAGTTAAGGGTCATAGCTACTTTTGTGCTCAGGCATGGCAGAGACTAGGTGGTGTGAGTGGAAATATCCACCCACACTCCCCGAGGACTGGGTGCATGCAGAGAGACAGACTTCTACCCCTAGAGGCTCTGCCCAATCTGATTAGTGGATCTGATTTGGCGAGTTGGCAAGGAGAGGTGAGACACTGACACAGCAAGATCATCCAGACTTCTGGAAAGAAATGGACTCTTTCAAACATTTTTCACAGAATCACAGAAACTGAGGGCTGAAGGGGACTTTAGTGGTCATCTATCCCTCCCTCACCCAGAAGGATAACTATCATGCTCATTCTGACCCTATCCTCCCCAACGAGTGGCCATCCAGCCTTGGCTTGCAGAACGATGAGAAGGGAGACCCCCACCTCCCAAGGAATACCTGCCCACTCTGGGCCAGCTCTCCTTGTGACCCCCAGCTTCAATGTGCTGCTTTGCTCATTTTTCCTAGTTCTGCCCTCTGGAGCCAAAGGGAACAGGTGCCATCTTTCTTCTACATCACAGCTCAAAGACAGCATCGAGTGCCCTCCTGCCACTGATGTCCTTACTACTGCTGCCAACAAGGACCCTCTTCTTCCTGAGCACCCGTTGCATCTTCTCCAGCCAATTGCCCCCTCTGTCATCCCCAGCCTCTCACTAATCCTCAATCTTCCCCTGGCTGCCAGTTGCTTCTGTGCTGCCTACTACCTCCCCGTGTCTCCCCCATCCTCAAAACCCTCACTTGATCTTTCTCTGTACTATTTCTTATCCTCGCTCTCTTTCCTCTTGCAGCTGAACTCCTCAAGAAGGCTGTCTTCTTTCCTGCTCATTCCCTTCTTCATTCTTTCCAATACAGCTTCTGATCTTATCATGTCACCACAACTCTTCCCCAGCGATCTCTCAGTTACCAAATCCAACGTCTTTTTCACCGTCCTCATTGTTCTTGACGTCTTTGAAGCCTCTGACACTGTCAGCCACTTTCTTCTCCCAGGTACACTTGTCTCTCTAGGTTTGGGGGATGTGGACTCTCCTGGTTCTCCTGCTCCTCTGGCCATTCCCTCTCTGTCTCCTTTGATGGATCTTCATCCAGGTCATAGCCAGTAGCCATGGATGTCCCCCAAGGCTCTATCCTGGGCCCCCTTGGATCCCATTATCATCTCAATGAAGATGGTTCTCAAATACACTTATCCAACCCTAAGCTCTGTGCTGTTCTCCAGTCTCACATTAACACCTGACTAATATCTCAAACTGGATGTTTTGTCAACATTCCAAACTCTACAGATCCCCAACTGAATCCATTACTTTCCCTCACACCTTCTCCTCTTAAAACCTACCTGAGACTGTCACGGGTGGGGGGGGGCTGCCTAAGTGTCATCCTCGACTTCTCCTCCTCTCCCACCCCTCATATCCAAGCTGTTGCTAATGCCTGTCTCTTGACTACTCCTTCCTCCTCTGACACTGCTACCCCACTGATGCCTTCCCTCCTCACCTTGTGGGTACCTGCAGGTTGGTCTCCCTGCTTCACATCTCTTCCCCATTCTGCGCTTCTTCCATTCAGCACTGACTATGTCCTCACCCCCCAGTCCATCGATTCCAGTGGTTCCCTATCACATCCTGGATCAAATGCAAGATCCTCATTGGCTTTCAAAGCCTTTTGTAAAGTAGCTCTTACCAACTTTTCCAGTCTTCTTGTATGTTCCTCCAACATCTTCCAACTCTAAGCATTTTCACTGTCCCTTGGACCTGAGTCCCCCTGGCCTGAAACTCTCTGTCACCTCCTTTCACCTCTTGGGTTCCTCCAAATCTCAGCTCATGTGCTTTTTTCTGCAAGAAGTCTTTCCTGGTTCTCCTTCATCGCAGTCTCTTCCCTTTGAGAGTAGCTCCCACTTATCTACCCCACATATATCATCTCTGCACAGAGTTGTTTTCATGTTATCTCTATCATTAGGCTGTAAAGTCCTTGGAAGCAAGAACTGTCTTCTGCCTTTCTTTGGATCCCCAGGGCCCAGCACATAGTAGGTGCTCAGAAGACATCTGTTGACTCTCCTCTTGTCCAAGGAAAGTCATGCCTGCGCTGTGGGACATGACGTGCACAGCATGTCCCCTTCCCGACCCCTCATCCCAGGTATCCTCTTCGTATTCCTGGCATTCTTCAGTGTCCGGCTGGACTGCCCCCTCCTACAGGAGGCTTACCTACCTCTCCTCCAGTTTCTAGTGGCCTCTCCCCACACCCCAAACTTTCTTTGCATCTATTTTGTGTATAACTGATATTTCAAACAAAGAGAGATGAGTAAGGGGCCTTTAGAGCATTCCCAGGTCACCCAACGTGGAGGCACTTAAGGGGGCTGCCTGGCCATGCTCAGACCTCTTACGGTGGAGGCTCCCCTTGTTTCCCCAGCCCTTTGCTCTGCCGGCGATAAGGCAGAGAAAAAACAATCAGAAAGATGGTTTGTTTAAATGAATTCATTTCTATTTCATGCAGACTTACTTTTCTGTGCCCAGCTCTACAGGGGTATGATCTCTGCCCTTTCATTCTTTGTAAATGTATGCTCAGTATGCACTTAGTATTTGGTCCTCAAAAATTGTTTGTGATTGACTGACTGACTGGTTTCTACTTTGATACCAGGAGCTGTGTTTTGGCAGAAAAGTAGCCAAATGCCCATCAGCAGAGAGAGAGGAAGAGGCTAGTTGTGTGTTCCTGAAGTTTTTGGAGCAGAGACCAACTTGGGGGGGGGGGAATCCATCCAGGCCTGGTTTTCATTAGCTCTTGGCAAAGGGACCGATTCATTGTTGTTGGGCTGCTGTGGTTAGCTACAGTCGGCCCCTGCTGTGCTGCCAGCTTGGTCCTCAAGCACTAGCTAGTGTTGGTGAGGAAATGCTCTCGTATCCACCATGAATCATGGTGAGTAAAGAATAAAGAGACATTTCTTTCCAAGCCCAGTCTTCTTTTAGTCTTCATCATGTCCAAGGATGGATAGTACGCTAAGTGGGGAACTGAAAGAAAGAAGGCTTGGGCCCCTGCAGCCCCCGGGGGTGCACCCACAAAATGAGAATGGAGTGGCAATCTGCAACTGTGGAGGGGAGACCATCCTCATCTTCAATACAGTTTAAGCTCCGTGAGGGCAGGGACTGTCTTTGCTTTTGTATTTGTATCTGCACAGTCACATTTACTCAAGCCATCAAGTACTTAATAAGTTCTGGAGATCCCAAGTAAAACCTCAATCAACCCTTATTCATTCATTCATCCATTTATTAATGTATTCATTTATGTGTTCATGTATTCACGCATTCGTGCATTCCTTGGGCACCAGTTCCTAGCATGCCTAGGATAATAATAGTAGTAGTGAACATGCCTAGAGTGCTTCAGGGCGCACAGAGCCCTTTACATATATAACCTCCTCTGATTTTTACAGCAGCTCTGCAAGGCAAGAGTTCTTATCTCAAGGTCCTAACTCTTGTACTGAAAGAAATATCAAGGGCAAAAGATTCCATATCCCTCATTTTACAGATGAGGGGACTGAGACCTAGGCAGATTCATTGAATTGTCCAAATTCACCTGGGTAGGAAGAGTCAGAAGCATGATTTGAACCCATGTCTTGTGACAACAGAGCCAACCAAACCAAACCCTGGATTCTTCCTATTCCTTAGTTCTTCCAGGGCAACACTTTTGCGTGATATGCACACATCAGTTTGTTCAGACATCCCTCAATTGATTTGGTTCTTGTTCTACACTGATATAAAGGTGTTTCTGGGATATAGGAGGAACCTCCACCTCTGTCTTTGGCCCCTTGGGATGTATGCCAGAACTGGGCTCACTGTGTCAAGGAGTCTGAACCATTCAGTGACTTTCTCCCAGAAGTCCAAGCTGTTCATGCTCTAGAGCAGCTGGTCCAGTTCACAACTCCACCAACACTGGGTTAGAGTCCTGCCTTCCTGCAGTCCCCCAAGCCCTGACTCTTTCTGGATTTAATTGTTCTCATCCCTTTAAGAGTCCTGGGTTTACTCTGCTTGTGGCATCTTCTCCAGAGTCCAAATTGGTTGTGAATCACCTGATCAAGAACCATGATCTTTCCCAGGGGACAATGGAGGGTCTGTATCCCCCTGACTGACCCAAGGATTGTGATAGCTCTGGGGTTTAGAACAGAGCTGAGAGGAAGAGAAACAATGTTAAACATGACTGGGTGTCCAAGAGTTGGGGGATCTTCCTTCAGTCTGGGGTTAACCAAGACTTCTGTCCTTATACTCAAAGCCTAAGGGAAGACATTCATTCACTCAACCCGTTCATTCCTTTGAATGAATACCACCAGCAAGCAGCCTTTCCAACAACAAAGTCAGGAACTGCTTGGATTTCAAGGAAGGCATCAAGAGAGGGTCAGTGCCTGGGGTTGGATTTCTTTATGAGTAGCCTCATATCACCTGGTGATAATGACAAACCATGGACTTTAATTTAACCCCAGTGGCCAAATTCATTAAATGAATGAATTAATTCATTAGATTAATATGCATTATGTAATCACACAATTACCTTTTATTGCTCTCCTATGACTTCCATTTTGCATCCTGCCTTCATCTCAGTGTGCATCCTTTGGGCAAGCCACTTACTATCATTCAAGCAGCTGAGAAAAGGTCAGGAGGGCAGACTTTTTTCGCTCATTCTTCCAGGACAGGATAGTGAAAGTTGTTTGAAGTTCTACTCAACCCCCAGGGAACTAGGCTGCTCCTACCCTGAAGCTTGGGTCCCTCGGGTTAATGTGATTAGAGAGATGTTGTCGTTCACAGAGAGCCTGGCTCTGGGGTGCTGTGTGTGTCTGTCAATACCATTGGCCCCCTTTTCCTGGGAGGAAACACACCAGCCATGCCTCTTCCCATTTTACAAAGGAAGAAACTGAGGGCTTGAGTGATTGCCCAAAGTCAAAGGCTGATTGGCTCCTAGAGTTAGAGCTAGAAGACAGCTTAGAGGTCATGTAGACAAGCTCTTTATTTTAGCAGAAGGCACTGAGGCTCAGAGAGGGAAATGACCTGACCCCTTCACACAGTGATCTGGTGATTGAGCAAGTACTCAGCCCTATTCACTATACCACACTGCCTCATGGGCCTGACTGGGGGTTGGACTAAGATGACCCCCAGGGTCTCTCACCACTCAAACTCCTTTTCTGAAGTCCTTTCTCCCCCACCAGCCATGATCCGCATTTGAAACTTCCACACGTGGACTGCAGGTATGTTTCTGAGATAAACAACCTCCCCCATCCCTGCAAATAAAAAGGTGTGTTTGTGTGTGGGGAGAGATGAGGGGAGTTATAATAGCGGGATGCTGACGATAACAACCAGTCTATGAAACGCATTCGTGTGGCAAAAGTACCAATCATCCCTTTCTTTTGTATCCATTTCAAAAGTGAAACATCACTTCCCACGCAGGGCACCTCGGATCGCTATATTTGGCTGTTGGAACAGGATGCTGGGTGCCCATCAATGGGGAGGAGGCGGAACCTGGAGACGCTTTCTCCAGGGGCCCTCCTGCCCATCTTTTGAGAAGGCTGGGCCCCAGAGGCCCAGCAGCCTGAGGCCTCCGTGGATGGGGGCCAGACTCAGCCCCCTGGGGCAGGGTCGTCCCTGGCAGGCCAAGACTCGGGGCTTCCAGAGGGCCACGTGGACATCAGACGGCCCTTGTTTTGGATGCAAAGAAACACGTTCTGTAAAGCTTGTGTGTGCGGTTGTGTGCATTGTGTGCCTGGGCGTGTGTGTGTCTGTGTGCACAAGCCCCAAGTGCAGAGGCAGCTTCTCAGGAGACTCGTTCTCACTGTAACCTCCTGGGTTGGGCCAGAAACCAGCTGGGCTTGGAGGTGGGGGAGCTAGAGGCAAAGTCTGCTCTTCTCTGGGCCTCAGTTTCCCTGTAAGCAAAAGGAGGGGGTTTTCTTCAGGCTCTGGAGCCGTGTCTCTGCTTCCTTTCCTCTCACTCCCCCTTGGATCCTTTGTGATCTGGCTTCTTACCTCATCATCAATCCAAACTGATCTCTCCCAAATCACCAAATAACATCATCTCCATTGTTCAATCTCACCATCTTTTTTTCTGTCCTCCTCTTCCTCTCCCTCTCTTTCTCCTCCCCCCTCCCCGCCCTTTCTCTTCATCTCATCATTTCAAGCCTCCTAATTGCACCTATCTCCTAAAGTTCTGTCTGGGACTCTCCTCTCCTCTCTCCCCTCTCTGCCCCGCCTCTCTGTCTCTCTCCCCTCCCCTCTCCTCCCCTCCCCTCCCCTCTCCTCCCCTCCCCTCCTCTCCCCTCTCCTCCCCTCTCCTCTCCTCCCCTCTCCTCCCCTCTCCTCTCCCCTCTCCTCCCCTCTCCTCCCCTCTCCTCTCCTCTCCTCTCCTCCCCTCTCCTCTCCTCCCCTCTCCTCTCCCCTCTCCTCCCCTCTCCTCCCCTCTCCTCTCCTCCCCTCTCCTCTCCTCTCTCCCCTCTCTGCCCCGCCTCTCTGTCTCTCTTCTCTCCCCTCCCCACCCCTCCCCACCCCTCCCCACCCCTCCCCACCCCTCCCCACCCCTCCCCAACCCTCTCCTCTCCTCTCCTCTCCTCTCCTCTCCTCTCCTCTCCTCTCCTCACCTCTCCTTTTCTCTCTCTCTCCTCCTCCTCCTCTCACTCTCTTATGAGTTTAACTATCATCTCTATACTGATGACTTTGAGATCTATTATATCTAGCCTGAATCACTCCCCATAATTTCAGTCCTGCATTAAGCCAAGTCAACAAGCAATGATTAAGTGCCTACTATGTGCCAGGCACTGTGCTAAGCTCATCTTTCAAACAGCACGTCCCACAGACATCTCAAACTCAACATGTCCAATACCGAACCTATTATCTATCCCCCAACTCAATGATTTTCAGTGGCTTCAATCTGGGGGCTATTGGATAAAATCCAACAATGACTCACAGAACTGAATTGGCCAAAAGAATGATGCCGCCTCCTCAGCCTACGTGCCAAGCAGCCAGGTGGCACAATGGAGAGAGCAACAGGCCTGGAGTGGGGAAGACTCCTCTTCCTGAGTTCAAATTCAGCCTCACATACTTACTCACTGACCCTGGGCAAGTCACTTCACCCTGTTTGCCTCAGTTTCCTCATTTGTCAAATGAGCGGGAGTAGGAAATGGCAAACATTCCAGTATCTTTGCCAAGAAAACCCCCATTGGGGTCACACAGAGTTAGACCTGACTGAAACAACTGAACAACAAGGCCTGGGGTCATTTCAAAGAAGGGATTTGGGCTGAGGGGAGCCCTCAAGCTGTAACAATTGGAGTGATGCCACCTGCTGGAGAGTGACTGTAGGAAAGCTCCACCATGAGGAGAAGGCATCTGAGGGCAAGCCATGTGGTCAGGTCTCTTAGAAATAGTTAGATTTTTACCTTTCTCTCTGATCCTAATGCTCTTTAATAAATACTTACACACTTAAATATTCTTGCTAAAGCTTCTAATTTATTGGCGACCACTCATTAGATATTTTAGACAGACTAGCTAGAATTTTAGTGCCTTACAAGCTCCAGGAACACCTTGAAGAGGAAGCAGGGAGAGAGTACCCCTGAGGGAACATTGGGCTTCCTCGCCTCACCAATGACCACATCATTGGAGAAGTTGGACTAGAAGCACACGGCGCCTGCAGCTGGGAGCTAAGGGAGGGCGGAGGGGAGGCTTGAGGGCTCCAGGCCCGCAGAGAGCTCTGGGGCAGCTGCAGAAAAGGAGCCCCGAGTCACCCCCCTGTCCCTTGTATTTTCTAAGCCGTCTTCCCCGGACTCTGTATAAGCTGCAGAAAGTGTGCCTGGAGTCTTGTGCAGATTGATTTTGTATCCGCTGTTCTCATGCCACCTTAGTAAAGTACCCCCCTCCCCTGGAAAAGCTCCTTTACTCTGGTTAGCCAGCTGATGATCCCTGAGGAGCACATCGGGTGGGGGCTCATCTACTAGAAAACCAGCCCTGCCCGCTCAGGGTCACTCTGAGAACCCTGAAGGGAGAAGTAGCGACTGGGAGCAACTGTAGAGCCCACGTGTTCAGAGGAAGAAACACAGAGGGGGCGTGGCTTCTCCACAGCCACACATGGGGGCGCAACCAAGCTTCATGCCAGGTCCCACCGTTGGTCTGTTCTGACCCAAGAAAGGTGTTGGGTTTATGATTCTCTCATTCAACAAGGACATACTAAGAGCTGGTCCCTGCAGGGGACTAAAGGGTGAATTTGGCACAATCCCTTCCCTCAAAGAGATTCCAGTCTAGAAAGGAAGACTCAGACATTTGTTCATTGATGTAAGGCCCCACGCCGGGTCCTGGGAATCTGCAGCTGAAAATGAAAACCATGCCTGCCCTCGGGGAGGTTCCATTCGATGAAGGACATTCTTCTCAGTCCTTTTCTACACCAGAGCTTCCTCAGTCCCTCTTCTGGCTGCTCATGCCCCCCATGGTGACATCGCCCACCTCGATACACTCAGATGGGATCTCCTCTGAGGTCCTGGACTGCTCTGGCTTTTGTCTCAGGGCTCCTTGGAGCTAGCTCCAGGCCTGGGACCTAGCTGGCATGGAATACATGCTTGCTGATTGAATAATCGAGCACTAACAAGCAAAGAAATGCAAAGCACTTTGTGAGATCCCCTCACTTCTGACAAATGGATAAATATGGGAAAACTCAGACTGGAGTTCTCTGAAAAGACAGGCCAGCTAATGTGTGGGGGGCAGTGCTCTGAGCTGCTCCAGTTCTCCTAGAAAATAGTTTGTTAATACACGAGGAGAGTTATTAAATTAAAGCTAAGTTAATATCTGAAGAGACAGCAAATGAGAGAAATTAAAACCACGTCATTGCTATTTGATATTTATTATTGTTCCAACAATAGTGAAATCATGGTTTTTCCCAAGACTCTGAACATGCACACAGCCATTATGCACGGGAGTCAGATCCAGGAACAATTAGAAACAGGTCTTGGCCATGCTTGTTATTTTTTTACATATATGTTTTCTCCCTACCCACCCCTGACATATTTCCTGACTCTTTTATTGACAGCCTGTGTCTCTCCCTTGTCCTCCTCTTCTTTGTCCTCCCCCATCTTCTTCCTTCCTCTTCTCTCCCCCTCCTCCTCCTCCTCTCCCTCCTCTGAAGCAGCAGCAGGGGTCGATGGTACCAACAGGGACTAGACACCAAAGACCTGAGTTCTACTTCTGACTTCTCCATAAACTTGCGAGGTCATCTTAAGCAAGGCACTTGATCCCTTACTGGGCAAAGCTCCTCTGTTTCCTCATTATTTCCAGTGCTTAGCACAGTGCCTGGCACTTAGTAGGGCCTTCATGATGCTGGTTGGCTGACTGTGTGATGAAAGGATTAGGCCAGATGACCTCTAAGCTCTCTTCTGGCCATGACATTCAATGTCTTTAGGATTCTGACCTCATAGAACTTGACAGAGTTATCTAGCAATGAGGACATTTCTTATTACACATCCTTGTCTGACTTGCCCTTGGTGCTCTATGAGCTATTGGCTGGAAAGGGGGACAGCAATGTTGCCCAAAAAGATCACAGCATCACAGTGTTAGGGATGGGGTCCTTCCACCTCACTTCCATCACAGAAGGCCCCAACTCCTCCAGCGAATCAAGCAAACAAGCAAATGTGTCGACTGGACACAAGCAAGTCCTTCACCAAAGTAGGGGGATAATTCTTTGATGATGCAGAAATACAAACGTTTCTACTAGGCAATCTTGGGATTGTCTGAAGGATTCGGCTCCAGGGGCTCTTTGAACAAAGACACCAACTGGAGAAAAGTCGAGGCATTCACGTGTAAGGTCTCTGACCCCAGAGCCTGGCAAAGAGCTGCACCTAAGGACATGAAGACTCCACAAAGGGAGAGAAGGACTTCCTCTAACTAGGAGCTCTTCAGTTTACCCTTTGACCACATGTGCTTTCTAGAATTAATCCAGCTCTTCCCCATGCACCTGCTGTGTGAGAGAGATATCACCCACTATGTGATAACATGTTTCTGTAACTACTGTCCTTACTAAGCTTACTTAGCAAATACCTTTCCTAAAATCTAATTAGCCCTGGCTAACAATCAATAGTAGGGGGTTCTCCAGTGGGGGCTCATGAATGACAGCATTGGAAACTCTGCCTCCTAAGGGTTCTCCCTGGAACTCTGAGAGGAGAAGTCATCAGAATTCTGGGGATCTGGCCCACTGCTGGGAGGGAGAGTTGGGGTGTTAGTCCTGGAAAGGCAGCTCTAAAAAGATAATAGATTGCGATCTGGGAGGGAATCTTTGGGGGCAATGAGGGTTAAGTGACTTGCCCAGGGTCATACAGCTAGTAAGTGTCAAGGATATGAGGCTGGATTTGAACTCAGGTCCTTCTGAATCCAGGGCCAGTGCTTTATCCACTGTGCCACTTAGCTTCCCCCATGGGAGGGAATCTTAACAGTCATTTAGCCCACTAGAGGAAACTAAGCCCCAAGGAGGTTAAAATGAGTTACCCAAGGTCTTCCAAGCAGTAAATGCCTGATCCATGGCTTGAACCCAGAGCTGACAAACCTTTCCCCTCTCATCTGCCACATTGTGAGCACAACCCCTCTGCCCCTATTCACCATCAGGGACCTGGGGCCTTTGCTTCTTTTCCATTTACCCCAAAGAAGCCTCATCTTACCCTTTTTGCCTGTCTTCTTGGGTCCTGGGGACAGGGTTAGCCTGGGGTTTCTATCCCCAGCTGAGCAGCAGCCATGTGGGTCACAGAGCCTAAGCCACCATTGATCTAACTGTTTACCTGGTCGGACTTCCTTCTTTTACAGAGAAGAAAAGTTAAGACTGAAGTCGAGGGAATCACTGGCCCAAGGTCACACAGGTGGTCAGTGGCAGAATCAAGGTCCAAGGAGCCCAAGGTCAGCTCTCCCTCCAGTGACCCTGCTCCTCAGCGGAATCACAGGGCGACCGGTTTGTAGCCCGAGGGGTCTTTAGAAGGTGCCTTGTCTCACTCCTTTATTGTTGAGACAAGACCACTGAGGCAGAGAAAGGAGAAAGGCTGCCCAGGTCAGCAACTACCAAGCATGAGAGGAGGGTCACTGATTCTTTCCACTGCACCACACTGCCCTCACCCCAAAACCCAAAGGAGAAGCCATAGTGCCCCTAGTGTTAGCCTACCCCCATCCACTTCAGACTGCCTTAGCGGGCTTCCTGCACCAGGTAGGGCTCCTCCCACCTATCCTTGGGTGCTGCTGGGTCTCCCTCACCTCCAAGAATAAATACTAGGCCAGGCGTTGGCAACACCTACGGTAATCTCACTGAAGCCGACTCCAGGGATGGATTTCTTTGCCTCTCCAGCTCAGGCACCAATTGGTGAGCCGACAGGCTCCTTGGACAGATGGAGGGCCCCGGGTGCAAATGAAAGGAGTTCAGTCAGAAAAACTTTCCCAAACAGAGTTGTAGCAGGCCCAATACCACGCTGCCTAGTGCTGGGGAGGGGGGAGCTGTGGCCAAGGCCTCCCTGCCCTAGCCCCAGCCCCCCGTCAGCCGGCTGTCATTTTTCACAGGGGAACGCAAAGCTCCCTGGAGCCACAGGCTCTCAGGACAATGGGCTTTGTTGGGAGAGACTGAAGAGATGCAGGAAGTACCGTTGATGAGTCAGGATTTGCCTGGCGGAGTTCTCCTAGCACAACAAATCTGCCCCAATGAAGCCCAAAGAAGCCAAGACTGCCAGTGTTCAGGAGAGGGGAGGAAGAATGAGGGTCTTTCTTGTGGTTGTAATTATTACCAAGTGCCCCCTTTGGAGACCATGATTCTCCAGGTGAGGATGAAGGACCCCGAGGGATCTGAGGCAATGTGACCCCGCCCGTCAGGGCTGAGACAAGGGATGAAAGGACAGCAGCACTTGTTTAGAATGTCTAGAAAATGCGGCTCCAAGTCTGCCCAGCGCCCAGTGGTTTATCCTTACAGCCGTTTTACAAGTGCACCTCCTCCTGATTAGCCTCACATTCTAGACCTCGCTCCACTTAGTGAGTTAGAACACAGTGACGTGCTAGGCACCTTAGGGGGCCCTCATTGCATAGATGGGGAAGCTGAGGTCTAGAGGCAGGAGGTGACTTCCCCAAGGTCATACAGGCAGCAAGTGGAGGAGCCAGGATTCGGGGAGCTAAGCCCTTCAACCCCAAAGCCAGCACCGAGCATGATGCCAAACCACCTGACGTCTTCGATTAGCAGGAGTTAACCCTCCCTTGTGGAGCACAGTCTCTCACAGCTTCTCCCAAGCTGTGAGGCAACAAGGCTGTGCTCGGGGTGGTCACTCATCATCACGTGGCTGCATGGGGATGGCTTTTTCCTTAAGTCCAGAAGACCATCAACCCAGTTGGAGATAGCCAGTCTGTGTCCACCTAGGACATCCCCACATCAATGATGTCAAGTCCATAGCATTCAACAAGCAAATGCTGGTGTCCTTGGGATATTTTAAATAAGGGTCTGAACTGGACCTGTGATGATGATACTGGTGTGAGAGACTCTCAGGGGGTGAAACTCCATCTGCCCACACATTAACATCATCTCAGCAACTGAGAGTCCCAGGGAGCTTCTGAGAGCTCTGAGGTGAGAAGCGACTTGAACCCAGATCTTGTGGGCTTCAAGGCCAGCTTTCTACCTACTAGACCAAAGGAAGTATAACGTGATGAATGGTGAAATGGTGATAAACGAAATTTAGAGAGTGCTTCAGGACCTCCTCCCTCATTTACTGATGACCCAAAGTGACTGCATTGGAGAAGAGAGTGAGGCTCCCCAAACCTCCTTGGATGGAAGGTGATAGGATCAGTGAGATAATGGGGGGCACCCAGAAAGCAAACCCCCCACTTTGAGACCTTTCTAGGGTCATTCGTTCACGTTTGTCACACGCACTATTGGCAGGCACCGTGCTCAGGGCTTCACAATTATTATCTCATTGGAGCTTCACAATAGCCCTACAAGGTAGGTCTGTCATTATTCCCATTTTACACATGAGAAAACTGGGGCAAACTGAGGTGAAGTGACTTGTCCAGGATCACACAGCCACATTTGAACTTGGGCCATTCTGACTCCAAGTCCAGGGATTCCAGTGAGGGCACAATGAACTCATTTGAAAACATCAATTTGGGAAACATTATTGCTCCAGAATGATGAAAATTCCCAAGTAGAGAAATAATCAAAGCTTGCACCATGCTGTACATCAAAAGAGGTTAAGAAAGGTCTATGCAATGTGGAGATAAATATGCTTCAGAGACAACTGGGGAAACTGAAGTACACAATCAGACCTGGAGTCAGGAAGACTTGAGTTCAAATCCAGCCTCAGACACTTACTAGCTGTGGGACCCTGGGCAAGTCACTTCACCTCTGGCTGCCTCCATTTCTTCAAATGTAAAATCAGGATTATAATAGTACCTGCCTCCCAGGGTTGTCGCAAGGATCAAGAGAGATATTTGTAAAGTGCTTGGCACAGTGCCTGGCATGTAGGAAGCACCTAATAAATGCCTGTCCCCTTCCCAGTGGCCTAGGAACTCACTTGATTTAAGCTCCCATGGAAAACATATGTGCTATAATGCTAGATGTGAGAAAATGACTGACTCATCAGAGGCATACTTTACATCCAAGGGGACACAAACATGGTTTCATGAAGAATTAAAGAATGTGTCAAAATCCCATGAACTCAGTGACAAATCAGGTGAAACAAGGGACTGAAGCAAAGGGAAGGCATGCCACCTATTCAAATCTCAAGTATCTAAAATATGTAAAGTTTGCTCTATAAGTAAGTAAACTGAATCAGTTTTCTTAGCCCCTAGTAAATCGCACATGACTGTAAAAAATAAAGTCTTTTATTCAAGATTCAAAAAATCAACTCCCAAGTATGAAAAATATAGGAATATAAGCCATGAGTGATGATCACGTGTATATATAAATATGAAGAATGTGTTTGAGGTATCAGTTTCTCTGAAAAAGATTGGGGGGGGGGTTCAGTATGAGCCCCATATGAGTCTACCATGGAGTATGGCAGCCTGGGGATCTACATTAAGATATGGCAGACTTGGGCTACATTAAGAGAGGCATGGTGTGGACACTTACCTGCACACTGGCGCCTGGAGCACCAGGTTCAATTCATTTCAGTAGAACCACAGGAAGCTGAGGGTGTCCACAAGAAGAGAACCACCAGGATGATCAAGAGCCTGGAGCTCATGCCAAGAGAAAATTGATCGGGAACTGGGAGAAGAGAAGATTTGGGGACTTGGGAGCCTCCCTTCAAAGAATGAAGGGCTAGCAATGGGGAGCTATGAGATGTGACACATTAGCTAGATAATTGATTGATAGATGGATGGATGGATGGATGGATAGATAGATAAATAGATAGGTAGATAGATAGATAGATGGATAGATAGATAGAGAGATAGATGATAGATAGATAGATGATAGATAGATAGATAGATAGATAGATAGATAGATAGATAGATAGATAGATAGATGAATGGATAGATGATAGAGATAGATAGCAATACTCATTCCCAAAGAGATCAATGGTCAAAGTACACAAACTGTTTTCAAAAGAAGAATTGTATGTGGCCACATGAAAACAAGCTCCAAACCCTAATAGGAAGGAGACTATACAATAAAAACTTGGTGATTTCAATTCCTGGCCTACAAATGGACCAAGATGGCCCTACACATGACCAGCATTCAGGGTCAGATTACTTGTGGGCAGGCAGGCAGGCACTGAAGGGCATCATTGGTGGATGTAGGGAGTAGTCCAACTCTCCTGAGTTTCAGCAAGAATTTTTCAAGAAAAATAAGCAAAGAGCCCATCCCCTTTGACCCGGGGATCCTATCCTGGACATGGGTCCCAAGAAAGTCAGAACCAAAGTTCTTCCATACATAAAAATTCAGAGCCGAGCTACCCTGCGGGCAACAATTAGAAAGATCTGGTAGCCAGAGGGTCACTGCTCATCCCTTAGGGAATGATTGAAAAAAATGGTATGTGAATGTGATATGATATTGTCCAATAAGAAATGAAGGATGTGCGGATCCAAGGAGAGGTGAGCAAATGAGCAGAATAAAAACTAGGGAGACAGTGCTGTGAAGTGGTGAGAGCTGTGACAGGGTCTCTACTTCTTTGTTTTAAAAATGAAGGCTTTGCACTAGATACCTCTGGGGTCCTTTTCTGCCTTTCAGTTGTTTCCAACACTTTGTGACCCATTGTCGGGCTTTCTTAACAAACACACTGGAGCGATTTCCTATTTCCTTCTCTGGCTCATTTTACAGATGAGGAAATTGAGGTAAACAGGGTTAAGTGACTTACCCAAGATCACACAGTTAGGAGGTCTCTGAGGCTAGATTTGAACTCAGGTGTTCTATCTACTGCACAACCTAATTAAAAGATTACCAAAAGGAAGAGACCAGTCAAGAGACCAGTGAAGGTCAGCGAGGTCACCCACAACGGTCCCCCCCATTGTCAGATGGGTCACGGTTTGGGAGGGCTTTGCTTCACTCATTTTCTCTATGAGAAGACGAAGAAGTTCACTTTGGAGGTAGGTGTTGGAATGTCAAAAACCAAAGATGTTGAAAACATATTTAATTTTTAAAAAAATAACCTCTTCCAAATGACCTCGGACAGAGGCCCAGGCTGATCACCAGAGCCAGGCCCCTCCCTCATGTGTAACAACACAGACAGAGCCCTGCCTTCTGGCCCATGACAGGGCCCACTGGGACCCGGCAAGGCCACCTCTCCTCCGACACTTCTCTGCTGATGGAGGGAACGTGGCTGACCTCTGACAACAGTTCTGCCAAGCAGGGGCAGGGCTGTTCATCTATCTTCCACCACCTCCCTGAGCCCTCAGGTACCCAGGGCATCTTTTCTCTGACACCCTGTAAACCCTGATGGGACAGGGACAGCGGGCATTACTGCTCCTGCTTTTGAAAAAGGAGGCTCGGCCCAGAGAGGTCCCCTCAGTCACAGAGCTGGCAAACTGCACAGCGGAAGGGGAACCCAGCCCCCTCCGTGCTTCTCCTAGGCTCAGGCTCGACCCCAGCCCGGTGCTAACAAGAAGGGGCTGTTTTCTCGAAAACCGTTTTTTTAGGGACAACATGCCTTCTAATTAAATGCAACTAATTAAAACTAGGGCCTGAGTCATTTGAAACTAAGCACGGGCAGTAGGCAAACTTCCCACGCACTTCATAATAAATATACTTCCAATCTCCCTGAGAGCCGCCTCTCCGGAGACAAGTGCGCTCAGAGCCAATGGCCAAGGGGCTTTTCTCCAGCAAGAGAAGTGACCTTGGGCAGGAAACCTCCCGGAGTGACAGCCTCGCCGCTCCCTCCACCTGCACAGAACGCCCCCCACCCATATGGGGCTCGCCCCATATCCCGCCCTGGGCTCGCTCTCTTCACTCCCCAGAAAGACCAGGGCAGGAGTCTTGGCCGCACCTGGAGGAGGGGGCAGGGCCCAGCTCCAGGTTTTAGGGAAGACCTCGAAGATTTGGAAAAGGTCCGAGGAGCAGCTAGGTAGCACAGTGGATAAAGCACCGGCCCTGGATTCAGGAGTACCTGAGTTCAAATCCCGCCTCAGACACTTGACACTTACTAGCTGTGTGACCCTGGGCAAGTCACTTAACCCCCATTGCCCCACCAAAAAAGAAGAAGAAGAAGAAGAAGAAGAAGAAGAAGAAGAAGAAGAAGAAGAAGAAGAAGAAGAAGAAGAAGAAGAAGAAGAAGAAGAAAAGGTCCGGATCAGGGTCCTCCGCGGCTCCAGAGGATGGAACCGATTGTGAACACGGGTGGCGACCGTCTTGGCAGACAAATGCTGAAGGTCATGGAGAGGATGGAGGGAGGAGGCACTGGCAGGGAGGCCGGTCCTCAGCCCGTCCTGCTGCCTGTGAAGAAGACGCCGGACTCTCCTCTCTGACCGCTCCTTCCCTGCCCCACCAGGAGCTTTGGCCAAGGGCGCACCCGGCTGAGGGGGCAGGGCCGGAGGGCCGTGTGCCCCCCTCCCCCACCCGAGCGACGATCGATCAATGTTTATCAAGCTTCGGCTCTGTGCCAGTCGTTGTGATGAGTTCTGGGGATACAAAAAGGCATAAGGGCAGTCACTCCCCTCAAGGAGCTTATCATCTAATGGGCTAATAGGAAATAATTAATAGAGGGGAGGCCCGGGAATTAGCAGGGGACAGCAAGGCTTCCTGTTGGCGGTGGCATCTTAGTTGAGGCTTACAGGAATCCAGGAGCTCGGGAGTCAGGGCAGAGCAGGGAGAGCCTTCGGGGGATGGGGGTGTCTAGAGAGATTGCCTGAGCTGGGAAATAGAATGGTTCCTGAAACAGCCAGGAGGCCAGGACCACAGAATCCAAATTTGGTGGGGGGTAAAATGTCACAGTGTGGAGAGGATGGAGGGGCAGGTCATGAAGGGCTTTAAATGCCAAGCTGGGCCTCTTGTATTGGAGCCCAGAGATAACAGGGAGCCCCTGTTCAGTACTGAAGAGGAGGGTGACTCAGCTGCACCTGAGCTTCAGAAAATCATGCTAGTGGCTCAGTAGAGGCCGGGTTAGAAGGGGAGAGACTGGAGGCAGGCAGACCCCCCCCTCCCCAGCAGCTATTGCCATATATATTGCCATTGTGAGGGGATGAGGGTCTGCACCAGCGTGACAGCAGAGTCAGAGGAGAGAAGGGGGAGATGGTGCAGAGATGAAATTGAAAGACCTTGGCCCCTGGATGTTGGCAGTGAGAGAGTGTGAGGAGTCTGGAACGACTCCAAGGTTGTCAGCCTAAGGCACTGGGTGGTGTGTGTGGGGGGGGAGGAGAGCTAGGGGCAGAGGAGGGACCACTGCCCTTCTGGAGCTATTATACAGAGCTCCCTGAGCCTCATCATACCTGATGGCCTCAAAGTGCTCTTGATGATGCAGGTATGGAGAAGAGACTCCATAAGGAGTAAGTCAGGAACCATTTCTAGGGCTTGGACTTTAAAGTCTGGGTCAGAAACTGAAGGGCACAGCTCGTGTTTTCATCAGGATGGCAAAT